>NC_141067.1:13446113-13876113 GCF_041138505.1 Cibotium barometz | reverse complement strand
AGAACATTGTGTTTTGGTCCGATAACCTCCTGTCTTCATCAAGAATGACTGCTCCATGCTTTCATAAGTCATCTTTCTAGATACTCTAGGTGTAGAGAGCACTTCTTTCAACTTATCTATGTCCTCAAGACTAGAAAAGAGGACATCTTTCTTGTCGTCTTCATTAATGTTGGCAGCGAGGGCATCGAGTTGTTGTAATAAGGAACCAATAGTGCTCAAGTGTTCTTGATGTGAGTTCATTTTTAATGTATAGTATTTTTGTTTTAAGAACACCTTGGAGTTATTAATTTTATTACCAAAGAGATTTTTCAACTTTTTCCATATCTCCCTTGCAGTTTTGTCAAAGTTGATGTGATGTGTATCAAATTATTTGCAAGACCCAGGCCAATATGAGAGAAAATGCTTTATCATTGCGATCCACCCATGCTTTGACATCTGGAGAAGTGGCAACTCCCTCGGCTTCTCATTTGTTCCTTTGACTATGTTCCACATGCCATCTCTCATGAGGATAAGTCTCACTTTTGATTGCCATGTTAGGAAATTTCCCCCATAGAAATTTTGGGAGGTGATGAACTGGCCTAGGTGAATTCATAAAATGAGTCAACCAATGAAAGATCTTGTGTTTGAAGACATCAATGCAATGAAGATAGCTTTGATTTTGCCAATTTTGGCTGGCTTAGAAAGAACCCCCAAATCAATATGCTTGCAGAAGTTTGGAGACTTTAATTAAGCAAATTTGTACCTGATTTTAAAAATCCTCAATTTTAAAAATTAGGGTTTTCTATAATTAGAGTCTCTAGTGATGCGAAACCGGTGGGCTCGGAGCAGTCGGAGACGACGAAGCAAAACAACTGGGAACACCATATTAGATAATATGGAAAAATTCTCAAATTTTGGGAATTTTAAAATTGAGAGGTTTTGTATAATTTGAGAATCTCCAACTTAATGTGGGAAAACATACATCGGTATAGAGATCCATATTTGTAAGTTGATCATGTAGGAAAGTGGTGTTGGAAAAGTGGCAACAAGGAGGGGGATTAGCTACTTGGATGTGAAGACTTGGACCCAACTTGTGCCTAGATTTAGACTAGGTAGTACGAGGGTGGGAAGGCTTGGCCGGGAGATCGGCAAGCATAAAGCACTTCTTTCAACACTTAACTATATTGCAAGCATGCGGAGGCTATGGAAGCCAAATGTCACTTGATTGAGCATGCCATGGGCACTTGATAGTGATCGAAGCATAAGAGTTGCATGAGCAAGTGTATGCTTTTGATAGTGATTACTTTGGGCATTATATCATGATTGGACATTGGGCAAGTTCTTATGGATTTTGATTGAGATTTGGTCCAAATTGCGGGGAGATTATGGCAAATTTTTTATGATTTTCCTATAATTTGCAGTCTGTACAAAAGTACAATTTGCAGTCTGTACAAAAGTACAATTCAATCCCAAACCATTCAAGATATCTCAAGGGTCTTTGAAAGCCTTAAAAGGGAATATTAAGGTAAATCTAACAAGCTGTCACGTGGTTGATTCGGATACCATCTCAGGGTGCAAAGGGGACAGTTCGATCAGATGGAAAACCCTAATTCAGTCAAAAATAGTGCAAATTGAAGGTGTTTACATAGCTTAAGAGCACTACCTAAGAGCTTCCAAATGAGCCAACAAGTTCCCAATTCCGTTATCGTTTGGATGGTCAACCTCACATAGTTCACTTTTAGCTAAAAGTCAAAACAACAGAGAGGTATAGGGGTGCTCAAAGTGGTGATTCAGGGTGATAGGAGTGTTCCTCTCATCAAGGCAAACACAAAAAACTAAAGAAATCCCAATTTGGCCGTTTTCTATACTAACCACTTGGTCGCATGCAAAGTGAGGGAAGGCCATTGAGATCTCAAGTACAAGTGCCCGTGGAAGACAACCAAGTTCAAGATGATGCTAATGAAATGTTTCGTGATGACATGGTACATGTGGGTGATGCTCCATTGGTTGAGAATCCACATTCCATTGTTGAACATGGGCAAAGTTCAAGGGCAATGCAACAAGAAAGGGTACCTCTACATGATATTAATGTTGAGATATTGAGCTCAACTAGTGCTATGACGAACATTGATGACCCGCCTGTGGTGGGGTGATAGCTTCCGCATCTACACCACTGGCATGGTTGGTGAGATTATGGGTGATACGCGGCTAGTGGGATGACATGCTGTTACATCCATTTTGGATTACTAGAGACTGGCATAGTTATAGCGCGTAGCTTATTTAGTCGGGTTCACATTATGGACCGACCCTTGTACGTTGTAGTATTTGAGTACTAACCCATATAGTGTGTACTCTTATCTTTATGTTATGTTGGTTGAGAAGAGAAGAGAAGAAGAGATAGAAGAAAATTCAGCTATCCATCTCTCTTGTGTCTTGCTCTCTCTTGTGTGTGTGTGTGTTTGTTTGCTAGGGTTTGAAGCTCTCCCTCTCCCCCACATTCTCTTTATGGTATCAGAGCGCCTAGTTCGTGTGAGAGCTAAGGAGGCAAGAAAGAGGCAAGAAAAACAAGCAACAAAGGAAGTGGTACTACACGAGTAAGAGCACCATCATCTCTTTCCCCTCCTTGGTTTAGGTACAACACCCCCTTAGTAGCTCTGGGAGCTACACATCTCCGATTGAGGAGCTATCTTTGTGGGAGAAGAGCTATAGGGCATGTGTACTATCTTATTCGACAACGTGTTTTCAGCCAGATTCGTATTTTGGACGTGTTACAGGCTCCGTTTCATCACACTGTAGGGTATTTTCAACAGTTTTATGAAAGTTTTGGTGGTAGAGAACTGTTTCTTCTCAAAATTGTTGGAATTAGGGTTGCAGGAAAGCACACAAAGCTTGGAGAAGAAGAAGCAAGAATGCACACAACACACAATGTATTAGATTGTGTCAATGTACAAAAGATAAGTTAGCCCTAGAAGGATGGGCATATATACAAGCCGGGGGAAAAAACCTCCTAAAGAGAGAAAAAGTGCCCCGGCGGTCCTAAGTGTGTTCACACACATCACTGCCTATATATATATGGCAACAAATCCCCCTGGGAGTGATGTTGTGAACGAGAGCTGGCACTCATGTATAGGGGAGTGCCATGCCCGAAGTAGACCAGTCCACAAAGGGGAGCAAGCCCAAAGCTTTGCGGAAAGCTTCGAACTTCTCAATCACAAGAAAGCGCCTTTGTGAAAGATCGGCGAGGTTGTCCTGTGTTGCCACATAGGCCAAGCTGATCTCTCCTGCTGAGAGTCTCTCCCTGACATAGTGATAATGCACCTCAATGTGCTTTGTGCGAGCATGAAAAACTGGGTTTCTCACAACTGCCAATGTGCTCTGGCTGTCAGTGAAGATAGAGGTGGCAGACTCCTGTCCACCAATACCCAAGTCAGCCCATAAGCCATCTGAGCCACACACACTCAATCGTAGCTGTGAAAGCTGCCCTGTACTCAGCTTCACAACTAGAAGTGGCCATAGTAGGTTGCTTCTTGCTCAACCAAGATATGCATGAGCTACCGAGCATGAAACAAAAACCACTTGTGGACACTCTTGTGTCATAGCAACCAGCCCAATCTAAGTCCGAAAAAGCATGTAAATTTGGCGACAACGATCCCCCCTTGGGATAAAACAACCCAAGATGTATAGTGCCACTCAAGTAGCGAAAGATGCGTTTAACTGCCTTCCAATGCTGAGACCCTGGGCTATGCATAAACCTACTCACCTGCTGTGAGACTGCAAACTGAATGTCCGGCCTCGTAATGCATACATAAATGAGGCAACCAACAGCTGTCTGATAGAGTGTGACATCAAAGTGATCTCCAGCATCATGTAGACTCAACTTCAAACCTGTCTCCATTGGAGTAGCAATAGGCTTGCAGTCTTCAAGGCCAAATCTTCGCAACAATGTCTCAATATACTTTGTCTGACACAAAGCAATACCTCCATCACACTGCTTAAATTGTATCTCCAAATAATGATGCAAATGCCCCAAATCTGACATTTCAAAAGAGGCATTCAAATCAGCCTTAAAATCAACAATATGACTCTCATTTGGTCCTGTGAGCAGCATGTCATCGACATAGAGAGCAATGATTAGATGTACATCATCCACACGTTTAACATACAAAGTGCTTTCTGTTGGACTATTCTGAAAACCATGTGCAGTCAAATATGCATGTATCTTTTCATACCAAGCTCGTGGATCTTGCTTTAAACCATATAAAGCCTTTTTCAATCTCCACACTTTGTTTTCCTGCCCTTTTTGAACAAAACCACGAGGCTGTGATACATACACCTCCTCATGCAAATCTCCATTCAAGAACGAAGTCTTTATGTCCAGCTGATGTACATTCCAACCATTATGAGCTGCCAATGCACAAATGCTACGAATGGTAGTCATACGACAAGTGGGAGCAAAGGTCTCATCAAAACACCATATTAGAGAATTTGGGATCTCCCAATTCCCATTTTTGAATACTAAAAAAGAGGGACATGGATAACATGTTTGTAAGTTTCTCAAAGCCCTATCATGTGACCTATCATTGGAAAGCACTTGAAAAATGGGATCTAAAGAGCCATAAACCACTCATTTTGGATTAATGGTGTTCAAGTTATGGAAAATCCAAAGTTTTGACCACATGTCCCAAACTTGTGGGAAATTCCCATATTCCCCAATATGGTGTTTCAAAATCAATGCCCTTTTCTTGAGCATAACCCTTTGCAACAAGTCTAGCTTTATAGCGATCAACACTGCCATCTGGCTTTTGTTTCAACTTAAAAACCCACTTACATCCAATGGGCTTTTTACCAATAGGCAAATCACACAAAGACCATGTACCATTCTTCATTATAGCATCATATTCACGTTGCATTACAGCCAACCAATTTTTTGATTTTTGTGCCTCATCAAATGAAAGAGGTTCTTCCTCTTCACACATACTAGACACAGCCAAAGCATAACAGTTTGATGCATAAGATGCATGCTGAAAACCTGAACGAGTATGACTAGATATAGGTGTATCAATTTTACTATCACGCAAGGTTTGCACCAGCCATTTAGGCATACCTCTAGCCTGCTCATTTTCAGCCCTATCCTCATGAATTACAGCCTATAAATCTGCATCAAAAATAGGCTGATCTATGATGTCATTTGAAATCTGCATAGGCTGAGTATTTGCCTCATTAGGACTTACATTTGAATTTCCACCTATAAACAGAGGCAACAGCGTATCAAATACATCCCATGAGCTCAAACCTGTCTCTTTGGTACATGATAACAAAGGCTGCACAGCATCTTCCACAAAAACAACATCTCGACTAATCAAGATACGCTTTGACTGCGGATGATACAATCTGTAACCCTTGCTCTCAGCACTGTAACCAACAAAAATGCCTTTGACAGTCTTATCATCCAATTTTCTGCATTGTTGCACAGGCACTAAAGCATAGGCCAAGCAACCAAAGACACGCAAGTGACCAATAGAAGGCGTCCTGCCATGCCAAGCTTCATATGGAGTAATAGACTGCAAGGCCTTAGTGGGACACTTGTTGAGTACATATGTAGCACACATGACAGCCTCTCAAGCCAAAACGCATGTGGCAAAGCTTGGCTCTTGACCATACATCGTGCCATCTCCATAAGTGACCTGTTTTTTGTCTCAGCAACACCATTTTGCTGAGGGGTATACGGCACTGTACATTGGTGTTTTATCCCACGACTAGCTAGAAATGCATCAAACTCTTTAGACATGTACTCCCCCCCTCGATCAGAACGGAGGGTGCCCACAGTACAATTGGATACATTTTCAACCATAAGCATAAACTGTTTGAAGCACAAAAACACTTCAGACTTTGCCTTCAGTGGATATACCCATGCATGCCTTGAGTAATCATCAATGAAAGTCACGAAGTACAAGTGTTTACCAAATGACGAAGTTTGCATAGGCCCACATACATCACTATGTACAAGCTGCAATTTGCGAGTGGCCCGTATAGAACCATCCTTTGGAAACGCAGAACGCTACATTTTGCCCAAAATACAGCCTCCACAAACATGTTTCAATGGTGCCTCAAGAGAGGGCAATGAAGCAACCATATCAAATTTCTGCAAACGCAGCAAACTAGCAAAGTTCAGATGACCAAAACGAGCATGCCATAGTTTTGCATCTGAAACTGCCTTTTTATCAGAAGCTGCATTTGCTGAATCTTCCACACCCTTGTCATAAGAATTGAGCCTATACAGCCCACGAAACAAGGTGCTAGATACAATAATCGTATCACCAAAAGTCAAATCATGAACAGTACATCTGTCATCCACAAATTTGACTACAAGTCCAAGTCTAGTAAGCGCAGAGACAGACAATAGATTCTTCTTTATCCCTAGCACATACAAAGCATCTGAAAGTGTGAAAGCGCTGCCATTTGCAGCAGTAAGCATAATTTTACCAATGCCCTTCGCTGGGTAAGAAGCATTATTGGCACATGTGACAGTATTCCCATTAGGGATAGCCTCAAGAGAAGTGAACATATCACAATGCGAGGTAATGTGCTTTGTAGCATCACTGTCAAAATACCATACACGAGAGTTAATAGAAACTGCCAAACATGCATCATGTACAGATGCGTCATACTGGCAATACACGCTAAACGCCCATTCTGTATCCTGCACAACATTTGCAGAATCTGCATTTGTGGAAGCATCCGCTATTGTGGATGCATTTGACTCTTTCTTATTTGCCTCTTTAGCCTTTAGCTTAGGGCAATTCTTAATGACATGATCATTTGCCTTACTATATAGTTGCACACCTGATCTTTTTCTTGCCTTTATCAAGAGCCTTCTCAGACCTATTGTTGCTACCTGTGGAAGGAGAAGAAGTTACAGACCTACTAATAGGAGAAGAAACAGTGGAAGGGGCTACCTTACCACTTCTTCTCTACTGGGCAGCAACAAATGCTTGATCAACTACACGCTGCCTAGCCCTAGTTTGCCTAGACTGCGCTTCTTGCAAGAGCTTGTTGACTAAAGTATCGTACTTGACAACATCAGGTCTGTCCTCAGTAACAAGTCTCCACGTGGAAGCAAAAGTCTGATATGACTCTGGTAAAGCATCAAGAACAGTCTGCACAAGAGAATGATCAGGAATAATCTCACCTGCAGAAATCAACTGTTCCTTGAGATCTTTAATCTCAGCAAGAAAAACATTCATGTCATCATCTTCTTGCATAATCTTTGATTCTAGCTCTTTACGTAGGTAAGAGATTTCTGCCTCGTTACGACCTGCATACAAACCAGCTAGAATATCCCAAGCCTGTTTTGCTCTTTTAGCTGAACGAATATGTGGGGTGATGTTACGTTTGACAGAAAGTGCAATCAAGGCATGAGCCTGCGCATCTTTACCATCCCAATGAGCTTGTTCAGCAGTGGGTAAAATAGCAGCAACAGTAGAGCTGCTAGAACCTGCAACATCTTCAATAGATTCTACATCCACAGAACCTGGACGTACATCCATACCCTGCACAATGTTCCACACTCCTTTTGCAACCAAAACATGCTGCATCATGTATGCCCAAAGTGGGTAGTTGCTGTCTCCATCCAATTTGTCATCAGACAACATGCAAAATACATCATTGCTGTTATCAGCCATGGCCACTAACTAAAACTGATGCAAAAGATGCCTGTAATAAAGCAAAGACTGAACAGAAAACCACTCATGCTATGTAGCACGGTCCACAATAGAATACGTATGCCTATTTCGCAGAAAACTACACTGTCAAAATTTCTGCAGAAAATGATGAAAACACCTGTGCAGGACTTGAAATGCAAAAACAGAGCCCGAAACGACCTCAGATGCAATTTCTGAGAACGCGGAGCCCTACGGGTTAATTTGTAGAGTATAGGGACCTGCAACAAGCGCTCGTGAAAGCTCATCTCAATCGGAGAACGTGAGTCGGAGAGTGTCGACGACGTAGCCCTGGGAGCCGATGCCTGCTCTGATACCAATTATTGGAATTAGGGTTGCAAGAAAGCACACAAAGCTTGGAGAAGAAGAAGCAAGAATGCACACAACACACAATGTATTAGATTGTGTCAATGTACAAAAGATAAGTTAGTCCTAGAAGGATGGGCATATATACAAGCCGGGGAAAAAAACCTCCTAAAGAGGGAAAAAGTACCCCGGCGGTCCTAAGTGTGTTCACACACATCACTGCCTATGTATATATGACAACAAAAATCTGGTTATTGCAATGCAGTAGTGCATTTTGGAAGTGCAGACAGGGTTTGCACATGCATTGTTTGATATAGGTGTATGTACATGTACTCTGGTCACATTTGGTGACACACAAGCTATGCTAAAGTACCACTGCTGTGCAGCATTTTCACAGGAGATACTACTGTATTACAGGTTGCATATAGAAGTTGTTTGTTTGTAGGTTATTTGAATATTGTAGGAAAACATGTCTGACAGAATTAATCAGAATGTTAGTGAAGTTGGATAAGAATAACTTCCATTCCTAGAAGTTCAGAATGACCAATTTCCTAATGGTGGGGTAAAGGATTTTGGGATTATGTAGAAGGAGACAATGAGGAGCCTCCAGAGTTATCTGAGGAAAATGCCACTCTTGCAGATATAAAGGCATTCAAGGATTGGAATCAAGAGTGAGAAAAGTCATGTACTCGCTTTCAATTAGTGTCACACAGACACTATGATAGGACACATGCAAGATGCAAACACTCCAGCAGTTGCATGGCAGAATTTGGTTCAGATGTTCCAGACTAACACAAAGGCAAGGAAGTTGCAGTTAAAGCAAGAGTTGCATACTATGGAAAACAAAAGCATGTGCATCAATGAATATTCCTTAAATATCAAGGGCATTGTTGAATCCCTTGGATCTATCAATGTATCAGTGGAGGATGATGAGTTGGCGAGTGTTTGTCTAAATGGACTTGTTTGCAAAGAGTACAAGCCATTCAAGACCTCCATTGTAGTTAGGCAGAATATTCCCAACTTTCGGGACTTGATATCTATGCTGATCATAGAAGAAAAGGCGTTAGGTGAGGATTCTTCTTCACAAAGAAAGAATACATCGAAACAAGCCTTCTACTATAATTCAGGTAGAGGAAGATGTAGAGGCCAAGGTGGTGGCCGACAAGAAATCAGAATTCTGGACAATAACAGTCCAATGATTCACAACAGCAATCAAACATAGGTGAAAGAGGCCAGTCTAGAGGCAGGGGGAGCCAAAGAGGCTGAGGTGGTTGGCAAAGAAATTAAAATGCAAATAGCATAGAGTGCTATTACTGTGGCAAACCAAGACACATGGCAAAGGACTACTACAAAAAGCAAAATGACATTAAAAGTGGGAAGCTGCAGTAAGGCAACTATGCATCATCTAGCAAACATGGAGGTGATGTAAAAGAAGTGAGTAGCTATTTGTGATGTAGCACATGCTTAGTTCCATAACAGGGGATGTCTCTAGATCTCAAGAAGATATATGGTACATGTGGATTCTTGTGCTCTAACCACATGACCAGTCAAACTGAGTGGTTTAGAGATATGTAGAAAATGGAGGTGATGACATTAAAAGTGGGAAGCTGCAGTAAGGCAACTATGCATCATCTAGCAAACATGGAGGTGATGACATTAAAAGTGGGAAGCTGCAGTAAGGCAACTATGCATCATCTAGCAAACATGAAGGTGATGTAACAGAAGTGAGTAGCTGTTTGTGATGTAGCACATGCTTAGTTCCATAACAGGGGATGTCTCTAGATCTCAAGAAGATATATAGTATGTGGATTCTTGTGCTCTAACCACATGACCAGTCAAGCTGAGTGGTTTAGAGATATGTAGAAAATGGAAAAACCAGGTTATGTAGAAATAGCTGATGATACTGTGCATCCCATTGCGCATGTTGGTAAAGTCCCATTGTCTATTTAGGATGGCAAAATAAATTACTTGGCTAATGGACTTCATGTTCTGAATATTATAAAGAACCTGGTTATCTGTTGGTTGAGCAGGGTCTACAAGTGAGGTTTAATCCTCAAGGATGTTTTGTGGAAGACTTCAAAAATAAGTGTTGCTTGGTTGCAAAGGGTAATAGAAATGGCAGGATGTTTACTTTGGATATGTCAACATGGCTTGAGATAAAGGCAACCATGTTTGCGCATGGAACATGTGTCATCGCAGATATTGACATATGGCACAAGCGCATTGGTCATGTGAATGTACAGTGACTAAAGTCTATGCAGGCCCAAAATATTGTTGTAGGTTTTCCAAAGTTTAAGGTTGACGGTATGCATAAGGTATGTGAAGCATGCCAACTTGGTAAGTGGGCCAAACATGCTTCCCCACATAAAAATCATGTCAGTGCAAGTCCATCGGCGGATGTCATACACTCAGATGTATGGGGATCGACCAAGATTACAACAAACATGCTTCCCCACATAAAAATCATGTCAGTGCAAGCCCATCGGATGTCATACACTCAGATGTATGGGGATCGACCAAGATTACAACAATTGCAGGTTGCAGGTACTATGTTACATTCATTGATGACCACACTAGGAAAGTGTGGGTTTATTTCATGAAGGAGAAAAGTGAGGTGTTCAGAGATTTAAAGCCTTGGTCGAGAAGGAAAAAGTCATACAAATAAAATGCCTAAGATTAGATGGTGGGGGAGAATATTTCTCCAATGAGTTCAATGATTTCTTGAGAAAGCAGGATATCAAGAGGTAGCTTACGTTGTGCAAGTACACTTCGCTATAGAATGGTGTTGCAGAAAGGAAAAATAGGCACATTGCAGAAGTGGCACGTGCCTTGATGGTGGCTGGAAAGAATATGCCATATTACTTTTGTGCAGAAGCAATAGCAACTATTGTGTACATTATGAACAAGACACTCACTGCAGTTGTTCATGGTATGACTCCTGAACAGAAGTTTTCAGACATAACACCGGATGTGTCTCACTAGAAAGTGTTTGGGTGTATTGCATATGTACATGTTCCTGATGAAGTGAGAACTAAGTTGGATCCAAAGGGAGAGAAATGCATCTTCATTGGTTATGCTATGGAGCAAAAAGGCTATAGATGCTATAACCCTACCACTCGTGAGATGCGAGTAAGCAGAAATGTTGTCTTCGATGAGATGAGTAGATGGTATGCACCAGTAGTGAAGGTAACAGAAGATGCAGATGTAAGAAGTGGTGATGTTGCACCACATGTTGTAGAGCAGCAATCATAGGTACTGAGTGGACCTGGGGAGTCCTCGAGCAGTGGATCCAATGTTAGCCCATGGTCAAGCAGGTTGAGGAATGATGTGCAGGTACACATGTATCACGAAAAGGGAAGGAAAATGTAAATCAACCTTTTGTGCCTAACCTATTAGCAGGTCACTCATATGTGGATGGTGACTCTAGTGGCTCTGAGGAAAGCCTTGATGAGAAGCTTGGCATTCCGTCTATGGTTACTCTTGGTATAAGGAGAACCAGGGTTGTTTTGAGGAGGACACATGGCAGTGATCCAGGTGTACGTAGGTCTACGAGGGCTAGATACCCTGTTGTTGTTGATAGGTTGAGATATGATGGATATATAGCCCATCATTATGTTTACATGGTAAAAGCAATACAGGAGGTTGAGCCCACTTCCTTTGAGCAGGAAATTGGAAATAAGAAATGGAAAGATGCCATGGATGAGGAGATGGCAGCATTAGATGCAAATGCAACATGGGAGTTAGTGCCTTTGCCTAAGGAAAAGAAGACAATTGGATGTAAGTGGGTGTATAAAGTCAAGCACAATGCTGACGGTTCACTGAGAGCAAGTACAAGGCAAGATTGGTTGCCAAGGGCTATGCACAGACTTATGGCATAGACTATGAGGAGACATCCAACCCGATTGCAAGAATGGCAACTGTGAGAGTTGTCATTTCTATGGCTGCAAAATGAAGGCTTGATATTTACATCAAATGCATCGATGTAAAGAATGCTTTCTTGCATGGTGATTTGCAAGAAGAAGTGCACATGATGCAACCACTAGGTTATGAGAGTGATGCACATCTAGATTTTGTGTGCATGTTATGCAAAGCCTTGTATGGCTTGAAGCACGCACCCAGAGCATGGTCAAACAAGATTGGGGAGTATCTTGTTACCATTGGATTTTAGATATCCAATGTAGATTTTTCATTATATGTGAAAAAGACAGAGAGATCATGTTATTAGTCATCTATGTGGATGACTTGATTACCACTGGTGATAGTGATGCAGACATATATGATGTTAGGATGCTTTTGAAGTAGAAGTTTGAGATGAAGGATTTGGGTGAGCTGCGGAATTTCTTGGGCATAAAGGTGGTGAGATCACCTCATGGCATTTTTCTATTTGCAGAGGCAGTATGTCTTGGACATGTTGTCCAAGTATGGTATGATAGGCTATAAGCCTATTTCAATGCCATTGGAGCAGAACACAAAGCTTTGTGCTGTAGATACATGTGAGCTTTTGGAAGACCCCACTATATACAAGCGCATAGTGGGTAGTTTGATCTACATGACCATTACAAGGCCAGACTTGAGCTATGCTGTTGGACTTGTGAGTCAGTTTATGTAGGCCCCTAGGAAGCCACACTTGGATGTAGCTAGACGGATCCTCAGGTACATAAAGTCCATAGTTGATTATGGACTTTTCTATGAGATTGGTACAGAGATACAATTGCATAGGTATACATATGCTTATTGGGATGGTAGTATTGTAGATAGGAGATCTACCAGTGGTTTTATGTTCTCATTTGGGAGTGCTGGTGTGAGTTGGACTAGTAAGAAGTAGCAAACAGTTGCCTTGTCAATTACAGAGGCAGAGTACAGGGGTGCTGCTATGGTAGCTTGTGAGGTAGCTTGGTTTCAGAAGCTACTTGATTGGTGACATGGGAGAGCCCGTGGATAGGACAGTTGTCATATATTGTGACAACATGAACAGCATAAAATTGGCCAATAACCCAGTATATCATGCTAGAACGAAGCACATTGAGGTGCATTATCACTTTGTGAGGGATAAGGTTCTAGCAAGAGATGTAGATCTGGTATATGTCAGCACACAAAGGATTAGGTGGCTGACATCTTCATGAAGGTATTGGGCACAAAGAAGCTCCATAGGTTTAGGAGCCTACTTGGAGTGCAGTGTGCAGAGTTGTGCTCGAGGGGGAGTGTTAAGATATTGAGCTTAAATAGTGCTATGGTGGACATTGATTACCCGCTTGGGTAATAGCTTTCGCATCTACACCACTGGCATGGTTGGTGAGATTATGGACTTGTCTCCTCAGGGTTCTTGGTAGGGTGCCCTTCCATGGCTTCTAAGTCAGAGGACGAGTCACTATCCACTATTCGTGGATCTTGGGTTGCACTCCCTTGGGTTCCAGCCGAAGGCCAAGATGCCAACGTGGAGGGATGGTGTGAGCCTGCGTAGACTGAAACGCTTTCTAGTGGCTCAGGCTCTAGCACCCGACCAGAGCGTAGATGCATGTGACGTGGGTACCCTACGTGCGTTAGTAACTACCCTTGAAGCCCACACAAGTGGTTTCTTGGGTATTTTGCACCCCGTTTCTACTTGTTTTTAGATTGTTTTTAACCCATTTTTGACCCCCTTACTTATGGTCGAACCTGGACTAGGGTGTGTGATAGCTCGAAGCGAGCGTATCGTTTAAAGGGTCCTATCGTGCTTTACAGCACCGTGTTTGCCTATCCGGAGCTCCTGTGGTCCTCAAAACAGTCTGTTTCCTTGTGGGGGAAGGGGCGAAAGCCTATTTGCTTGTGGAGGAAAGGGTGAGGGCTTTATCCCACATGCTCACTTACTCCTTGGGGAGTGGGCTACATATAGGGCACAACTTCCCATAAGCTCTCACTTGAAAGAAAGCTATGGAGGCTCACTCTCCTATATATATATATCAAAAGACCGAGACCGAGACCGGGGTCGGGGTCGGGGTCAAGTGGGGGTTTTTTCTTTTCAAATTTTTTTTCCAATTGAAAAATCTTTCCTCTTCACACGTTTGGTTTTTTTCTTTAAAAAAAATTTAATTTTTATTTTTTTTTATAGGGTTTCTTTCTAGGGTTCAGCCTTGGCCACGGCGCAGTTCGCACACAGCGCAGGCTTGGGGATTCAGAAATCCCCCCTCGCACGCAGAAAACCAGATAACAGAACGCACGCCCACACGCGAGCGAAAAAATAACAAAAGAAACAGAAATACAGAAGACAAATTGCAGAAACTGATTTCGAACCACGGAAACACCTCAACAACAAACACACAGACGCCTTTCCTACAGTGTAAATAAAACTTCACGTAGCAGCCCGAGCTGCAAACTAGAGCTTGGTGCAGGGCATCTCCAGCAGCGGCGCCAAAAATGTGCGCTTTTGCTGCTGCAGAGGTGCTGGGGACTTACCGAACACCGTATGCGAGCCACGAATGGCTGCAAGCATACAACCAGGAAAGCAAGCTCAAACAGAATGCAAAAGGTGTGTCACTCACCGCTCAACCGTCGCCTTGAAGGATTCCCGCGTCGCAATGAAGAAGGAGCCGCCGTCGCCGCTCTACCGCCTCTCCGTCTCGCCGTGCCGCTACACAGTGCTCGATCGTTCTCTCACTCACTCTCTCTCTCTCTCTCTCTCACACACGCAGGAGAAGGAAACCAAAGAGATAAGGCAAGAGCACTCTTGTATTCACAACACATGAGAATGAGGATTTTAGGGTTACATTTGACTCTTATAGGTGACTTGGCCGTTCACACTTGGGCGCCCATACATGGTCGGCCGATCCTAACCCTTATCCTACTGATATTCAAGGTGCGCCTCTCATCGGCGATCACCCAATCCCTTCATCCTTAACATATGGTGCCGACAAGCCCGGCCCATGACTCAGAATATTTAAATTAATGACGTAAAACATAGTACGTCTCAATGTCCGTCTAGGTTAACATTTTTCTAATTACTTTATGCTAGTTTATCATCACATCACATTTTTAATCTTTTTCAGCTTCTTTTTCCTCTCCTCCTCTACCCATGAGCATTAGAAGATTGAATTCTCTCTCCACACATCTTGATTAGCCAAAGCACATCTTGTGGTTTGATAGCAACGTAGAGGTGCACTAGCTAATGCCCTCAATGACACAAATACAATGTGAGGGCTCTGGGTGATGGCCTCTATAACAACACCAGACAAAACACAAGTGAGAGACATAAAGATGCAAGATGTTGGGGATCAGAAATTACATGTTCTAAGAGCATCAAAAATCCCAAGTGATTGTTAAAAGACATGGTGTGAGCATAATGAATGAATGAATCAAGCAATGAAAATGATCCTCACATAGACAAACTCACACCACTAGAGCAACACATGCCACCACTTAGATAATAATTAGATGTAACTAATATGCAATAGTGTGTACTCAAGGCCACCACAAAAGCATCACATAAACACATGCTAATGGAAAATTCAAAGAGGAGATTTTCCACAAAGGAACACTTAGTATATTTATCACTAATCACTTAGAACAAGACACTTGAAGGTATCGCTAAGGAAAGTATCTACTAGACCTACACTCAGTTACTCTAGTAAATGAGCCTTCTAATCTTAGAACAAGACACTCGAAGGTATCGCTAAGTAAATCACACTGAGAATGGATGCTAGATTACATATTTTCTAACACCCTCCCTTGATCAAGCATCCATACCATGCAAGGTGTTATTGAATCAGATCTACCACTAAGATGAAGATTCACTAAGGCATCACTGAGATAGGAAATGCCCCACAACCTATAAAATGTCATACAAATGTAACATGCTCCCACTCATGCTTATTTGATGAAGAAGTCCAAAAATGTCTTGAATAAAATCATGTTTCCACCCATGCTATCTTCAAAAAGAAATCATGATCACAAAGAAGCCACTAAGTTGATGTAGGCACCACTAACCTGTCTTCATGAATTAAGTCCCATCTAGAACATAGGAATGGAACCACCACCAAGATTTGAGCATACCTCTTGCATAATAAATTAGGCATACTTTGGAGATTCTACATAAAGAAAGTGGAGTATATGATAACCTTAAAGAATCATTGAAGAAAATACCAACAAGGAGGAATCAACAAAATTTTTCTTCACATATATTGAGACAATTTGTAATTACCCAACCAAGTAAGGTCATTGTGTTGCATCTTTTTTTCTTTGGAACCTTTCCATTTTTCTTATTGTTAGAGTAAATGGCTTCTCAAGGTGGGAAGGATGAAAATGGGGATAAAGGGGAAAACCCAATGTCCTTTTTCCACATGGAAGAGGATATTACAAAAAAAAAAGAAATAGATATGCAAGATTTGGATCTTAATGAGTATAAGGATATATAAATGAAGGAAATGAAAAACAACATTGATAGCTCTGTCTATCTTCAGGGGTTTTGCCTCTACCCATTTGGCCACATGATCTAAACACACTAAAATGTATTAATTAGATCTATAGTGTGATGAAGAATCTATTTGTTCTACAAAATCTATTCCCCACTTCTCTAATATAGAGAATAAACTTGAGAAAATGATGGGTCTTCTTAGCTCCTTGATGGAAGGAGAAGGATTGGGAGTAAAAGAAATATCTAAAAATAACATTGATGAAGGAAGGGAAAAAACTCTAGAAAAAGGATTGGAGGAAACCATAAGTTGAAGAGGGTCACAAAACTAGAGACTAGGGTATGGTATTCAAAGATTTAAAGGCACCCTCTTTTAGTGGAGAAGAGAAGGAGAGAAATAGAGATGAGGTCCATATTTTTCTGCAAAAGTGGCAAGATTTTCATCTTTTAAGAAACTTGCCTGATCATAACTATTGCATGCAAATGAAGATCAATACAAGGATGCCGAGGATGCAACAAAAAAAAGATACTTAGGGCTCTTGTAAAGAGTTTCACTTTGTAGATGTATGTGGGAGAGGGCTTCACAATAATCCCACATGGGAACTTTTGAGAGTTCTAGAATTTTTGTATAAAAGGTGGCTCATTTGAGAGCATGGACACATTGGGCAAACTCATGTTTGAGCTCTCTTGAGACTAGCTCTCCCTCTTCTTCCATAGAGGTGCAAGCTCTTCTCACTCCCCATCTACATTGTTGTAAGTTCTATTCTCTTGTTAATTCAATGCAATGAGTTGATATTAGTCTCTCTTCTCTTGTCAATTCTCTAGTATGCATATTTCTTATTGATAGATTAAAGGGTTGTGTGCATGCTAGGGAAATGTTTATTTGAGAATGAAGAATGCTTGATCATGTGTAAGCAATAGCTAGGCTTTCTTCTTGTTTGGATGTATGGATGAATGGAATGTGGAGTTGAGCAATAGCAAGATTGAGCTTGAGTGTGTGTTGAGTCTATGTCAATAGTAGTAGTTTTCTTCACATTCTCTCCATCAAATGGATAAGCTTTTGTGCACCGGTACGGGTTGAATCCCTAGCTCCGAAAGGGATGCAAATCCCATTGGATTGAGCTAAGTGTGGATCATACTACTCTTGCTACAAGTGAGAGAGTTTTCCGTCTCTCCATTGGCGCCGCTGCCGGGGAGAAGACTCAAATCCGGTTGTGAGTGTGTGAAAACCACCACTATTTCCTCTTTTGGTTGCAAAACCATTGAGTGATTAGGTGTTAAGTTTGGGTGTGTGATCCCGGTGTGAGTGGATAAGGTTAACCATTGAGCGGTTGAGGTTTCTCCCGCATTGTTTTTTTTTATGTTTCATTGCTTTTATGCTTTTTCAAGTACCGTTCATTATGCTTACCTTCATTGTTTTTTGTCATTTCATTCTTTCATGCTTTTCGTTAACATGTAATTAGTATAAATAAATAAAAAGAAAAGAGGTGCGTTGCTAAGCTCTTCCATAGCTTATGCAAGCCCCATAGACTCCCAAGCAAGAAGTCCGCTTAAGGATGAGAGGAGAGAGGGAAAGAGAAGAGAGATAGGAAGTGTTGGAGGCGACCTTTCTTTTGTTGTTTTGTTGTGTTGTTATCGTGTGGGGAGGCATCTCCATTATTGGTTTATAGCAAGGAGGTAGAACGTTGAAGGTGGCTTTAAATATATATATATATATATATATATATATATATATATATATATCAGAAGGCACAGAGGGTAGAAGCGTCCAAGTATCGAAGGCTGCGTCGGCAGGCATAGCAAAGAAGGCGGCAATAATATATATATATATATATATATATATATATATATATATATATATATATATATATATATATATATATATATATAATCACAAGGCTGTTGGGTGGCCGAGCTAAGGCGAAGGCGCCAGTTGCAGTGAAGGTGGCCGTGTGGCATGGAGGAGCAGTGGTGGCGGGCCACGGCAGAAGTCGAAGAAAGAGGCGGTGAGGCGTGGCGGGCCACGGCAGAAGTCGAAGAAAGAGGCGGTGAGGTGCAGCCAAGGCAAGAAGCCGCCTCAGAGCGTGGACAGCAGCCAAAGGCGGCTGAAGCACCGGCAGAAAAAGGGCATCGAAGGTGACTGTGTGAAGTGGCCGAAGGAGAAAGAAGAAGGTGGTGAAGAGGCCTCAGCTGCAGACGGCGGCTGGAAGGTGACTGTGTGGAAGCGGAGGAGAAGGGGCTGGCGAAGGCTAGCTTGAAGGCTGCTGCAGCCAGGGCAAGGAGCGCAACCAGAGCAGAGCAAAGAAGGCGGTGGGGTGAAGAAGAGCAGCTGGCGCGTTGAAGACGACCACGTGTGCGCCGGCGCGAAATCCGGAGCAGTGAGCGGCTAGGAGGATAAGGTAGATGGTATTCTTCTTTTTTTTTATTTTTTTTATTTTTTTAAATTAATTTTTCAATGTTTTTTGTTGTATTTTTAAATAAAACAAAAACAAAAAAAAAATATAATATTTTTTTATTAAAAAAAACAAAAGAGAAAAAAGATTTAAAAAACAATTAAATTTTTTACAAAAAAACAAAGAGATTAAAAAAAAAGAAAAAAAAAGAAAAAAAAGGAAAAAAAAGAAAACAATTAAATATTAAAAAAATAGAGAGAAGAAATAAAAAATAAATAAAAAATAAAAAAAATTATTTTTTAGGAGTCCATATTGTTTGCATATTTTTTATTTTTCATTTCTGTAATTTTTAGCATAATTAGAGTGATTTGCATTGTTTTAACTTTTTGTTATTAAAAAAAAAAAGACAAAAACAAAAACAAACACAAAACAAAACCAAAATAAATAAATAAATAAAAAGAAAAAGAAGAAAAAAAACAATTTTTATTTATTTTTGAAACCATTGTTCATCATTTAAATTTTTGCATAATTAATGTAGCTTGCATTTTTTATTTTTTATTTTTTAGAATTTTTGTAAATGATGCATAATTAGTAAATTCATATTTTTGGCACGAAATTTATAAGTTTAAAAAAAAAACACAAAAACAAAACAAAACAAAAGGAGAAAAAAAACAAAAGAAAACTAAAGAAAATTAAAAAAAAAAGATAAAATTGAGTGTTTTTTAGGAGTCTACTTTTTTGCATATTTTGTAATTCTTCATTCTTTAATTTTTTGCATAATTAGTTTAACTTGCATTTTTTAATTTTTTGTAACTTTGTGCATAATTAGTATCTTTTTTAGTGTGATTCATAATTTTTGTGTTAAAAAAAAGTAAAAATCATAAAATCATAAAATTATTTTAAAAAAAATATTTAAAAAACAAATAATAAAAAAAATAGGGTAGATAGTACACTACACATATTCTTTTAGTTGCCTTTAGTGGTTAGGTAGGGTAAAATATATATATATATATATATATATATATATACATATATATATATATTTTCATCAAAAAAACAAAACACAAAAACCACAACCAAAACAAACAAAAACACATAAAACCAAAAAAAAAAAAATTGACCTTATGCACTTGAGGTCGGGACATCTTGTAGATTCTGCCATAGGACCTAGGGCACCTTCTAGAGTGCCTACGCAAGAAAGTGGGACCCAATCGGTAGGAAATTTGGCAGATATTGCTGAAACCCTTTCTGAATCCCAATCCGATACCCTTTCCTCTAGAACAACTAGTTCATTGTCCATGGACAATCTAGGGCCGACAAATAGTCATCCCGTAGCCCCAAATAGAACACCCACAAGATCCTTTAATCCATTTGAAGCCGACACCATGGGGTTAACACTCAATGTGAGACTCCAATATGTCTACACAAATGCTCAAGGAGCTGAGATCTTTAGGGACCCACAACAACGGTATCTTGTTAAGATAGCCGACATATTCTCAGAACTTGATAGAGCACCTCTAGTCAATGACCAGGGTAACATGTACATGGGTGGAGATGGTGTTCGCTACGAAGTCACCTACCATCCAGAAAAGGTAGACAAATTAGGGGAGCTCTCTAAAACCGAGTTCTTAGACTTATAAGAACTTTCCAGAGCAAGGGAGTTTAGAAATGACTGGCTCATCGAGCCGGACATGCTTGGACCATCCAATGCCCAATCCTCAAAGCCATCCATAGATGATTTACTTCTTGTAGATCTAAATTTGGAAAGGGATAGGAAAGGCAAGAGTAAAATGGATCAGGGGGCTGAAAGCCAATGGGAGTTTGTACGACAAATTCCTGTGACAAAGGTCTTACAGGATGACCCACTTCAAGAGGTCTATAAGGACTCGTTAGAGGGATATTATGCCACGACTAAATTGCCACAGCTAGATCTTCCTCTAGCTCATGTGGTGGTAGTTGAGAAGCTCACAGGACACATGAACAGAATAGTTGATAAATGGGCCAATGAATACCGAACCTTAGATTGGAAAGAGATTAGGGAACTCACGTGGAAAGGACAACCATTATTCATGGAAGTGTTCTCAACAAATACAGCCAAACCAGGAGAGACAGCCTTTCTTGGAGAAACTGTTGCTCCTCCCCTACGAGAGTTCACTAGAGAGGGACCTTCAACATCCAAGTGGACCACTGCTAGTAGCCCAACTCTAGCACAAAGATATTGTCCTACACCAAATGTGCGACCACCGGTCACACCACAACAACATCTTTCTCATTATAACAATCGGAGGATAGGGGAGCCAACTCGGCCTCCTATAAATGCACCTCCTGAAATGAGGGCGACAAGATCTTTGGAGGGTTTTGGTGAGGCTGGTAATAGGGTACCCACACCAATTTTGGAAACATGTGGACCATCTTTCCATCGAGAGGAACAATTCCCACTGAGAATGAGAGGCCGTAGGCCCTACGATGAGTATTCACGACAAGTAAGGCCATCAACTCTTCAGAAATTGGTTAAGAAGTATGAAGGGTCGGGAGATCCATACGATCATGTAGCAGCATTTAGGCAAGCAGTTCGAGCTGAGCAAGTGGCTGATAAGCATACTCAAATTGAAGGGTTTGGACTCACTCTTGAAGGAAAAGCCCTTGCTTGGTTTCAGGCATTAGAAGCTTCAGACAAAACTTCTTTACGAGTTTTGGAAGAAAGATTCATTGCTGCTTTTTCCTTAATGGGAATTCAACATGACACGGTAGCACACATCTACTCTTTCAAACAAGGCGAGAATGAGAGTGTTAGAGACTGTGTAAATAGAATGAAGCAGTACATTAATCGTTGCCCAGAAGATGAGAAGCCCGCCCAAAGTCGATTAATTTCTCTCTTCTTAAAAGGACTCAAAAATTCGACACTGCATACACATCTCTATGCGAAGAAGCATACAAGTTTCAATGAGTGTTGCCATGATGCTATGGATTTCACCGATAACTTCAAGTTCCAAGATGGTTCTGGCCCAGAGGTGAAACCTAGAGATCAGTGGGGTGATGACCAAAGATCAGGGTCTAGCGCGCTAGTAAATCCAGACCAGATAGCTAACCTAGTGCTAAGGAGATTAGGACAGACCTATCGTCCACCCATGCAGCCACAACAACAGCAGCAGCAGAGAATGAGGAGTGTGCTTCCTACAGGTCCTCATCTTTGTGGAGCATGTGGCGGTGACCATAAAACAGAGGACTGTAATACCTTTTCTCCTCTAGTCACAAACCAACCCACAAAAAAATGGTGCCAAGCCTGTGCTTGGAACTTTACTCACACCACACAGGATTGTACTCGCATTGCGAGAATGAGACAGGAACGTGAGCAGCCGAGGGGTGGAGTGGCTCCACAAATGTATCAACAGTATACTAGTTTTGAACGTAAGCCACCGATGACACAAGAACAAGCACGACCTGTTCTTGGTGCTCAACCTCCTGCTCCAGGGACTGCTCCTGTGAGGGTTGTCGACTACGACAATTCAAATATGTGTAGAGAATTGGTAAACCCAGGCTATGTGGAAGAAGAATACGCATCATATTCATCCAAAGAAAATATCTTTGACAGTCTCGCATACCCAAGCCAAGCACTGGAGATTCAACCAGGGGAACAAAACTCTTTAATGTTGCTAGGCGGCTACCAACCTAGGACTCCAGGCCCCTCAGGTCAATGGCAGCCAAGGAAAGTAGAGGCCAAACCAATGGGCCCCTGTTATGAGTGCGGAGAACCCCATTGGGCTCGTGATTGTCCACATCGCTCTAGGCAAGCATCTCGATCCAATACAACAGTACAACAGTTTCCACCAATTGAAAGATATTGTCTAGGGTGTTGTGTAGAACACTTCCCAAAAGACTGTCTGCTGAAACCACATGAGGAAGGCACCTCTCAACCAAAGGTTTCACTCAACCTTGTAGGGGCAGTTCCATCGCCACCTTCATCTGAGAATGAGGATGTCGTGCCACTTAGAGTCATGACTAGATCACAAACACGAAATGCAGAAATGCAAACTGATGAGACACCTCGAACTAGGGATGCAAAGACAAATCTAGTGGACAAGACCCTACAGTCTAGTAGAAAAAAGACCACTCGGCGGAAGAAGAACCGAGGCAAACAAACTAAAAGTACATCCACTAGTTCTCAAGAAGCCTCTAAACAAAACATGCGGGATAAAACTTTTACATCCCAAGAAGTGCATGAGGAACATCAACCTCAACCTGAGCCTAGTGCTAAACAAAATGAGGCTAGTACGACTGAGGATAGTTCTGGGGGTTCTGTCTTTGTGGATAAAGTGAATGAGACTCTAGAGGCCATCATTGATGCTCATAGAAGTCGCATTGCAGCTTTATCTGAGCTACCCAAAAAGCTTCAAGAATACCCAAACCCTCGTGAGGAGAAGATCAATCTAGCTGTACATCAGCAACTCATTAGGGAAGCTCAGTCAATACTTGAGGGACCACCACCACCTATTCCTCGGGGCCCAACCTCTCTTAAGCCAACATTAGAAACTATACCGGAAGTGTCATCAAGTCGGGAAATGAAAAGTGAGCTCATTTCACAAGCTCATAGCGAAAGGTCTGCACCAATTGACACTCAATTGAAAGGGGGTAATCTGCCACCACCTAGCCTTGTCTTCCCATGCAATGATGAAGTTATTGATGCTAATGAGGACATGGCAAATGAGATATGGGCTGCTGTTCATGAGAAAGTTCATGAGAACATGTCTTCTATTAGTTCGCCTCCATTCTCTGAGGTGGATTTTACCAGAGACTCGGAAAACAACTTTGGACGCCCAAGCATTCAGGAGGAAGTTCAAACAATTGTTTCTCCTAGAAGTAAGCATACAATGAAAACCTTACCATCATATCTGGGAGAATATGAGAACTGTTCTCAAACCTTGAGGATACCCTCCATGCATAAAAGGTTGACAAAGGAGAAAGATATGAGTATGGTGCAAGCTATTTTGTCAGCACCAGTGGCTTGTACCTTACCTTTGCTTGATTTGATAAAAATTCGACCTGAGTTGTGGAATGATATTGCAACATGTTTGTCAGAGCAGGTATTGTTACAAAAGGGTCACCATGAGTGTACTATACACCCTGTGACAAAGCATGTAATGCCAGTTCCTATCAACAAAGTAGGAAAATTTTGTGAAGACGATCAGGGAAATGCTACCCTCCCATTAGAAGTGCGAAAAGTATCTTCAACTGCAATACTTGATAGTGGCGCAGGAGTGGGCATTGTGACAAGGTCCATTTGGGAAAAATGGGGCAAACCAGCTATTAGGAGTACCAGGATGCGCTTGCAGCTAGCAGATGGAAGCTTAGAACATCCCCTTGGGCTGCTTGAGAACATATTGGTCACCACATGTGGGATTGAATATGAGCATACCTTTGCAGTAGTGGATTTCGGAAAGCATCCAAACTATGAAGTGATATTGGGTAGACCATTCATGCGACAATTTCAAATGATTCAAGATTGGGGATACAATTACTTGTACCTCCGACATGATTCTGTCATCACAAGGGTCAACCTAAGAAATCACTCATATCGAGATGTAACAAGGTCTCCAATAGATGAGTTTGATTCTGCTTCATCTGAGGGCTCAAGAGTTACATTGTCAGATGGGCGAGAAGATCTATGGATGTGTGGAGCCTCATGTAGGGATTTCAACACTGAGAGACTTAAGGGTAATCGAAGTGTATCAGACGAGGCATACATTCCACAACCCTTCCCTGAGCATTTAATTGATCCATTAGAATGGAGTCATGTCCTTGCAACATTATCGACATGTGCTTTACCGAAGCCAATTCAATTTTGTGACTCCGATGGATATGATATTATTCCTATAAGAATGGTACAACCACGTGCCCTTCTAGATGATTTGTACTATAGGGATACATCCACAACAGCTCTGCATGTCGAGGAAGTCTCAGTAGAGGATTTGACACTCGAATCTGCTAATGATGCTGATAAGGAAGATGGCTGGGACTCTGATTTTAATAATGAGGTGACAATTCCTGAGGAAGAGTTAGGAAAGGCACGCCTACTCTTGAGAGGAAGGGAGGTTCAGGTAGAGATCCCTAGAAGCCGACCTAGACGTAAATGCTGTAAGAGCCATAAAAGGACCCGTAGACAAGATGAGCGTGAACAACGTGAGAGACTCCAAAAAGAAAAGGAGGAGTCTAAGAGTGAAAACTCTCGACCACCACCTCACTTCTCAGGAAAGAACGGATATCTATACTATGTCCAAGCACAAGACAGTATCAAAGACCAAGTCAAACGATCAAATGGATTCCAAGCAGGGGAAAAGCTAACAACTGTTAGCAAAAATCATAAAAAAACGAGGAAACAAAAACCACAACTCAAGTCTAAAACTGATTCAAAAAAGAGTGTGGGAAGTACAAAGACAACGGTTGAACAAAAAAATCTGATGCAAGATAGCAAAGGAGAGCTCAAAACCGCATGGTCTTCAATGAGTGAAGACTCAAGTGGACAAGAGCAAGGTCTAAATGTTCCTCCCAATTTCACACAGTACACTCTTCAAGATCGGAAGATTGTTCTTCAACAGCCCATGCGTCAAAAACCAAGCGTGCCAGGGATTTCATACGATGGTCCAGAAGATGCAAAAAAGATTGATATTGCTAAGCCAGGAGAAGAGCCTCGCTATGTGTGGATTGCCACAGACTTGTCCTTAGATGAGGAGAAGTTATTAATACAAACAATAAAGGAGTATCGCGATGTTTTTGCTTGGAGTTATAAAGACCTCAAAGGAGTTGATCCAAGCATATGTCAGCATACAATTCCATTGCGAGAGGATGCAAAACCCTCCAAGCAACGTCCTTATACTTACAATGAAAACTTTGCACGGAAGATAAAGGAAGAAATAGACAAGCTCTTAGAGGCAGAATTTATCTATGAGATTGAACACACTGAATGGGTCTCCCCCATTGTAGTGGTGCCCAAGAAAAATGGAAAACTTCGAGTATGTGTAAACCTCAAGAAGGTAAATGCAGCTACTGTGCGTGATCATTACCCACTTCCAATCACGGATCATGTTCTGGAACGAGTTGCAGGGAAAAAGGCATATAGTTTCTTGGATGGATTCTCCGGGTACAACCAAGTGTCAATTGATCCAAAGGATCAACACAAGACAGCCTTTGCTACTGAAGATGGCATCTTTGCCTATCGTGTTATGCCATTTGGTCTAACAAATGCGCCAGCAACCTTTCAACGGTTAATGAGTCATGTATTCAAGGAGTACCTTAGGCAATTTCTTGAGATTTTCATGGATGATTTATGTGTTCACTCACAAGAGCGTGATGATCATATAGAACACCTGAGACTTGTGTTTCAAAAGTGTCAACTTTATCGTATATGCTTGAATCCTGACAAGTGCAAATTCATGGTAAGACAAGGGAAAATTTTGGGCCATATTGTTTCTCGCAATGGGATTTCAACAGATATGGATAAAATTGATGTCATTGTCTCATTACCTCGGCCTATCAACCCTAAAGGGGTACAAACATTCATGGAACATTGTGGCTATTACCGTAGATTCATCTACATGTATGCTGTCCTAGCCAGACCATTATATGCTCTTCTTGTAAAGTTTAATTGGACTGATGAGTGTGAGGAATCTTTTGAAAAGTTGAAGCAAGCATTAGTGACTGCACCCATTTTACGGGCACCAGATTGGAACCAAATCTTTCATGTCCATATTGATGCTTCCAACTTTGCAATTGGATGTATTTTGGCTCAATCGGGTGAACACAATAAGGATTTCCCAATCTCATATGCTAGTCGACAGTTGAACAATGCTGAGAGGAATTACACCACAACAGAAAGAGAAGGATTGTCCATGATATATGCAGTGAAAAAGTTTCGCCATTACCTTTTGGCAAACAAATTTATATTTTTTGTGGACCATCAAGCATTGCTATATTTGGTGAATAAGCCTTGTGCAACTGGAAGGATAGTAAGGTGGTTTATCATCCTTCTTGAGTTCGATTTTGAAGTTGCAGTTCGAAAAGGAACAACTCATCTAAGGGCAGATCATTTGTCTCGAATCACCTCTGGCGAAGCTCCTGTGGGTGTGGATGATGATATGTTAGATTCAACACTTTTCCTTGTAGAGACAGCTCCTAGATGGTCTGAATCCATTTTAGAAATTTTGACAAGTGGGCGAATACAACTAGCGGGTCCTAATGTGGACCTATGGCGACCATTCAAGTTAATTTCCGGGAGATTATATCGTCAGGGTAATGATGGAGTGTTGAGGCTTATACCTAACCCCGACCAATATGAGGAGATCTTAAAATGGGCACATGAGGGTATAGATGGAATCCATGCATCAGCTACCACTTGTGTGCGACGTATATCTCAAGATGGGCAATGGTGGCCTACCATGCATGCAGATGCTGAAACATTTGTTCGTAACTGTGCTTCATGTAAAATTCAGAAGCCAATTCATAATGTCACATTATTCCAAATTTCAACTACACCAAGTTGGAGTAAGTATATTGTGGACTATCTTCAGCATGGTCATACGGATCAAACAATTCCTAAACATCGAAAGCAGGCTATTAAAATTGAAGCGGCAAACTATATGCTAATAGAGGGCCAACTCTACAAGAGGGGCAAGGATGGCAACTTACGCATGTGTGTATGTGAAGCTGACTATCTGAAAATCTTAACTCATGCACATGCAGGTGTTGGTGGTGGACACTTTTCTGGTAATACCACAGCTAAGTTGATTAGGTGGTCTGGGCTTTGGTGGCCAACCTTACAAATGGATGCCGAAGAATATGTGAAACGTTGTGACGATTGTCAAAGGACCAAACCTCCCATCACAAAGGACAATATGCCATTGCGGCCTATGTTAAGCACACGTGCTTTTGCAAAATGGGGTATTGATTTTGTCGGTCCCATTAAACCTCCAGCTCGTAACACGCATGCAGAATATATTATAGTCGCAACCGACTATTTGACCAAATGGGTAGAGGCAAAGGCAACAGTCAAAAATGATGCCAGAACCACAGCCAAGTTCTTGTATGAGTACGTGTTTACACGCTATGGCTTACCAATTGAGATCGTTAGTGATCAAGGTGTACATTTTGTAAATGAAGTCATAGAATTTTTGCTTCAAGAATTTATGGTAATTCACAAGCGTTCTGCACCCTATCATCCCCAGACTAATGGACAAGCCGAGAGTACTAATAAGATTCTCTGCACAGCACTCACAAAGATTGTTGAGGGACATAGGACTGATTGGGAGCAAAAGTTGCACTCAGTTCTCTGGGCATATAGGACAGCCTATAAAACATCTGTGGGCACAACCCCATTTGAACTTGCTTTTGGGCTAGATGCAATTCTTCCCATTGAATTTCTTGTACCTACTCTACGAGTAGCTAAACAATTGGATTGGACTGGTCATGAGCTTTCACAACACGTTGACGAATTGGAAAAGCTTGATGAAACCCGCTTATTAGCGGTAATGGGGATGTATGCTGAGAAGAGGAGACAAAAGCAATGGTATGATAGAAATGTAACAACTGGCCGATTCAAAAAAGGAGACCTGGTGCTCTTATACACACTTAAGAAGCATAAGAGAAAGCTCAAGAAACGTGGCCTAGGACCGTTTGTGATTAATGAGCTTACCCCAAGTGGTGCAGTGCGTTTAGAGACACTAGAAGGTGAGCAAATGCCTAACTTCATTAATGGAAGTCGTCTCAAGAAATACAATGAACCATTAACTGAAGCCATGCTTCAACAGATGCATGCTGCACAAACACGGAAAAAAGCACTTGACCTACTTAAATGTCAGGCTCAAGAGGAGGCTAAAGCTAGAGTTGCAAAAGCCAAGGAGCGTCGCAAAGCTTCTATGTTAGCCATACAGTTGGCTACTGATGAGCCATATGTTGAACCATTCAATATTCAAGTGGGACTTCATCTTCATGAGACTACCTACTTTGTCTCTGCCTTAATTGACTCTGGTGCAGATTATAATGTTCTCTCGTTTGATACCTGGATAGCCTTGGGTCAACCACCACTTGTGCAAATTCCTGTGGACCTACGAAGCTTCTCCGGAGAAGATAACCCTATAGAGGGAAAATGTGTCATTATGATGACCATTCATGATCACCAGATGTCAATGCCCTTTTATGTGGCACGTAAGTCCAAGGCTGTAGTAGAGGTTGTTCTCGGTAGATCGTGGTTAAGTGCTACCAATTGCTCATTAGATTGGAAGAATAGACAATACAAGTTGCAAATTGATTCTGATTGCATCTTGGGATCTGCTACACCACGAGCTTTATCGTGTCAAAGGGGTAATGTTTCTACCTTACCCGATCCACAATCAACATCTGCTCTTGAAGCTCCAAAAAAAATGATGTGGATAATTAATGAGTACTCAAGTGAGGGCCATGGCTGGTATGTTCCAACTCATCTAGTTGCTGCTCAAAGAAGGCCAGGCAAAAAGGAATTATCAATGTGGCTACCCAAAGATGCGTACAAACTTGTACCATCTAGTCCAGTTGCTAAGCCTCTTAAGAAGCACATCATTTCCAAGCCTAAACCTCGGATTGTTACTCGATGGGTCCCCAAACAGGTTCTTAAAGCACAAGGTTATTATGAGGGTGCAACAGCAATTTGGCTTCCAAAATGCCATGCTTTGACAGGGGTAAAAGAGTGTTTCAGAAAGATTCCAAAAGTCACCCCTGATTGCCCATATCAGTGGGTGCAAAAGAAATCAACACAAACTCTTCAAGAAAGGAAAGGTGGCTGTGATAGCACCTACAAAACAACTTGTGTTGATCTTCCTAAAACATGTATTGAAACACCTGCTGTCCCTATTTCTCCTTGTTTCACAATTCAACCAACAACTTGTGTACCTACGACGAGTCCAAATGTGTCTCATTTGAGCATAGATTCTAGCATTTCAATGCCTAAAACCTCTTATCTTGCTCAAATTCCAAGACAATTGCTAAAGTGTCCACCTCTTAAAAAGGATATACCAAAAACTAAAGATAAGGCATTAACACTACAATTAAAGCTCTTTGGTAAATCAATGTTTGAATAATGTAGTTCCTTATGCCTTTAGAAGATGTGTTTTCTTTGAAATAATCTTGTTTTTGATTGGAATTGTCATGATGGATATGAGTGTTCTAAATTTCATTGTTCTACGTCCAGATAACTCCTGATGGATATTTGGCAAGATACATGTCCACCATGCATTGACCCCGATAGTACTCGACCAGATCATCGCGGGGGTTATAGTGCTCCTCCATTTCAAACACATTCTAGGTACTTCTATGCTCCCTTAGGTGAAAGTTGCTGTGGGCATCACTTTGTCACATTATTCTATCAACAGCATCACCCATTTCCACATTGTCAAGAGTGTGCACGGCTTGTATTAGAAGAAGCTTCACATATTTGTTGGATATGCCGCTCTTACTTTAGACGATATGGCACGGGCTTAATGAAGCAAATTGTGGGAGTTACACCCCAACGCCATAATCTTCTTAATGTGAGAATACCAGAGAGGGGACCAAATCAACGACGATTACCTGAGGAGGTTCAAGCACAACAATGGAGGGATACAAGCCTAAATGACTTGCAACCACCGATCTTGCAAGCCCTCCTTCCCCAAGCCCCCACATGTCAATATTGGATCAATATGAGTACCTACATTGCACAGTTCCAAAATCGAAACTATCTGATTAACCTTCCCATAGAACCAATGCCATACTTTAGTGAGGAAGCACTCCTTCCTCTACCACCTTCTCCAGCGGCAGGTTTTTGTGAGGGGTTGTCTCTGCATCCTGAGGAAATTGATACCATCTTTCCAGCAGACGAGGACACGGATCCACCACCAGCGCAAGGGTAAGCACATCGCCTCCACAATAAGATCGACAAGCCAGGGCACTTTTCTCCCATTGGGTTTTTTCCCCTCGGCTATATTTGGTGTTTGGCACCTATGGTAAATTTTATTTGTTTCTTTTCTTTTTTTTGTGTTTGTTAATAAAAATTTTGCAGAGATCCTCGCTAAAACAAGAGCATCAAACACGCCCCACTAGTCCACCTACCTTGCACACAAATTAGGAAGGGGGGAGACATGCTACGCCTACAAAGATCAAGGAGGAGCAATCTGCACCAAAATCAGCAATGCATCAATGCAAACGAACAACATCAACAGGGCACTACAACAGGTGTATTCAAATCTTAATCTCTACTTCTTTATGTGCTTTTATCTTTCGAATATATGGTTTGCATATTCACACAATATTGGCTGGTTTGAGTTTTTGATTAGTTGTTAAAATATGGTGAGTGAGTTCTAGAGTCTTAGAAGACTTAGTAAAAGATATTTCTATTTAAAGACAGTGTAGGATATATACCAATGGAGTATGCCAAGTACTTATGTTTTCAAGGTATATTAGTTATCCCTAGTGGTAGTTACCTCTTAGATATGAGCTAGGTGCTAGGAGTAATAAAAATTTACGAAAATGTGCCCTAAAAAATATATATCCAAAATAACTTGAGACAGGAAGTGTCTATCGCCATGTGAAATGCTTGGTAGGACCTGAGGTTGTCTTAGCACCTTGGGGCCGATGCCTTGGTTTCTATGGGATGAACACTGATGTCTAAAAACTTCAGAAGAAGAACTTTGAGGAATCTATCGCCTTGATAGATGTTGGTAGGACTCGGGGGTACACTATGGGCCCTCAAGACCGATGCTTTCATCTTCAAGGGGTACTCCTTAGGTCATAACAGAAAGAAAAAGGGTATGTCGCCCTTGAGATACTTAGCGGTCTTTAGATTCTCTTGGCGGAGGTCTCTTGGCCATTGCTTGGGTCTCTTTGGGATAGAACCTTAATCTTCATCAACTTCTACACACATATCAAAAAAAAAAAGAAAAAAAAAAGAAAAAGAAAAAAACGAGAGTTCCAATCACCTTTGCTCATATTTAGGAGTAGGTATGCCATTTAGGAGTAACTTACATACTGGTAGGACATTGAGACTACGGTCATAACCGGCGGTGTACAAAGCACACTTGCCTTTACGTAGCACTATCTACTACTTAAGTCTCACTTTGACCAGTCTTTACTCACCTATTTTAGTACTCATTAAAACTTTAATCAGCCTTGCACTTGTATGCTCACGTGTGAAAATTATCATTGCTGATTTTTCTTTTCTTTTCTTTTCTTTTTCTTTTTCAATAAAATATTTCAATGTATCCATGTGTTTTTTTTTTTGTTGCAGCTCTTGCTACTACCGCGCTCGAGGACGTGCGCAAAATAGGAAGGGGGGAGTGTTGCATGCAAATGAAGATCAATACAAGGATGCCGAGGATGCAACAAAAAAAGATACTTAGGGCTCTTGTAAAGAGTTCCACTTTGTAGATGTATGTGGGAGAGGGCTTCACAATAATCCCACATGGGAACTTTTGAGAGTTCTAGAATTTTTGTATAAAAGGTGGCTCATTTGAGAGCATGGACACATTGGGAAAACTCATGTTTGAGCTCTCTTGAGACTAGCTCTCCCTCTTCTTCCATAGAGGTGCAAGCTCTTCTCACTCCCCATCTACATTGTTGTAAGTTCTATTCTCTTGTTAATTCAATGCAATGAGTTGATATTAGTCTCTCTTCTCTTGTCAATTCTCTAGTATGCATATTTCTTATTGATAGATTAAAGGATTGTGTGCATGCTAGGGAAATGTTTATTTGAGAATGAAGAATGCTTGATCATGTGTAAGCAATAGCTAGGCTTTCTTCTTGTTTGGATGTATGGATGAATGGAATGTGGAGTTGAGCAATAGCAAGATTGAGCTTGAGTGTGTGTTGAGTCTATGTCAATAGTAGTAGTTTTCTTCACATTCTCTCCATCAAATGGATAAGCTTTTGTGCACCGGTACGGGTTGAATCCCTAGCTCCGAAAGGGATGCAAATCCCATTGGATTGAGCTAAGTGTGGATCATACTACTCTTGCTACAAGTGAGAGAGTTTTCCGTCTCTCCAATAACCGCCCCATTGAAGCTAGCCTATCCTTATAAGGAAAATCTTATAAGTGGTGTATGAGTTTAGCGAAAGCTAGGCAAGTACTTGATTCATAGGATTCATTCAAGGATTTGTTCTTAAAGGAATATCTTCCTGAAAATGAAGAAGATCGACATTCGGAGGAGTGGGATAATTGTTCTATGGAACAAAAGAATTTAAATCTCACTCAATATATGTCTTAAAACTTAAGGACATAGACAATTTTCAAAAAGTAAGAGGCTTCTAGAGGCCTAAAAAGGGAGTACAAGAAGGAAGTTAGCTCCAAACAGCCAAAAAAACTTAGATGAGGCTATAAGATTTGCAAAACATTTTAATGATACCATGGGTAATGGTAATCATAAAGAAAAAGATAAGAATTTTTCATATAAGCCTCATGGAAAAAATTTGGCTCTAAAAAAAGAAAGGGTTTTTTCTTTAAAAAAGATGAACCTTCAAAAAAGTACAAATCCAATCCTAGTAAGTTTCTAAAAAAGCAAGACTTTGAGAGAGTGGTTAAAGAAAAACTTTGTTACTCCTGTCTTGATCCGGGACATGATAAAAATCATTGTCCTAAGTCTCAAGGATAAGAACCTATTGGGAATGGTAATGATAAACCTAAAGGAAATTTAGTGCACAAGTGTTAACACTTAAGGATTCTCCTAAATATAAATCGGTTGAGGTTTGTCATTCTGATGAAAAGCATTGTTGTATGGTGGCAAAATCTATGTGGGAACCATTATTTGGACCACATGATTTGGTTCGAGTGCATGGAAATATTAAAGATAAAAAAGTTAGAATCCTCACATAGATGATACCGCCACACACAACTTTTTAAATTACAACTTGGTTAAGAAACTTAAGTTGTCTCAAGTCCCTAGTTCTCATAAGTGTATAGTATCATTAGCCAATCGCTATGATAAAGATGAATGTGATACTGTTGTAAACCAAGTTGGGATAAAGTTTCAAGAGTATGAAGCACTTTCAGATTTTCAAGTGATGCGTTTGTCGATCACCGCAGATGTAATTCTTGGGAGGGAATGGTTATTTTCATTGGGGGAAACACTTTTGAGAAGCTATTTGCATAATACACTAACATTTGAGCATAAAGGAAATTTTATTACATTGCAAGGAGAGCACAATGTACCATCTTTTCCTTTTATATGTAATACTGAGCTCTAAAAGCTTCATCAAGAAAATGGAATAGAAAAAAATGTTTTTCTGTTATGCAATGTCTCAATTTAAAAACCATTGTGATGAAAAGTTTGATTCAAGTATTTGTGAAGTAGTTAATTCCTCTTTGAATAATTTATTAGAAGAATTTAAAGATCTTTTTCAAAAACATTGCGTTTACCTTCGGACAGAGGGATAGATCATCCCATAGAAGTTTTAAAGGATTCAAAGACAATTAGTAAGCCACCTTATAGAGTAAGTTTGACTGAAAGACAAGAAGTTGAAAAGCAGTTATTTGAATATTTAAAACAAGGCTTTATTAGACTAATTAAGTCTCCTTGGGCTTTACCAATATTATTGATGAAGAAAAAAGATGGATCTATGTGCTTGTGCATAGATTATTATAGATTGAATGCAATCATAATAAAAATAAATTTCCTATTCCCAGGATAGATGAGTTGTTTGATCAACTCATCTGAATATTTAAAACAAGGCTTTAATAGACTAATTAAGTCTCCTTGGGCTTTACCAATATTATTGATGAAGAAAAAAGATGGATCTATGTGCTTGTGCATAGATTATTGTAGATTGAATGCAATCATAATAAAAATAAATTTCCTATTCCCAGGATAGATGAGTTGTTTGATCAACTCAAAGGTGCTAAATATTTTAGTAAGATAGATTTCAGGTCTGGATATCATCAAGTAAGAATTAGAATTGAGATGTGCCATAAACAATATTTAGGATATCTTTTGGGCACTATGAATTTTTAGTTATGCCTTTTGGTCTAACTAATGCTCCCGCTACTTTTAGGACCATGATGAACACTATACTTTATCCTTATTTTTAGAAAAGTTTGTGGTGGTTTATATTGTTGATATATTAGTCTTTAGTCAAAATGAACAAGAACATATTGAGCACCTTAGAAAAGTATTTAAATTATTGAGAAAAAAAATTATTTGTTAAAAAATCTAAATGTGATTTCTTCAAAAAAGAAGTACAATATTGTGACATGAAAAATTGATATCTTTCATTTTCAATTTTGTGCATATTTTGATGGTTTCTCAATGGTAATAAGGTGGAAGCTTGTCCAAGAAGATTGCGGTACCCCCCACAATGGAATAATGGCATGGTGATGTGGCGGCTTGGCGGCTACCTTGATAACAACATTCTATCTTCAAATATAATGGTTTTACTTGATTTAGGATGCACACATTGTAAATGCCACAAGTATGCTTGATAAATACTTTGGTATGGTAGATAGGCTAGTGATGTGGAAAATAAAAGTGGGCCTTCATGCTCACATGGATTTTTATTGTATTATTAATATGGTATTCACCATAAGGCCACAAGTTGGGGAGTGTGGAAGGCATGTGGAGGAGTGTGTGTAGGTGCATAATTGGGAAAGATTCTTCTAGAATGCCTACATGGAAGAGGAGAATTCCGCCATGTGTAAGTGGGATCTCCACCTACATGCCACTTAGACTTGGCTATTATCTCATCACACTTTCAAAGTCAAAAAGTCTTCAATTTAATAATCAATAGAAGACTTAGCCTAAGAGGACAATTGATGGTGACATCTACCCTTATGTCACTGAAGAGTTGAAGATTTTTATGTTGTAATTTGTAACAATGGAAGAGAGGGTGATTCTCCACCTATAAAAGGATCCCTCCTCTCCCTTTCAAATCAATGAAGGAATGAGCCTCCTCAATTGAGCATTTTGTGTCATTGCCATTCTCTTATCTTCAAACACTCTCTTTACATGTGAATGTCTCATTTAGCATTAGCTCCTCATGCTTAACCCAAATTTGGACCTCTTTGATGATTCATGATAAGTGGGATAAGGAGTTATTATCTTGGTGGGCCTGTGACTTCTAAAGGTAGCCCTTGCCTTATTGCCGCCCTCCTTTGGAGATACCAATGGTTTTAGCGGTAATGAGCATGTGGAAAGACTTTGGGGACCATAGGTAAATCTTTACGATTTTCTGCTGAGCAATGTTAACCCTTACCCTCTAGCTTGAATCATGAAGGAGATGAAAGGCAAGAGGCTATGTGAAAATTGAGGTTTCATGGAAAGAAAGAGTAATGCAGTTTTTGTGGTCCAGTACCCAAATTTCACATCACTCAAGTATTGGTTTTTAAAATTGATCATATGGCTAGGAAGCTCTTTATATGCTCTTTCCACTCATGTAACTAATTTCTTAATCCCTTACTTCATTGATGATCAGAATTTCTCCCAAATTTGCTAACTTTTAGGCGAATTTTGACAGTTTTATAGTCTTGTAGAAGTAAAATGCTCATAACTTTTCGCTCGGTTGCCCGTTTTTGAAAGTTTTTATATAGACACGAAGCTCTCTTCAAGGTCTACGCACTTATGTAATCCTCTTTTGCACAGTCTATATGGATTTAAAACTGCAATTCTCTGTGTATCTCTGTTTTTATAGACTTTTGGCCATTCTTTCTTCTTAATAATGATTAATTCCTCTTAATCTCTTATCAAAAGGCCAATCCCATGTGTCTTATCCTCTTGTAAGTGATTGCTATATTCATTTTCTTTAATATATTCCGACTAAATCGCCCAATTCGAACGGATGAACCTTACCAATATTCCCCGTATGTTTCTGTTCATATAATCCTGAGTCGGAAGATTTTCTTCCAACAAAGAATCGCCCTCTTGTTTGGAGCTGCCAGACTGGCAGAAATTCTTGCTTCTCCGGAGCCGTTCATCTTTCCTTCCATGAGTTATGATCTCACCTTTGATGTGTATATCTTTATCTTAACCTAGGGAGAGAAAGGGAGGTGAGGAGGCTGTGAGGTTTTATACAAGTGTGTTTTGATTCTAAGAAGTGATCGAAGTCCAAACTCCAACTTCGTGTCACATCTTTTGGTGGAGATGGCGAACAGGTTTTACTGAGAATTATTCTATTTTAACCTCAAGGTCTCGCATGATTAAAGAAAAGTTATTTTGAAAAAAGTAAATTTCCCTTGTTGCTACTCATCTTTTGGTGCAAGATGTTCAACATTCCGGTGTTCCAAGAATCGGAAGGAGAAGACCCGGGGAGTTATCTCCGAGAGTTTAACCGAGCATGCCACTTGACGGGTTGGTCTATGAGAAGGAGAGGGTAGAAATACTTTCAGATTTCTTGGAGGGTGTGGCCTTAACTTGGCATGAGGCTTTACTATTGTATATCATGAGTGAAAAAACAATGAAAGATGTTGATTTAAAGTTGTCTTCTACCAACTCTCCCTATCGCATCAAACTTGCTGATAATACTAGGGTGAAAACCTTAGGAATTATCAGGAATTTGGGAGTGGATGTATGTGGTATTTCTGTGCCTATAACTTTTCAGCTCATTCCTACAAAGCCTGATGCTAGGCCTTACCCATTGATATTGGGTAGGCCATGGCTTCACCAAGTGAAGGCAATTCAAGGAGGGAGACACGTGATCTTATTCTACAAGGTGAGAATAAGAAGGTCCACTACAACATCAAGAGTTGTCTCGCAAGAAGGTGATCTTATTCTACAAGGTGAGAATAAGAAGGTCCACTACAACATCAAGAGTTGTCTTGCAAGAAAGTGGTAAGGGTGAACCTTCAACTTCCAAAAGTTCAGAGTCAGAGTCATCCGATGAAGAGGAGACAAGTGGTAGCTCCGAGGATTCCATCTCAGAAGGGGAGGCGGAGGGAGTTGCATTAGGTCTTTCCCTAGGAAGGGATCGAGGGGATGCTGAAGACAATGGAACCTTGGAAGGGGAAGCTTCTTCAACCATGTTCAAGAAAGGAGATGTGGACCTCACTGGTCTTCACCAACAGAATGAGCTTCTTCTTGATGAGTCTATAGTAGCAGGTACTTAAAGGGAGAATTACTTAAAAATGCTGGATGGATTTCTTAACCTTTTTGCAAACAGCTACTCACAAGTACGCCAAGTTACCCTAGTAGAGCATAAGATTGATCTCAAGCCCCAAAGTAAGCTAGTGGTACAGCGGCTAAGGCATTTAGGAGTAGTGCAAGCATAGGTACTTAAGAAGGAGGTAACTAATTTGCTTGAAGCTGAATTTATTTTTCCACTAGAGAATTCAGAGTGGATTTTCCCAGTTGTAGGCACTCCCAAAAAGGGTGGAAAATGGCGTTTGTGTGTGGACTTTCGCCCTTTGAATGCATGCACAAAGAGGGATTATTATCCTCTATCCTTTCAGGATGAGATTTTGGATCAAGTTACAGGTCATGAGTTGTATTCAGTGTGTGATGGATACTCTGGATACTTTCAAATCTGGATTTGTGAAGAAGATCAAAGGAAAACCTCATTTATCACCCCTTGGGGGAGTGTATGCCTATAGGGTGATGCCATTTGGCTTGACCAATGTACCAGCAACTTTTCAACGCTTCATAAGTCAGGTATTTGCACCTTACTTGGGAAAGTTTTTAAGGGTCTTTTTGGATGATTTTTGCATTTATTCAAGCCGTATGGATCACTTGGAAAAGTTGAGGTTGGCCTTGCAAAGTATTGATGATGTAAAAGGGTGTCTTAATCCTGGAAAATACCGCTTGGCATGAAAAAAGGTGGTTCTCTTGGGACATGTTATCTCAAAAGAAGGCATAGAGATGGATCCTAAGAAGGTGCAGGCAATTGTGGCCCTCCCACCACCTACCAATGTAAGGGAGGTAAGGAGGATTTTGGGTAAAACAAAGTATTACCAACGCTTTGTTGACATGTTCTCTGAGAAGATGTATCCTATAAATCTATTAACAAAGAAAAATGTTTCTTTCCAATGGGGGCCCGATCAAATTCAATCTTTTTGTTTGCTCAAGGAATGCATGAGTCAAAGTCCAATTGTGCAGCCTCCTAGGTGGGGGGAGGACTTTTATGTGAACCCAAGTGTCTCATCACATTCAGTGGGTTGCTATACTCTTGCAAAAGGGAGAGCAAGGGCGTATGCAACCAGTGTATTATGCAAGCCGACAACTCATTGATGCCGAGGAGAGGTATGGTGAAATGGAGAAAGGTGGTTTGTCTCTTGTTTTTGTAGTAAAGAAGTTCAGGTCATACTTATTACCTCGCCCTTTTTTCTTCCTCACATCTCAACCTTCTTCACAATTCTTGGTCCGCAAACCCAATCCTGCAGGAGGGAAGTTTGCAAAGTGGATTTGCGAGCTTCAAGAATTCTCTTTCACTTTTATTACAGAAAACACCACTAGGGCCTCTCTTGCAGATTTGCTTACAAGGAAGGAAGAGGAAGAAGGAACATGAACAAAGGAAGAAGTATATGAAGATTTGGAGACACCACCAACTGCTTTCACTATGCATTTTGATGGAGCCTTTAGCCCTTCCAGGCAATGTGGGGCTGGAGGGATAGTTTTATTTGATCCAGAAGGAAAAGAGGTATGGGCCAAGGGTAGGGAATTTCCAAAGGCTATATTAAATAATGTGGCTGAGTACAATGCATTAATTTGGGGATTAGAAGATTGCATAAAAGATGAAATTAAAGAGGTAGAGGTTAAAGGGGATTCACAATTGGTCATCCGACAAATGAAAGGAGAATATAAGGCAAGGAGTCCTAATCTCCAAGAATTGTATAAAAGCACAATGGAGTTAAAAGAAGCTTTTGAGTTTTGTAAATTTGTGCACGCTAACAGGAAGGATAATCAAAAGGTTGATGAATTGGCTACTAAAACCTTGGCTTCTTTCAAAGTAGCTACTCTTGCATTAATGGATACAGGTTGGCTTGAGCTCCAAGATGTTCAACACTATTTAGATACAGGATACTTCCCTCCTGGATTGAATCCTCAATAGGAGCAAAGGCTTACTAGGAAAGCTCATCCTTACACAATTCTAGGGGATGTTCTTTACAAGCAAGGTAAGGATAAGAATCTTAGGAGAGTAGTGAGCCTCGAAGAATCTAAAAGGATTATGGAGTTATGTCATGAATGTTCAGGTCACTTTGCCTCAGCCAGCACAACTCGGAGGATCCTTACCACATACCATAGGGTATTATTGGCCTCGACTCACCAAAGATGTCTATGAGTGGTGCAAAAGCTATGAAGTATGCCAGGCATATGGGCATAAGCAATTGGTTCCCGGACCCTTAAACCCTATCCCAGCATGTGGTCCATTTGAAAGGTGGGGATTAGATTTTGTGGGCCCACTTCCTCGTTCCTCACATGGGAAGTATTACATATTGGTGGCCACAGATTATGCAACAAGGTGGGCAGAAGCAAAGGCAATGGTCAATAATAAAGCAGTGGCTGTGGCATCCTTTCTCAGGGAATACATATGTGCCCGATTTGGGTGTCCATTAGAAATCCTTACGGATGGGGGGAGGTCTTTCAGGAATGACTTGATTGAAGCTTTGGTGCAAAAATAAAAAATAAAGCATGCTATGTCAACTCCCTATTATCCCCAATGTAATGGTTTAGTAGAAAAAACTAATGGACTGCTTTGTGGATCTTTGTCTAAGCTAGTGGATACTATGAAGAGAAAGTGGGATGTGCATTTGCTAGAGGTCCTATGGGCCTATAGGACAACTCACAAACTCTCTCTTGGTTTCACACCTTTTCAGTTAGTTTATGGAATGGAGGCTATTTTGCCAATAGAATTGGAAATCACAAGCCTTTACACATCTTTTGCACGCTTGAATAATGAAGAAGAAACACATGCCCAACGCCTAGTGTACAACTAGAGACCTTGGATGAGAGGCGACTTCAGGCACTTCAAAATTTAGAGGCTGCACACAACAACGGTGCAAGGCAAGGCATGACACTCTCACGAAGAAGAAGAAGAAGCCAGAACTCAAGCAAGGAAGCTTAGTCATGAGGTATGATGGTCGTGTGGAGAAATGGCTAAATAAGAAGCTTCTTCGATGATGGGAAGGCCCCTTCAAGATAAAGCAAAAGTTTAAAAATAACACCTATCTTTTAGAGGATGCAAGTGGCCAGGAGGTTCCCGGACGTGCCAATGAATACTGGCTAAAGATATTTTACCCTCGAGCACCATGGCCAGCAGACCCCCAAGACAAGCGTGGAGGATCTGCTGGGAGGGGGGAAAGATGTGACATGAAAAATTGATATCTTTCATTTTCACCTATCTTTTAGAGGATGCAAGTGGCCAGGAGGTTCCCGGACGTGCCAATGAGTACTGGCTAAAGATATTTTACCCTCAAGCACCATGGCTAGCAGACCCCCAAGACAAGCGTGGAGGATCTGCTGGGGGGGAAAGATGTGACATGAAAAATTGATATCTTTCATTTTCAATTTTGTGCATATTTTGATGGTTTCTCAATGGTAATAAGGTGAAAGCTTGTCCAAGAAGATTGCAGCGCCCTCAATGGAATAACGGCGTGGTGATGCGACGGCTTGGCGGCTACCTTGATAATAACATTCTATCTTCAAATATAATGGTTTTACTTGATTTAGGATACACACATTGTAAATGCCACAAGTATGCTTGATAAATACTTTGGTATGGTAGATAGGCTAGTGATGTGGAAAATAAAAGTGGGCCTTCATGCTCACATGGATTTTTATTGTATTATTAATATGGTATTCACCATAAGGCTACAAGTTGGAGAGTGTGGAAGGCATGTGGAGGAGTGTGTGTAGGTGCATAATTGGGAAAGATTCTTCTAGAATGCCTACATGGAAGAGGAGAATTCCCCCATGTGTAAGTGGGATCTCCACCTACATGCCACTTAGACTTGGCTATTATCTCATCACACTTTCAAAGTCAAAAAGTCTTCAATTTAATAATCAATAGAAGACTTAGCCTAAGAGGACAATTGATGGTGACATCCACCCTTATGTCACTAAAGGGTTGAAGATTTTTATGTTGTAATTTGTAACAATGGAAGAGAGGGTGATTCTCCACCTATAAAAGGAGCCCTCCTCTCCCTTTCAAATCAATGAAGGAATGAGCCTCCTCAATTGAGCATTTTGTGTCATTGCCATTGTCTTATCTTCAAACACTCTCTTTACATGTGAATGTCTCATTTAGCATTAGCTCCTCATGCTTAACCTAATTTTGGACCTCTTTGATGATTCATGATAAGTGGGATAAGGAGTTATTATCTTGGCGGGCCTGTGACTTCTCAAGGTAGCCCTTGCCTTATTGCCGCCCTCCTTTGGAGGTACCAATGGTTTTAGCGGTAATGAGAATGTGAAAAGACTTTGGGGACCATAGGTAAATCTTTACGATTGTTTGCTCAGCAACATTAACCCTTACCCTCTAGCTTGAATCATGAAGGAGATGAAAGGCAAGAGGCTATGTGAAAATTGAGGTTTCATACAAAGAAAGAGAAATGCAGTTTTTGTGGTCCAAAACCCAAATTTCAACTCATCACTCGGGTATTGGTTTCTAAAATTGATCATATGGCTAGGAAGCTCTTTATATGCTCTTTCCACTCATGTGACTAATTTCTTAATCCCTTACTTCATTGACGATCAGAATTTCTCCCAAAGTTGCTAACTTTTAGGCGAATTTTGGCAGTTTTATAGTCTTGTAGTAAAATGCTCATAACTTTTCGCTCGATTACCCGTTTTTGAAAGTTTTTATATAGGCGCGCGAATCTCTCTTCAAGATCTACACACCTATGTAATCCTCTTTTGCACAATCTATATGGATTTAAAACTACAATTCTCTGTGTATCTCTATTTTTATAGACTTTTGGCCATTCTTTCTTCTTAATAATAATTAATTCCTCTTAATCTCTTATGAAAAGACTAATCCCATGTGTCTTATCCTCTTGTAAGTGATTTCTATATTCATTTGCTTTAATATGTTCCGACCAAATCGCCCAATTCGAACAACGGATGAACCTTACCAATATTCCCCGTATGTTTCTGTTCACATAATCCTAAGTCGGAAGATTTTCTTCCAACAAAGAATCGCCCTCTTGTTTGGAGCTGCCAGACTGGCAAAAATTCTTGCTTCTTCGGAGCCGTTTATCTTTCCTTCCATGAATTATGATCTCACGTTTGATGTGTATATCTTTATCTTAACCTAGGGAGAGAAAGGGAGGTGAGGAGGCTGTGAGGTTTCATACAAGTGTGTTTTGATTCTAAGAAGTGACCGAAGTCCAAACCCCAACTTCGTGTCACAGTATCTTGGACACAATGTCTAAGGAAGGGATTTGTATGGATCCTGATAAAGTTGAAGCTATATTGAGATGGAAGGCCCCATCTAATATAGATGAGTTATAAACCTTTTTAGGACTTGATAGGTTTTATCAAAAGTTTATAAGAAATTATGCTAAGTTAGATGTTCCAATGATGAACTGGCTTAAAGGAAAAGGAAAACAATTCAATTGGACTCATGATCAACAAACTAGTTTTGAAAAATTAAAAGTAGCAATAGCTACTGCTCCTATTTTGCATATAGTGGATCCAAATGAACCATTTATATTGGAAATGGATTCTAGTAATTTTTCTATAGGAGCAGTATTATTGATGAAAAAGGAAAGGCCAGTTGCATTTGAAAGTAAAAAGTTGGAAAAAGCTCAAAGTCACTATTCAACTTATGAGAAAGAACTGTTTGCAATTGTGCATGCTCTTAAAAAGTGGCATTATTATTTGTATGGTGCCAATTTTGAAGTATTATCTGACCATGAAAGTCTTAAATGGTTAAGTACTCAAAAAGAAGAGTTTGATTTTCAAATCGGATATAGAAAAGGAAAATTTAATGTCATGTGGGTAGATGCTTTAAGTCGAGCACCCATGATAAATGAGTTGAGTTTTACTTAACTAGAAAGTGAGTTAGTAGCTAACTTAAAAGGAAAATATGCTAATGACCCTAGCTTATCAAGTAGTTTGGAATTACTTGATTAAAAAAGATAACTCTCAGATAGAGAGTAAAGAAAACGCAGCTGCTGCTAGTGATAAAAGAGTGTCACTTAAAAAAGATAGTGGTTCAAAGCAATCACTTAAAGAAGGGTCAATCAGCGAAAAAGATCGTTGGAAATTTTTTTTCCATCGATAATGGGTACTTGTTATATAAAGGTCGCATTTGTGTACCCAAGGAAGAAAATGTTCAACTTGTTAAAGCTTTCTCCATAAATCCTCAAGAGTATATGCTTTCCCATATTTTCCTTTCAGGGCCTCCTTCAACCTACCCTAGCTTCCCTTTTCATCATCTAAAGCTACATCCTCAAACCACTCCCTAGCTGCATCTTCTAACAGTAAATCCAACATATGTAGCTTGTAGGCATCATCATCCCTATTGTTGTTTAAAGCAACTAATTCAATCTTGTGGGCATTTGTTGGCATCATCATGCCTATTGTTGTTTAAAGCAACCAATTAAATCTTTCTGAGAAACTGAGTGACATCTTCACTCTTCTCACCTCTGAAAACTCATAATCCAAAACCAACCTTGGGTCTTGAGTTGATCAGCAAGTGGGTTCCAACCTAAAAACCAAAGCCTTTAAAAAAATCTCTCCAATCCTCAATGGGGGGAGCCAAATCATGTGAGGGCTCTGCGTGATGGCCTCTATAACAACACCAACTACCACACAAGTGAGAGACATACAGACGCAAGATGTTGGGGTCAAAAATCAACTATTATAAGAGCATCAAACATCCCAAGTGATAATATCAGACTCTTTGTGAAACAACGAAAACCTAAGTCAATTTGCCATACATATTGGCCAAAAATGTGCCAACAACAATATGTTTTTCCAGCAAAACTTTCTCAAAAATCTCAGCATGTTATCAGTTGGCCCTTAAAAGCACCCCTTATATTCTCTCGCAGGATTTCATACAATGATTAAAAGGTATGCCATTAGGAGGCACTCCCTCTAGTTGCATTTGCTACTAAAAATAGTTGATTGTTTCATCACCAAACCCTTTTTCAGCATAGCTTATGATTAGTAAAATCCATGTGACCACATCTTGAAGTGGCAACTCCTCCAACACCACCAGATTCTACAAGTAAGCCATATTTGGCATACAGATACATCAAATATTTGCCAACAAAAGGACACCTCTCCAAGCCTTCTTCAGCAATCTTCCAGTGTGTAATGCTTGGCCCTTGCCTGTGACTCCCACAGAGCCACAAGCTTTCAAACTTTAAAGAAATGCAACACTAGTGGGGGAGACTCCCTCTGTTTACATCTGTTTTCAAACATGTCAATGCTTCCTTTTGCTGAGGCCATTGGTGGGTGATGGCCTCTACTACACCACCTAGACACACAAGAAGAATACACAATGGGATTAGAACTTGGGGACACTGAAATCCTAGCTCCAAGGCCACCAATCAAACCTCAATCTGTCCTCATCCCTCCACGTGATAGCATCAGACACCTAAACACCCTCGCAACCTCTCTATTTGATCCAACTGACTCCTTCAACTGTCCTCTCAAGTCAGCACTGACCTCCAACACCTCTGATCTTCCTTCTATATAGCTCAGCTGACCTTAACTGACATCCAATTGACTAGAAACCTCTCCATATGACACAAAACTGGCTATAAATTGCTTCCAAAATCGTTCACTTAGTCAAAAAAATGTCCTCTAGGCTCTCAGACTGTTCCCCAACGTCAACTTGCCTCAAAAACTTGCTTCAAAACCTCTCTGAACTAGTGAGCTACCCTCTGCTAACACCCTTCTAGAGTTAAATTGGTTGTTGACAAAAATAGAGTAAACTGATTCAACGGACTCAACTGAATCAGAATCCTTCTTCCACATGTTCTTAGACCTTCCATGACTCTCAGGCTGCTTCAAACTCAAAGAAATTTCACACTTAAACTCTCAACTGACTTCATCTGACTCCACTCTCAGACCTTCCATGACTCTCAGGCTGCTTCAAACTCAAAGAAATTTCACACTTAAACTCTCATCTGACTTCATCTGACTCCATTCTGATTGTTTTGACCAAAACAATCTCAACCGACTCAATTGAGTTAGAATTACCCTCATTTGTGTCCTTTGACACTCTTACACTCTCAAAACATTCAAACATAACCAGAATCCATCACAATAAACCCTCAGCTCACAGCATCTGACATCTTGCTGACTTTGAGACACCTTCAACTCACTAGCCCTTCTAACTGCTTGATGACAATCCTGAATATCAGACCAAACTCCAAATAGGTGCCTCTCAACCCAGAAAGACTAATTCTCAGCCTCTAGACGCACATTTGACATTTTACTAGCTCAGTTTTGACTCTAGCCTCTCAACTGATGATGGCTGACTCAGTTTTGACAATAGATTATGGTCTTGCACCCATAGGTACACCATGGCTCAAAAACCCATCGATTACCAAAGAGCTCAAGCTCCATGCACTATATCTTTATTGAAACAATACAAATAGTCTCAACATGCCTCAGACTTGGGGCTTCAAAGAAAAAAACAAAAAATAGAAATCCTTTGGGGTCCTCCACTAATAGACCTCTCAAGACAACTCTCAAAGTTTCATCTTCATTCACAATGAACCAATTTGTAATTGACTGACAGAGGTACATATGAGTAAGATCTAGACTGGGCCAAGTCTCTAACAAAGGCACTACACAAAGACCCTAGGGACACACCTCCTAGCCGGCTCTCCACTTCTTCAGCTCTCCCTCTGCTGCTCTGGCTCAAACAAACCTTCTCTCACTGCTCTGTCCTTCTATATGCAAACCACAAACTCCAACCTGCAGCCTACAACCTTCAGCAAAAACAAATCATCCTCCAAGAGTCTACTCTACTGCAGTCCCTTTGGTGGTCTCTCTTGCCAACCGCTCTTCATTATATCCCAAAAAAACTCTTCCTTTTCCCCTCTTGAACCTCGTTGCCGCCTTCATCCTTCCCAGAATGTTGCGCACCCGCTTCCTTTGTTCTCGCGCATGCTATTTCTATTTTCATTTCACACCTACATAAATACACCTGGCTGCCACATCGCTTTCACCACCTTGGACTCATCTCATATCATCTTCTATACATTTATTTTATATATACATTGTTTTTATGATGGGTTTGAGATTCTCCTCACACTGTATTGAGCATATCCTGTGCTGGTTATTGTGTTTTGCTAGAGCCATTAGGGGTCCAGCCATCAAGATTGATTTTGACCTCTCTCCACAACTATTTGCTTCAAATATCCCATGAAGTTTGTGGTCACTACTATAGTTAAAGAGGAACAAGGGGATGCCAGGTTGAACCTTCTCAACGTAGCTGATGGTGGCATAAGGGAGGCCGAAGATGAGCTATTGGACGCATGCATCATAAGTTGCAGGTGAAGATGACCAACGCAAGGTCACCAAACTTCATTGTATTTCAAACTGCCAACTTTGACTTGCCTTCACATAGTCTTTTATCAAATCATGGCATGCCTATCCAAATCTTTCACATGCCCACAATAACAAGTCCCTGAACGTGCACACCATGAGTGTATGTATTCATGCAACCCAAAGATAGTCTAATAATGCACCACACACGCAAATGATCTAAACTCATATATAACCCATTGACATTGGGTAGTAGTAGCATAACCACATCAATATCTATCAAGTCATGGGTAGAAGTATTCTTCTCACTGACTATTTGCATTTTGTGAGATCCCTGTTCCCACCGAGTAACGGATTCGGGGTACTAGCAGCGGAAGTAGCACTTCTCGCGTGGGACAGGGGTCACACACTCGGGCCTCACCCACGGATATCCGGACAAGAGACTAATCCGTCGGTTGTTCCAAAACCAAACCCGGAAAAACTTCCTTTACCTGGAAAGCACGGGCGATTCCACCAGGATAACTTTTTACTCTAACGTAGTCAAGACCATTACTGATCGAGCTGATCCGACTGCATCTATAAAGATAATCGGTCAGATCAAGGAAGAAACTTGCACTTGGATCATTGGGATCAACGCTTTTTTTCCCATTCAAGAGGCATAGCCGTTGATTCCTATCCATAGAACAATTACTGTCCGAGATTTACTTTATCTATCGTAATAACAAAAGTTGAGTCTCGATTTACGGATCCATCAGTCGAGCCTAACCCCATCCAGTCCCATGGGTTAGCCAACCGCCCAACCACTGTAGTGATGGGATCCAATTAAGAATTTGGTTAGGTCTTGTCCCGGGTACCAAGGAAAAGAGTTCCAAGGCCCCCTAGTCGGATGTTCATGCAAAAATAAAACTAGTCACACCACTCACACACCCAATATGAAATTACCTTTTCACAGATTCAACCAGTTTAAAACAAATCTTTAATAAAACCATAGTATCACTGATCACCATCTTCCAATTTATCCAGTTGATTCTTAATTTTCCATCATTCCTTCATCAGAGTATCTATGGCATCATTGGCAACTAGGACGCTCACCACCTGTCCACTCAGGGGCCGTTTCCTAATTCCTAGCCCATAATACTCGGCAAAATAATCACTTATCAAGATGGACTCTTGTTGAAGATCAGCAAGATCAACCAACAGATCCATATAAAGAGCCATGGACTCATCCGTTGAGGACCAGCAAGGTCAGTCAACCAGATCCATGCTCGGTTTCAGAAAACAACTCTTACTCCTTGTTCCAATATCTTCCTCGACGCACGCGTGGGTATCCTGGGCGACCCAGAGCCCGAGCACCGTATGGTCAGCACCCTCTAGGATCCTTCACAGGTGACCTAGCGCTTCACTCATAGGCCGCTTCCTTGGCCCCTCATCCACCGTACCGGAAGCTCACCATTTTAATCGCACCGAGGCTGGTCAAGACCTCGGCCGACCTTGCTGCGCGAGACGTCCTCCATTGACTCTCCGTCAGCAGTTGCAACTTTAACAGTTAGGTCTCCACGACCTTGATCACAAGACGGTCAAAATGCTTTCCCAGCATTCTTGACATAGAACAGTCATTTACAAACAGTCACAAAATACAGTTTCTATATCGAATTCCATCTTTCCACATTATCCCTTCTCAATCCACATTACTTATTCCACATACCTTTCATATGTACTCATTCTCATCCATTCATTCATATCAACGACACATTATTTTCCATACACATTCACCTTCATTATTCTTCATACCCATCCATGCACACATCCATTTTCACATTCTTATTCATACATCCACATCCACATACATACATCCATAAATACACATCTACATGCATACATCCACATCTACATGCATACATCCATACATACATCTTTTTTTTTTCCCTTCCCATTCATATAGCCCCATACGCCTTCACATCTATTCTTTTACATCACATCCATTTTCACCTTATGACAACCCATATACATCTTATCTCATCACATACACTTCTTATCTCATTCCATACACATCTTATCATCTCTTAACTCATCTTATCACATCCTAACTCATCTCATATACATCTTATCTCATCTTATCACATCTCATACACCTCTTATCACGTCTTAACTCATCTTATCACATCCTAACTCATCTCATATGCATCTTATCTCATCTTATCACATCTCATACACCTCTTATCACATCCTAACTCATCTCATATACATCTTATCTCATCTTATCACATCTCATACACCTCTTATCACATCTCATACACCTCTTATCACATCCTAACTCATCTCATATACATCTTATCTCATCTTATCACATCTCATAACATCCTCTTATCACATCCTAACTCCTCTTATCACATCCTAACTCATCTCATATACATCTTATCTCATCTTATCACATCTCATATACCTCTTATCACATCTCATACACCTCTTATCACATCCTAACTCATCCTTTATGCATACCTCTATGCAAGAATTTTAATTGTGATAAAAGTAACACTTTTACAATAAAATAATTATTTTTTTTCTGTAATATTTTTATAATAAAATAATAATTTATTTATTTTTTTCATTTTTATGTACGAAATTCAATATGATGAAAATAACTTTTTATAATAAAATAATCATTTTTTTTCTTTACAGTTTTATAATAATAAAATATTCATCTTTTATGCATACCTCTATGCATGAAATTTAATTAGGTTAAAAGTAACACTTTTATAATAAAATATTTATCTTTTATACATACCTCTATACATGAAATTCAATTATGTTAAAAGTAACACTTTTATAATAAAATATTTATCTTTTATGCATACTTCTATGCATGAAATTCAATTATGTTAAAAGTAACACTTTTATAATAAAATATTTATCTTCTATGCATACCTCTATGCATGAAATTCAATTATGTTAAAAGTAATACTTTTATAATAAAATATTTATCTTCTATGCATACTTCTATGCATGAAATTCAATTATGGTAAAAGTAACACTTTTATAATAAAATATTTATCTTTTATGCATACCTCTATGCATGAAATTTAATTATGCTAAAAGTAACACTTTTGATATAAAAATTTATCCATTATGCATACTTCTATGCATAAAATAAAAATGATAAAAGTAATACTTTTGATATAAAAATTTATTCTTTATGCATAATATAAAAATTTAATTTTCTCATGATTCTAATGAATTTCTTTCAATTAATCTAGGATGATAATTCCTAGAATATGGTAGGAAATCCTCTTTTCATGCTTTAAATGAAATTATTTTATGTGTAAAATTTTTTAAAATTTTACCATAGCTCCGCTACTATAACTACTGATAAATCTCAATTATTTAAAAAAGATAAGGCTTATCTTTAAGGGAATGATTAGAATGATCCCTAATTGGATCATTAATCCTTAATAAAAAATAATCATAAACTAAAAGCATAGAAAAACTATTAATTTATTATCAAGCATAGATTAATCTTGGATTAAGAAAAAGCTTTATGAAAAGCTTCATTTGGATTGAGAATGGGTCATGAATATGACCATTTCATAAGTGAGAGAGGGAAAAATCATTAGAATTAAACATAAATGGAAATTTATGAAATTCTTTACTATCATTAACCAATAAATTTTAATAATATTCAAAAACCATACCAATTAAGCTTCTCAAGCTTGAGAGGGGTTGAGAAGAGAGAAACATTGAGAAATTATAGAAAAATCAAAATTCACCATACTTACCTTACAATTTGCTTGATTCTTTGTTCACGGTAGAGGCCCCCAACCAATCAATTGGTTTAGTATGATGATGGAGCCACCAATGGGGATTAAAGAAAGAGGGAAGTATCAAAAACTAGTGAATTATTAAAGAATTCACAGTTCTTGGCTTAGGTGGAGTAGAGTAACAATGCATAAGACATTATATTTTTTTCAACAAGGGGAGGCTTCTATTTATAGGAAAATTTGAGCTCCTAACCAAACAAACTGATTCTAGAATTTTCCAAGTCAGTTTGGTCACTTTTTGACCATTTTTAGGTCAGTTAAGCTAACTTTTTGGAACTAGACTTGAATGAGGAGAGAGGAGAGATGAAATATCTCAACTTTTATGATTTTAAAACTCATTTAAGCATGTGTTTTAGGCGCCTCATTGAAGGCCCTCCTTTTCCTTACTGATGTGTCAAAAAAGGAATCCTTACACTCAAATATCTCATATTTTTATATTACTCATAGTTGTTTTACTATTAAACCTTGTACATTTTCAACTCTTCATCTTATGTGAGAATTTAAGCGACTCCCCTTCCTTACATATGTGTCAAAATGAAATCATTATACCCAAAATATCTCATATTTTTAATATTGCTCATAGTTTTTTACTAATAAACCTTGTACATTTTCAACTCTTCATCTTATGTGAAATATGCACCTCCTTTAAAGAACTCCCCTTCCTTACATACGTGTCAAAATGGAATCATTACACCCAAAATATCTCATATTTTTAATATTGCTCATAGTTTTTTACTAATAAACCTTGTACATTTTCAACTCTTCACCTTATGTGAGCATTTACTCATTTTTGGGTATTTTCTTTTTACAAATTGGATTTATCTCCTCCCTACACATGGATTGATGCTATTGGCCCATAGGAACCTTAATTGGACCATAGTCTAAAGATTTCTGAAAATCTAGACCCTTAGACTAAGGTTCTTTATACCTATTTCCAATTAATTCCAATTGCACATTTGAAAATTCTTTTTGAATTTCTGTTTCAGGGAAAATAATCTTAATTACATGAGATATTTTTCTATCCAAAAAATATTCAAAATCTAAATATTCTCTCTCTAGAATACTTTCTCTCTCTAGGTTAAAACAGTTAGAAACAAGGTCTTTATATTTCTGAAGAGGGATTGAATTACATGGGAATATGCTGGACATTTTTTGAGGCTGGGGAGGAATCTTACATTCTCTCCCACTTGAAAAACGCGAGATGTCCTCATCTCGCAAACTGGGGTAATTTTGCAAGATGCACGAATATGAGATTTAAAGAAAAATTTTAATCAAGATTAACCACCAAGAAAAGTCTCAAAGAGAGGAAGATTCAAGATAAGAACAAGATTTAAACTTTATTCATTCTTGGAACTTATACAGTAAAGATAGAAGAACTCTTTACACTTCCATAAGCCCGTCCATCATATGGTCACAAAAGCAGCACTCACAAGCTGCGCAAGTATAGGGTAACTCGTCTATGGGAATGATTCTGCTGGTTATTGCCGCACCTATCTCAGTGGTATGAGGTGATCTAACAAAAGGACCTCTAAGAGGCAAGCCAAAAACGGGGTAAAGGCATATCTTCTCATGAGGAAGAAAACACGCCAGTAAGAAGACTCGCTCAGAAAACCCAAGATGCCTTGATCTCATGACGCAGTAGTATCGAGGACCCAAACCCAAGGCTTCAATAACCATGGCCAAGCGGACATTGTTACGAAAGTGCTGCTGACCCCAGGGTGTTACCCTAGTTATGTCTTGATAGGTCCGCCATTTGGTCTGAGCTACAGAAGTTCCCAAGTGAGGGAAAAGTGAGCGCTCGTACTGTTCTATAAAATTCTTCTTCACAGACTCACTTGCGTCTTGAAGATGAGGAATGGATAAAACTAATTCTTGTTGCCAAGCCATGAAGGAGATTAAAAAAGAAAGGAGATCGATGGGAGTAAGATTACTATGAACGACAAGTAAAAATTATGACTTATATAAAGGAAGGAGCTAGCGTAACTTAGAAGCCAACGGTAACTTGCCACTGAAGTTTTACTGTCTTTCCATGATTTGGGTTTGGCACATTTTTCTATAGAAGGCATTCAGAACTTTGAGATGAGGAGATAAAAGAAGTTCGTAAGCTAAATCACCTACTTTCTTTGGTCCACAATATCTGGGAGATAACTTCTTATACTTCCCAAGAGATAAAGAACTTCTTTTGGGCCGTACTCGAATGAAGACCAAAACCTTGATATCCAAAACATCGATTCTCACTTTTGAACTCATTGTTCTGAATCCTTAAAACAGGTGGGACTCTTGAGAAGTATTCAAGGAAAAGGTTCTTCCTTTTTTAAACAGAATCTTTCTTTTATTTTAGAGAGAGAATAATTATAAGATCAGAAAGGGAGATTCTTACTCCTGTATACCTCGAAGGCTGGGGGAGAATCTTACATTCTACCCCACTTGAAAAGTGCAAGATGTCCTCATCTCGCAAGATAGAGGACAACTCTTTTTTCCAATTTTATTCTGGGTTCCTTATATTCTGGTCAACCCAACAGAATACTGGGATAATTATCCCTTAAATAGAACTCATCATTAAATAACAATTCATTCAAATCATATCATTCATATCTTTAACATGATAATGGTCCATTAGACCGAAAAATTCCCTTCTGAAGATTCCTCCACGGAAATTTCAGTTAAGCAAGTTCTCAATTTGTCATCCCTTAACTTGATCTATGGGTCAAGTGTTAACAGTAGCAATCTGACAGCACAATCCACTAATCTCATAGTGATTTGCTGAAATCATTATTATCATTCCAGTTATGAATATTATCACTGGGACTCCTCCCATTCATCCTCATTGTGGTTTCGCTCAGCTTATTACATTAACTAACTAAATTTCAGAAATCATCATTTTTCAATCAGAATCCAATTCAATTTCATCAGCTCCCAAACAGAATTAAAAATCATATCAACCACATTCGAATTCATCATCTGGATAGCATTAACGCTTATAATTTCAAGTCTTAGATTTACTCGTATATACTGTCAGTAAAGAGCTGCAGTATACTCTCGGTATATACGGGTAGTCACGGCCCTTGGAATTATAAGGTAAATACCATCATGTCTAGGCCTCAAGCAAGTCAGGGATTCTATATAATTGCGGTACTTCCATCTGAAGACCCAATTACCAAATTACGAATTTCAGTTTGAATATCAAATTGTATGAATTATATCACACAATTACAACTTTTTGTGTTTCTTGATAAATTTTTGACATTTTTGGTTTCTCAGTTGATCTTTATTAGCCAAATGCTCTGATACCAACTGTGAGATTCCTGTTCCCACCGAGTAACGGATTCGGGGTACTAGCAGCAGAAGTAGCACTTCTCGCGTGGGACAAGGGTCACACACTCGGGCCTCACCCACGGATATTCGGACAAGAGACTAATCCGTCGGTTGTTCCAAAACCGAACCCGAAAAAACTTCCTTTACCCGGAAAGCACGGGCGATTCCACCAGGATAACTTTTTACTCTAACGTAGTCAAGACCATTACTGATCGAGCTGATCCGACTGCATCTATAAAGATACTCGGTCAGATCAAGGAAGAAACTTGCACTTGGATCATTGGGATCAACGCTTTTTTCCCCATTCAAGAGGCACAGCCGTTGATTCCTATCCATAGAACAATTACTGTCTGGGATTTACTTTATCTATCGTAATAACAAAAGTTGAGTCTCGATTTACGGATCCATCAGTCCAGCCTCAGTCCCATGGGTTAGCCAACCGCCCAACCACTGTAGTGATGGGATCCAATTAAGAATTTGGTCAGGTTTTGTCCCGGGTACCAAGGAAAAGAGTTCCAAGGCCCCCTAGCCGGATGTTCATGCAAAAATAAAACTAGTCATACCACTCACACACCCAATATGAAATTGCCTTTTCATAGATTCAACCAGTTTAAAACAAATCTTTAATAAAACCATAGTATCACTGATCACCATCTTCCAATTTATCCAATTGATTCTTAATTTTCCATCATTCCTTCATCAGAGTATCTATGGCATCATTGGCAACTAGGACGCTCACCACCTGTCCACTCAGGGGCCGTTTCCTAATTCCTAGCCCATAATACTCGGCAAAATAATCACTTATCAAGATGGACTCTCGTTGAAGATCAGCAAGATCAACCAACAGATCCATGTAAAGAGCCATGGACTCATCCGTTTGAGGACCAGCAAGGTCAGTCAACCAGATCCATGCTCGGTTTCAGAAAACAACTCTTACTCCTTGTTCCAATATCTTCCTCGACACACGCGTGGGTATCCTGGGCGACCCAAAGCCCGAGCACCGTATGGTCAGCACCCTCTAGGATCCTTCGCAGGTGACCTAGCGCTTCACTCATAGGCCGCTTCCTTGGCCCCTCATCCACCGTACCGGAAGCTCACCATTTTAATCGCACCGAGGCTGGTCAAGGCCTCGGCCGACCTTGCTGCGCGAGACGTCCTCCATTGACTCTCCGTCAGCAGTTGCAACTTTAACACTTAGGTCTCCACGACCTTGATCACAAGACGGTCAAAATGCTTTCCCAGCATTCTTGACATAAAACAGTCATTTACAAACAGTCACAAAATACAGTTTCTATATCGAATTCCATCTTTCCACATTATCCCTTCTCAATCCACATTACTTATTCCACATACCTTTCATATGTACTCATTCTCATCCATTCATTCATATCAACGACACATTATTTTCCATACACATTCACCTTCATTATTCTTCATACCCATCCATGCACACATCCATTTTCACATTCTTACTCATACATCCACATCCACATACATACATCCATACATACACATCTACATGCATACATCCACATCTACATGCATACATCCACATCTACATCCATACATACATCTATTTTTTCTTTCTTCCCATTCATATAGCCCCATACGCCTTCACATCCATACATACATCTATTTTTTTTTTCTTCCCATTCATATAGCCCCATACGCCTTCACATCTATTCTTTTACATCACATCCATTTTCACCTTATGACAACCCATATACATCTTATCTCATCACATACACTTCTTATCTCATTCCATACACATCTTATCATCTCTTAACTCATCTTATCACATCCTAACTCATCTCATATACATCTTATCTCATCTTATCACATCTCATACACCTCTTATCACATCTTAACTCATCTTATCACATCCTAACTCATCTCATATGCATCTTATCTCATCTTATCACATCTCATACACCTCTTATCACATCCTAACTCATCTCATATACATCTTATCTCATCTTATCACATCTCATACACCTCTTATCACATCTCATACACCTCTTATCACATCCTAACTCCTCTTATCACATCCTAACTCATCTCATATACATCTTATCTCATCTTATCACATCTCATATACCTCTTATCACATCTCATACACCTCTTATCACATCCTAACTCATCCTTTATGCATACCTCTATGCAAGAATTTTAATTGTGATAACAGTAAAACTTTTACAATAAAATAATCATTTTTTTTCTGTAATATTTTTATAATAAAATAATAATTTATTTATTTTTTTCATTTCTATGCACGAAATTCAATATGATGAAAATAAATTTTTATAATAAAATAATCATTTTTTTTCTTTACAGTTTTATAATAATAAAATATTCATCTTTTATGCATACCTCTATGCATGAAATTCAATTAGGTTAAAAGTAACACTTTTATAATAAAATATTTATCTTTTATGCATACCTCTATACATGAAATTCAATTATGTTGAAAGTAACACTTTTATAATAAAATATTTATCTTTTATGCATACTTCTACGCATGAAATTCAATTATGTTAAAAGTAACACTTTTATAATAAAATATTTATCTTCTATGCATACCTCTATGCATGAAATTCAATTATGTTAAAAGTAACACTTTTATAATAATATATTTATCTTCTATGCATACTTCTATGCATGAAATTCAATTATGTTAAAAGTAACACTTTTATAATAAAATATTTATCTTTTATGCATACCTCTATGCATGAAATTTAATTATGCTAAAAGTAACACTTTTGATATGAAAATTTATCCACTATGCATACTTCTATGCATAAAATAAAAATGATAAAAGTAATACTTTTGATATAAAAATTTATTCTTTATGCATAATATAAAAATTTAATTTTCTCATGATTCTAATGAATTTCTTTCAATTAATCTAGGATGATAATTCCTAGAATATGGTAGGAAATACTCTTTTCATGCTTTGAATGAAATTATTTTATGTGTAAAATTTTATAAAATTTTACCATAGCTCTGCTACTATAACTGATAAATCTCAATTATTTAAAAAAGATAAGGCTTATCTTTAAGGGAATGATTAGAATGATCCCTAATTGGATTATTAACCCTTAATAAAAAATAATCATAAACTAAAAGCATAGAAAAACTATTAATTTATTCTCAAGCATAGATTAATCTTGGATTAAGAAAAAGCTTTATGAAAAGCTTCATTTGGATTGAGAATGGGTCATGAATATGACCATTTCATAAGTGAGAGAGGGAAAAATCATTAGAATTAAACATAAATAAAAATTTATGAAATTCTTTACTATCATTAACCAATTAACTTCAATAACATTCAAAAACCATACCAATTAAGCTTCTTGAGCTTGAGAGGAGTTGAGAAGAGAGAAATATTGAGAAATTATAGAAAAATCAAAATTCACCATACTTACCTTACAATTTGCTTGATTCTTTGTTCACGGTAGAGGCCCCCAACCAATCAATTGGTTTAGTATGATGATGGAGCCACCAATGGGGATTAAAGAAAGAGGGAAGTGTCAAAAACTAGTGAATTATTAAAGAATTCACAGTTCTTGGCTTAGGTGGAGTAGAGTAACAATGCATAAGACATTATATTTTTTTCAACAAGGGGAGGATTCTATTTATAGAAAAATTTGAGCTCCTAACCAAACAAACTGATTCTAGAATTTTTCAAGTCAGTTTGGTCACTTTTTGACCATTTTTAGGTCAGTTAAGCTAACTTTTTGGAACTAGACTTGAATGAGGAGAGAGGAGAGATGAAATATCTCAACTTTTATGATTTTAAAACTCATTTAAGCATGTGTTTTAGGCGCCTCATTGAAGGCCCTCCTTTTCCTTACTGATGTGTCAAAAAAGGAATCCTTACACTCAAATATCTAATATTTTTACATTACTCATAGTTTTTTTACTATTAAACCTTGTACATTTTCAACTCTTCATCTTATGTGAGCATTTAAGGGACTCCCCTTCCTTACATATGTGTCAAAATGAAATCATTATACCCAAAATATCTCATATTTTTAATATTGCTCATAGTTTTTTACTAATAAACCTTGTACATTTTCAACTCTTCATCTTATGTGAAATATGCACCTCCTTTAAAGAACTCCCCTTCCTTACATATGTGTCAAAATGGAATCATTATACCCAAAATATCTCATATTTTTAATATTGCTCATAGTTTTTTACTAATAAACCTTGTACATTTTCAACTCTTCACCTTATGTGAGCATTTACTCATTTTTGGGTATTTTCTTTTTACAAATTGGATTTATCTCCTCCCTACACATGGATTGATGCTATTGGCCCATAGGAACCTTAATTGGACCATAGTCTAAAGATTTCTGAAAATCTAGACTCTTAGACTAAGGTTCTTTATACCTATTTCCAATTAATTCCAATTGCACATTTGAAAATTCTTTTTGAATTTCTATTTCAGGGGAATTCATCTTAATTACATGAGATATTTTTCTATCCAAAAATATTCAAAATCTGAATATTCTCTCTCTAGAATATTTTCTCTCTCTAGGTTAAAACAGTTAAAAACAAGGTCTTTATATTTCTGAAGAGGGATTAATTACATGGGAATATGCTGGACATTTTTTGAGGCTGGGGAGGAATCTTACACATTTCCTTATGCACTTCATCCATTATTTCATCTTCATTCTTTGGCCCACTCCAATGCGTCATCCAAAATCTCTAGCAGCTGTTCATCAACTACTCATGCAAGGATTGCTCCAAAAATATACTAGATTGACCTGCACACAAGATCCATGACTTGTCCAAGTCACACCATCAAAAACTCTCATGGCTTCTCCTCCTTTCAGCCTACTTAGGTCCCATCTGCATGCATCACAAAAACTCTCCTCACAACGCGAATACACAAGAAACTCTCTATGTTTTTACAAACTCATGCATTTTTGAGGAAAAATGCTTAAGCTCTTCAATGAATACAAATCCAATTGATTCCACCAACACTCAGGGTTTTTTGACTATTGCAAACATGGTAGTGGCCTTAGCTTCTTGATTATAGGATTGCAGCATCACTATTTGCACCATAATTACTACTTTTAGTAAAATTTGTTGAAAAATACAAGTGAATAGGGTGTGTGTGGGAACAAGCTCTTAGATAGAGGCTGTAAAAGAGGAGATGTAATTGTGAAAGAACCTGTGAAAAGGTTAGAAGAATCTACTGGGAGAGAATAATGGGTAGCATGAGGGAATTTAGGAGTGTGGAGTTATTCTGGGAGATAATCAGGGAAAAGAGAAGAGGTGGAGAGAATCAGGCAAAAGGTGGAGATATTCTGGAAGTAAATCATGGAGAAATCAATGGGATTTGATGCTTGATGTAAACTCTATAAATTGAGGCATAGCCCTAATGAGAATTTGCTGGTTTTTGAGTATCCATGCCTACATTAATCTATCTGCTAATTATTCACTAATTACGTCTTAATCATTTCTTAATCACTTTGTTAATCATGTTGATTCTAGTGTATGATCCACCATAGCTCATCATTTAGCTCAAATTTCAACATGGTATCAGAGCCATGCCTAGAATCAACCAGATTTATGAGCCCATTAGTGAATTAATCAAGATTAGTAAGATAATTAGAAAAAAATCAGTTTTTAGTGAGTTTTTCATCTTCCCCTTCACCCCCAGCCAGTGGAGGGTCTCTAGCATCTAGCACACATCAAATTAGGGCAAAAGCTTCTAACACAAGCTAGCTAAGGTCCTTGGCTTCAAGCCCATCAAGAAAACGCAGCAAACCGCCGGCAGGTTCAGGAGATCTTCACGTTTTTTCCAGCGCTGAATTTTCTGAGTAATTTGCAGATCTTGAGCTCATCAAATCAAATTGAGCTAATTCCTCTTAGCACAAAGGGTAATCAAGCATGCTCTACAAGCTGGTGAAGACAGAAATCAATTTCATCAAGTCTACAGAGAGATCCAAGCTCTTCATCAAATCTGCAGGTGACTTTGGTAAAACAGAGATTAAGCTTTCATTATTTGGTCAAATCTTGTGTTTCTTGGCTTAATCCTCTACTAGAATCATTGCTATTGATGCCTTTGAAAGCATTTGAGCTCATTTGAAGTGGAAGGCACCAGATCTGAGCTCCCCGCATACTCTGTTTTTTGCACACAAACCAGAGGATTAATTTGCTAATCAGTGATTAATCAGTGCTAATCATTGTACTTTGGTACAATTGAGGGTTCAAATTAACCATTAGGTATCTGATACAGATCCCTATAACTTCAGATTTCAAATCGGAGTTGGTTTGATACTCCAACCATCCCGTACAAATTGGTTACCCTTGATTTAATGTAATTTCTGGTAAAATTGTGCTGATAAATTTGTGAAAATCATCATTTTGCATTTAACCCTTGGTTAATGCCTGTAAATCTCACTCAAATTCAAGATTATTCACAGCCAGAGTTGCATTTGGAATGTGCATGAGAATGAATGCTATACGCATTATGTATTGGGCATATTTTATCAGTGTAAAAATGGGAACAGACACTGCCCTTGTCCAGATTAAGGCAAGAGGTAAGACCTCCCGCATAAATTTGGGTTTGCATTACATAATGATAAAAGATGAACATAAAAAGCCCAAAGGAACTGTCAGCAAAGCATTGAAACATGTTGCTCACATGGAGCAAAATAACCTGACGGACGAGCTCATGGCCCCAGCCATGAAAGAAGAAGAATATCTCTTCCCAAGAAGAGGATCCACACCGAGAAGAAGACCTGAAGGAAGACATGGACACGAGAAGAGAAGCTGCCACAAGAAGAGATGCTGCCACGAGAAGAAGACTGAAGAAAAGAGAAGATGTGAGGCTCCAAAGAGTGAGGAGCCATGTGAAAATCTCTGAGAGAGAGAGAGAGAGAGAGAGAGAGAGAGAGAGAGAGAGAGAGAGCCCACAACCCAATGTAACCTGCCCCAATAAAGTAAAACCACCTCTGAGCCACCGATGATGTAGGCCACGTGGTAGATGTATGTGTGAGCACTTTAGTCAAGGTCACGGACTGTCAAGTAAGAAAGAAACTTGATACAGGGTCCAGGTGTGCTGAGATAACTTGAGGGGAGGAGTAGACACTGGTCGCGGACCACCAAGTAAGGGGAGGCAAACTTGGTATAGGGTCTAGGTGTACTAGGAGTATTCACTTGAGGGGAGGTGTTGAAAAATACAAGTGAATAGGGTGTGTGTGGGAACAAGCTCTTAGATAGAGGCTGTAAAAGAGGAGATGTAATTGTGAAAGAACCTGTGAAAAGGTTAGAAGAATCTACTAGGAGAGAATAATGGGTAGCATGAGGGAATTTAGGAGTGTGGAGTTATTCTGGGAGATAATCAGGGAAAAGAGAAGAGGTGGAGAGAATCAGGCAAAAGGTGGAGATATTCTGGGAGTAAATCATGGAGAAATCAATGGGATTTGATGCTTGATGTAAACTCTATAAATTGAGGCATAGCCCTAATGAGAATTTGATGGTTTTTGAGTATCCATGCCTACATTAATCTATTTGCTAATTATTCACTAATTACGTCTTAATCATTTCTTAATCACTTTGTTAATCATGTTGATTCTAGTGTATGATCCACCATAGCTCATCATTTAGCTCAAATTTTAACAAAATTGAGATTAAAGCATGGTTATAGTGGTTAATCATGTGTTACTGGTCTTAAATTATAAGTAAACACCCTGCTATAGCTGGCCCTTGAAATTTTTTAAAGAAGATTTGGGGGAGGCCTTCAATTTTACATTCAAAAGTGGACCTTTTCTTCCACACTATGAACACTTAATTACCTTTGCTAATCAAGTTATTAATGCTAATTTCACTAAGGTGATTTTGAACCATTAAGTATTCATCCCTACCATTAGGGATGAGCTCTTCAACTTGCCAACGCTTCACATAAAAAAACCCCTAGATTTTTCCCTCCAATGGTGCACTACAAATAAGGGTATTTTTTGCACAATTAACAAAAACTTACATTTTCGAATATCATGATTAGTTCTAATGGGCTGAAGATTTTTACCATTTTATGGATAGATATACATATTTGGATGTTGCTAAAACTTTCTAAAGCATCAAATCAGTTGTGCTCTTTATTTTGAGTGGTCAATTGGTTACTCCTATGCAAGGTATAAATATGCACAAGCTTTTAGGGACAAATGGATTTTTGAGCTTGTATGCATCATCATATACTTCATTAATCATGCTCATAAATCACTTGTAAAAAGGTAATACATTGGCTATTGATAAGGCTAAGACTCCCTTAGGATAGAAAAGTGTTCGTGGACATATTTCTGTCCTCTTTACTAACCAACTTTACGGTATTATTTAGAACATATGGATAGTGAAAATTAAAGGTTTTCTTTTTTTCATATCATTAGGTACATAGTGAAGAAAAATTATGATTTTTTTGGATTGCATTAGTTACCTCTAGGCTTTTCAATTTCATAAGAATTCATAGGCCAAATTAAAGTCGCAATGCAAAGCTGTTTGGACTTTATTTGGATCCAAGGCTTTAATTAGCCAAAATTTCTCATTGCTTTCCAAAGGTTTTAGATATACATTACTTCACAAACATGTATATGGTTTAATAAAATCCATCTTAGACTCAAAAATCAATTATAAATTCAAAATTTAGGTCTTAATAAAAATTCTAAGGTATTTGGTTATCTCCAAAAATTTAAAAATTAGGATTTTTATAGCTAATCAAACAATCATAGACTAGGACCAAATATTGCAAGCATACTTAAGTCTAGAGATGTGAACCTAGACTTGTGAACCTAGAGACATGAATCTATAGATGTGTGCCTAGCATTAGTAAAAAAACAAAAAACAAAAAAAACTCGTTTGGAATAATTTTCAGACTTACACACCGGAAACACTAGGGACCTTTGCCGATGCGGACTAATAGTTGGAAATGACAATATAATTACTATAGTGCATTAAATAACACTTTTTAAAATCAACCAAATATTTAATCCTAGTAAATCACCAACACTCTCATAGCAGAGTGACTACAAGTCAATAAATCTAGACTCCCTCGAATCCAGCTCAAGCAAGGAGATTTTTGGGAGGAAATGAGTCAAATGAAACACATACCTGCATGGAGGAAATGAGGAAATGAGTCAAATGAAACACATACCTGCGTGGAGGAACATCAAAACACCTGAAAATGCCAAGAGGGTCCTCTGAACTTTGGATTCATCAACTCACTATATATATATATAATAAAAGTGCCTTAGATTATATGAACAAGGCATTCAACTTATTTCTAGGTCTAGCACTATGAAGGAGAAGGATTGGGATCAGGACCAAGAACCTCAAGGTTTTCTCTCATTGGAAGCACTCAAACCATGTCAAATGCCAAAATGATTCAAACATTTGGCATCAATCTTGAGCTTGGTTTATTATCCCTTGATTTGAGTGTAGAGGTTAACTATAGGGGTGAGGTATTTTGGTTGAAGAAGTTACTTACAGTGTGACGGTCCCGAATCTAGCCATATCTTAAGCGTAAATACTTAGTCTAAGAAAATATTAAACTCACTTAATCCTTTTATTTCTACATAGCAATACAATCATATCAACCTTCTCAAATAGCAAATAAGCATGCATGCAATATCTAAGATTCTTATCACATAAGCAAATAATCATGTAATCTCAAACAAATATTCACATGATATAAATCTCTATCAGTTACAACATAGCATCTTAATCAATTACAATGTATGTGTCTATCCCAAGATTCTATCATCATCACCATGCTTGACAACATGGTTAGTCATAATGACCAAAATCCAGCCAATCTAGGGCTTTCTCTAATGCCCGTTCACCCAACCTCCACACTGGACATCGCGCCTATCCTAGGTATGCCTCTTTATGAATCTCGTCCTCTCTGGGTTCTACCACATGGCTCCTTGAGGGCATAAATTTGATTCTCTGCCCAGTGTTCCCTGTCTATGGGATGGTCGGCGGACCGAATCCCAAAATCTCATGTCGAGTCTCATCATCATACACATGCATATCAATCATTCGTACACATGCATATCAATCATTCATTTCAAACAAAGAAATCACAAGTCATGCTTATCAAATCTCTAGTCCACAATCTTTTAAGACAAGCATCAAAATCAACCTCAAGTGTAGAAACTAGCTTTTAATTCAAACATCCCTTAACTTCTCTTAGTCTTTTAATTCTTTCAAGTTATATATGAATCTTTGTTTTTAATATAATTAATTATCACGTTCTAACCAAGAAGATAATCTCTAGTTGCAATAGCTAAGTCATAACCATGCTTACATATTAGTCCATCCGATCTATATAGACAAGGTAGTCGACCTTGATAGTGATTTCTAAGGCAAAGCCTGACAATTAGTCTCTTTGGGAGAGTAGTATCTTTCAATCTATTTGATATTAGAGAAAAGTCAAAACTACAAAGGTTTAGGACTTCTAATGCTCTATAAAATATGTCTAATGGCTCTCTAAAAATGAGTTCTAAGGTCCTTTTAAGAGCGTTCAAAATGGTCAAAGTTGTGTTTTCAACATAAAACTGTAAAAAACAGCCAAGTCCCCCACTTTGCACTCGAATAACTCAAAAACGAAAGGGATTTGCCTTTCTAACGTCTCATACACTCTTGTAGAGTTTTTTGTCACATCTAAAACTTTTTATCTTTATATCAAAATCTGATTCTAAACATAGGGAAAGATAAACTCTTCACAAAAAAGCCCCTCATGAAGGTTTTACCTAGAATCTAGTCATAAACTAGTCAAATATTCTATTTTCTAATTCTTTATCTCCAAAAGTGTTTATTATATGAGTCTTTAGCAGGGATTTAATATTCATGTGATCACAAGATTTTTTGTGATAATAACACGTGAACAAGTTATTCACATGTTCTCATGTTAGCGTTCACAAAAATAACAGGTCACTTGCCATTTGGGAGCCCCTGAAAAGCTTGGCTACACATGGGAATAAGCTATTCACATGTTCTCATGTTACCATCTTCACATAATAGCAGGTCAGTGGCCACCTAAGAAGATTTTTTATGCCCGACAAAGATAATTATTTTAGGCCCTTGTGAAAGCTTTGTGAATATAACAGGTGATCACAAGATTTTTCAATGTGTTATTAACATATGTTATTAACATGTTCACACGTTTTCGTTTATGTCAGTGAAATCCCTGGTCTTTAGACTAAGGCAATCATTTTTAATTAATAAATCCAACCGTTAAGCATTCCATACCTCAACTCAGATTCTCTCATATACATGCTTATCAATTTATTTAAAGAAAAATAATAGAAAGAGTGTTTGTATACTTCCCCGATATATTTGCTAATGTATTGATTGAGTGGGAATCCATGTCTACTCTCCAGAAGTTGTGGAAGAGTTTCTTGTAGATTTGGCAAGCCTCTCAAATCTGGTGTCAGGGCTGCAATTTGCAACAGGTATAACTTCGCGCATAGTTATTAGATACTAGTTGTGTGGGTACTTTAAATTACCAGAAAGCATGAGGTCTACACCTTAGCGCGGGCGGAATCGTGAACATCAGTTGTATGTGAAAGTCTACTCCAAAAATAAGTCACGTTTTACTTTTTGATCAAATTTCAATTTGCATGTCCATCTACACACTTAAAGGCTTGCTTTGAGTATACTAACTAATTGAAAACTCAACCTTGAATTTTCACTTAATTTTAACACTTAGAATCTTTACTCTGTTGGAAAAACCATTGAAAACCTATTGGAATTCATTACTGAAATCTGTAGCATCCAAAACTTAGGATTATATTTAATCATAACTTGGTTAATCTCAAAGGTATGTTACATATAGATATGAATGAGCCCATGGATAGATCAATTATAATTTGCTGTGACAACACGAGGAATATACAATTATCTAGTAGCCCAATGTTATTTCCCGTTTTGGCCTCTCCTAAAAACACATTCTACCTTAGCAAGCTAAAATTGTCAAGGTGATATTTCTAATGGCCAAGCTCTAGTAGATTACTTCAAGAGCTCCACACCTCCTTAGGTAGTAGCTTCTATCACCATCTCCCCCATGAGTGTTGTCACACCATTGTGCTGGAACATGAACATGGGTCCTCCTACCTCCTCTCACCTTGAATCACTTGAGTATTATCACACTATCATGGTGGACTACTTGTCCTTGTCCCTTCTCTCATCTAAAATCACTCATAAACACTCATTAAGCATGCATTAGAGGACGTTATTAGAAAGAGGGTTAGTGGAAGGGTATTGAAATAAATACACCAAAATATCATGTGGCATTGGGGATATGGGCATATGGTTCTATGGTCTAAAGGCCTTAATTGGCACAAGAGTTTTGGCCATGACCACACATCTAGGATAGTTGTAACTTTTAGATTAGGTAGATGTGACTATCTCTTAATAACTTATTAATTACTTTTGTACCAAGCCTATACAATTAGGCTACCATCATCCAATGAATATTGGCAAGTCTGCCTCCATTGTCATTGTCATTATGTTGAGCTCTTGATTAGTTATGTGTGCTCTTTTAGGATCTACTCTTCCTTGTCATCTTCCACCCCTTCCAAGTAGTTTAGGCCTTCTGCATGCAATGATCGGCTAGCTAGATCGGCTAACTTGCTTTCCCTGGCAACAACTGATATGCATACCTTCTTTTTTCCTCTCTGGTTTGTAATCATGTTCGTATCCTAGTTGTGTTTGATTCTTCCACTTCTGAGCCTTAGTTTTTCCAATAACATGGGATATGCACCCTTGATCTCAGTCATCTTCAGGAGTATAAACACAGCATCCTACCACCTCAATTTGTTCTCCCTTGATGATTCCAATTGGTTGAACTCTTCTTTAATCGCCCATCCAGATCTGGAATGGAGGAGGATACATTTCTATAATTCCTAGCTTCTTTTTTAGGCTTTATGATATTAAATTCACTTCAGAGCCTCCATCTAGGATGACCCATGACACCGTTTGTCCTCTTATCTTCATGGTCACTTCCAGAAAGCCTATGAATTGTTTTCACATTTTTGGACTCTGTAGCTAGATTCTTTGTTTCCTACATGGGAATCTGTGCCAATCTTTCACCTGGCACTATGGCCTAGAGAAACTTTTACCTGTAATAGAAGGCACCAGATTCAGCATTTGATCCAATTTTATGTTCAACTTCATCTTGCTGAGATCCTCTTTGAGGTTATATTCCTCCTTGGGATTGTTGGTCCTTACTTTCTGAGTGGGCATACTTTGGCCTCTTGTCACTTTTCCTTCTTCCCCCTTTGCTTCCCTTTCTTTTTCTTAACCTTCTATTATCAGTTTTCCTATCCAAACTTGCTCTGAATTTCTTTCCATTTCTTTTTATAGGATGCTTTTACTGCTTTGTGCTATAATGGGCTCTAATTGGCACTTCTGCATCCTTTCTTCAGTCACTCTATCATTGCCTAGTGGTGTCTTTCTTGTTACAATATCTTCCCTTTTCTTGACCAAGATTAACCTGTCTAGATCCATGTCAGCATGCTCATTCAGAACTGGGCTTTATTGCATTTTTTGCACCATTCCTTGTGCACTCTGCACAAGCTTGGTTATTCACTCTCAGACCCTCTACTGTTCCCTACTCATTGTTCTAGCTTCTACTTCTATTTCAGATTAGCATTCTTTCCTGGAAACTATTTGGACGAGTACTTACAACCTTGTCACTACCATCACTATTTGTGGCTTCTCTTGTTGTTTTCCTAGTAGCATATCAACCCGACTCCTCTCTGTGCAAATCTTCCACCTCCTCTTCCATAAGGTGTGTTGTTTGAGACCCCATGGGACACTTTATTGATAGCTAGAAATTGCCAATAGTAAATTTGTACCAATATTATACACTGATCACTATACCAATGCATGGAGTGGATTTCGTTCTACACCTTGAAGGTATAATTCTTGGCAAAGTTAACAACAGACATCACCATGTCATCTAGTAAATTCTTCAAGCATTCTTTGAATTGAGAATTTTGCCAGTAACTTCGAAAGTTATGGGGGATGAGCACATTCAAATGCTGCAAAAACACTGGGATAATGTCTTTTGCATGTATCTCCTTGTAGACTTGTTTTATGCGTTTCCTTATTTGACCTTTTCCTATGTCCTTTGTGACATACTCATAAGTCTTCCACTTTACCACTTCTTGATTTGCTACATCAAGCTCATGAGGACAAAAAAAAGGTTTGAAAACATTCTTACACGTTTGCACAGTAAGCATGCAAGATTGTGCCACTCAGCTGACTCTTCCTTTGGGCATACTATTGACCTCTAGAATTCTGACATTGAAGAATAGGTGGTTGCATAGGCATTGCACTTTTCCTCCTCACTCGGTACACAAGCAATCACATGCATCTCCATGTAATGATTTTGTATCGGTCCTCATGGAATTCATAGCAAGCCGTGTACATTAAATCAAGTCTTGTATGGTAAACACAACAGCACGTGTTTCTCTCCTTAAGTTTTCTAACAAAATAAGGCTTCAGGCTCTGAAAAGCACGAAAGCTGATGTTAATGGAGGGATGTTGTTCTTTGAAGTTCATGAAGAAATATGGCTGCATAACTAGAACAAAAAATTTACAAAATTAAGAGTTAGTAAGAATGAACTCAATAGTAGTTTCAGTGGTTTTAGTGTCGATGTACTGCTAGTACTAATAGTATTATTAGTACTAATCATACTAATAATATGAATTAATCGTACTAATAATTTGAATAATTCAGAGAAGAAGATCAAAGAGGTAACATCATGTTGAAGATAAAAATGATGTAGATAGTGCCCTTGACTCCCTTTGGTAGAAGCAGAAAGCAAAACTTGGCCAGTGATTAGTTTAGATGCTGAAGGGCATGCCATAATGATACCCATCCTCAAGTATATAGTCATCTCTGCACACAAATGTAGGGCACTCAATCAAGTCCCCACATACATCATCCCATGATGCAAGCAATGTTGAACCATCCCTGTTGTAAAGATAACCACATAGATCCTCAACAAAATCACCATATGTAAAACGTTTGGACCATTTGGCACGGACATCCCCCTCTTCAAATAAGTGTCTAAGAAGCTGGCTAGGCAACAACCTCTCAATCTCAAACATCCATAAGTGACATGAATATGATGTGTCATCATAGCATGATGTTGGTGAAGAAGGATCTAGAGGTCAAAGCTGCGATGTGCCAAATGTATGTATGAACTCGGCAAACCATATGCATCTCCTCACCTAAAATGGTAAATCAAGATAATGTGCATAATAGAGCCAGAGTGATAGGGTATGAGCGGATGCCACACGATCAACATCTAGGATGGAGTCATAGTGATGTCGACAATGATGATGGTGGGTAGCACGTTGATCGTAGATGTCATCCCGCCAATGCCCCATAGTGTGGAAACACCCCAAATGTGCTCAAGAATCCCACACCGCGTGTGGAAAAGGCACCAATATGCTCAAATGGCCAAAAAATATACGTGTGAACGCCCAAAAATAAACCAAATGGCTAAAAGTGTGCACATGAACGCCCAATGACTAGGGAAAAGCAACCAAAAATACACTAAGCAAAGGCCAAGATGCCCGTGTGAACACGTCTCCTAAAGGCCCAAAGCATGTGAACACCATCCAAGCGGCCAACTAACACACTCAAGAACACCCAAAAATTATCCAACATACACCAAAAATCTCTCACAACATATAAAAAATCTTGAAATGCTCAAGGGTGAGGAAGAGTATGGAATATAGGCAAGGATAAGTGGTCAAAAAACACTAGAATGTGGGCTAGACAAAAGTTAATGTGAAAGGTCAAAATGGGAAAAAAAGGTTCCCTAGCCCAACTTTCAAAAGAACCTCTTGTATGATGGTAGGTTTCTGTGCTCTGTACTTGCTTTAGTTTGTTGAAGAAATTGCTGAAATGCTTATTGATACCCTTGCTAAAGAGCTTGCTAGCTATGCGAGACAACTGCTATCCACTTTCCTTCCATGAGTAGCTGCATTGTGTGCTGTAGAGAAGAGAGAGAGAGAGAGAGAGAGACGTAGCCAACAACACACGAAACAGAGAGAAAGTCCACCTATGCATTGTTGTTGGAGAAAGGCTAAGAAATGTGCTACGTTGATATTAGAGATGCCTTGTTTAAGAGCATCACCCCACTGATGTCTAATATTGTAAGAAAATTGTTGAAATGATGCTTGAAATCACACTTTTGTGATTGAAGTTTGAAACTGAAATGCTTGAGCTGCTGTTAAAATATTGTTAAACCTTGTAGGTGATACTTGAGCAATTTAGTAATCTATTTTGTGCTTTTTTTCCCTTTTTTTTAGTTCAAACAATAAATGTGTCTTGTAGCCCTTCCAAAGATGAAGGCCGCCCAAACTATTTTGTGCCAACTCACACCATGTAATAGCACTAGTCCTTGAGATTTAAGAACTAATCACAAGTAACTTCACAATCTTTGCCCACAGTTGTCAATCTTGATCAAGATGTTTTGTTTAGCACTAATCTTTTAAATATTAGTACTAATCCACTCTTTAATATTTGGTTTGGTGCTGTTGATGATGAGTAGCCTTAACATGAATCTTGTTGAGAAATGATCTCTATATGTGCTTCCACAGAGATGCAGATCTAGTGTTACAATGCAGATTTTCCCTTCTCTGCTACTAGCCACACTCAAGAATCCTTATATGCAAGTTAGGAGAACCTTTTGGTGTATGGGGCACACTGGCTCACACTAGTGGACTGGGTTCAATTCCCAACAAGGCCATACTTGCAAACACAGTGTTAATCAACAAACTTTTTGAATTTCTGCACTCGAAAGTATAAAACTTGTACATTTTGCATCAACTAGTTATCAACATGCTCTCTGCATAATACTGATGCTCAGATCTGTAATAGAATAACATGCTATACATCTACTTGATGACAATGTGCTAAAATGTTGTAAACCAGGGTGCTTGTAAACAATGTTTTTCTCAACACTTATCTTGCTTCCTTTACTTCTAGTACATCAAGATTTATACTAATATGTGTAGATTTGTATTATTCCAACAGATTTGTAATCTTTGTCTATCTTCTTTGCAAGAAAGTATCAAGATTAGAAAGATTTGATCAAGAATCACTTACTATTCTGTTTTTGTGTCAAGATTTTGGAAATCTGTTTAAAACTACAATGAATCTGCACTCAGTATAGCACTATGCAATTCTGCAACAACAGAAATATGAGAACTCTGCATAGCAATTTGAATTCTCTGCACAATAATGTGAAGAACTTTACACAACAAACTGTACTCTGAATAAACTCTACAATCTGAATACTCTGCACAATTTACACTAGTCTTTGAAAACTACAAATGAAATTTTTACAAAATTGCTTCAACAACCAATCTTCTTGCAAATATGCTCCCAAAACTCCAAGATTTAGGAAAATAGGATAGATATTGAGGCTTAATGGATTAATAATTGGAAATATAAGCTCTCTAATCAGGATATTACAAGAAATTCACTAGAAACTAGTTGCTAAATCTCTGCAAGCCCTAATTTCAAAAATCAAGATCAAGAAGATCAAGAAGTTCAAGAAATCAAACAGTAAAGTGGATTAGGGTTTTGAAAACAGTGTTTAATGCAAATTTGAAAATGATTAACATAAATTTCTTTGCTAATCTTGTCAAACAAGAAATTAGCAAATCTGAAAATTGTGTAAAAATCAATTTAAAAAATGAACACTAATCAAGACTAAGAAAATGCATTTCAAAAAATTGGATTAACAGTAATCCAAAAAATGATTATCATTAATCAAGGAAAAAAAATCATACTAAAAATTAGATTAAGCATAATCCAAAAATGATTATCATTAATCACTCCCTGAGCAAGGATCTAAGCCAAGGGCTCTAATCCTAGGGATCTGATACCAATGCAAGAGACTAGGGTTGGCCACTCAAAGCATGGAGTGACAACATGGGTGTGGGTCACCATCCTCACATCTCATATGGGAGAAGTTCACCACATGAAAGCTTGGGAAAAAGCACCAAGAAGACATGAATGTCTATAGAGTGAATATGATAAAAAAGGTACAATGTCCATGAGCCCTATGCCTTATATAGCCCAAGGCCCCCAAAAGTACACATGTAAATGTCCCTAATCCCAAGTGCCTAGGCCCCAATCCCCATGTGCATGTGCACCCAAACCTACTTCATTACACAAGCCCACAACAAGCTCATAATTTTGCAACTCCCACCACAACTCCACAACTCCATAAGCATGCAAACTCGTAAGCTAGTAAACTAGCAAGCCCATAAGCCTACAAGCTCATCAAGTCCACACAAAAAGCATTTCTAACACTTGGGTAAAGAATATATTTTCAAACCAATGGAAAAGTATGGAAATTGAAGATAGTCAATATTATCACAAAGACCTTGCCAAGATTTTCACTTACTTAAATATTACAATATTCTTATTGTGACATCACAAAGACCTTGCAAAGATTTTCATAAAGATCATACCAAGATTTTCACTTACATAAATATTACAATAAAGTAGAATCTTAAAATCCCCAAACAAATTTTCTAAAGTGAGCTTTCCATCACTAAATTCTAGATTACAACACTATATACCTCAAAGATTTAAAAAAAAATTGTTGGATATAGTGGATTTTCAAGTTATCCGAAGTCTCTCCTTGAAACGAATGCACAATAGTGGCATAATTGGTGTTCAAAAAGTTCTCATGGTTCAAAAGGTGAAAAAAAATCTTGGTAGTATTGCAAAGGTGAATTATGTTACATACGAAGTTCACTTAAAAGTGCGAAAAATATATAATGTGCATTTAACAAAAAGACTTATTTAATCCACATTTTAGGATATATATCTACAAAAATGTTGATTTTAAAAAATATTGTAAGCCTATAAAGAAAAAATGTCATTTTAAATACATAAAATTCAAGGATAAGAGATTTTCATAATACCTTTGAAATGTATGTAAGATATAGGTTTTCTCTAGGGTGAGGATAGGTTGATGGCGTTGGTAGACGTGATGTGATAGGCATCTTAGTAATTCAACTTCAATGAAGACCAGAAACAAAATTCTACTTCAATGGATGCTAGAAACAAACTCTGCATTGTGTATTTTTCAAGGGCTAAGATTGAAAATTCAACCTATTATTGTGGAGTTTTCAAGGTCTAAGATTTAAAATTCAACCTATTATTGTGGAGTTTTCAAGGCTATGATTGAAAATTCAGCCTATTGTGTATTTTTAAAAGCTTAGAGTCCAAAAACGGCGTCGGAATTTTTGGCTCCCTTTGAAACGAATGGTGAGACATTGAATTTTTTTGAATTTCGAAAGCGACACGTCGCCAATATTTAATTGTTTTGAATTTCTTTTTTTGAGAATTGTCCTCTTATAAATAAATAGCAGGATGCCTCTTGATGCATCTTAACGCTAAGTCTAGCTGCTTCTTAACGTTTGTATAACGAGGTTAATTTTATGGAAGCCATGACGTGCTCGTATGTCACAGTGGCATCCGCTACTAATGCAGTACTGCTTAATGTTGGGAACGCGCATGGCCGGCCTCGCTTAGCAATTAGCGGCCGGAGCTGCAAGAAAGCTTCGACTGCAATGCCTGGGATAATATCAGGTATTAAGCTTTTGTTTGATTTGAAGCCTCGCTTTGCCGTCGTATTGAATCAATTTCAACTTAGTCTAAGGTTTAATGTCTAATGTTGAATCACGTTTAACTTAGTCTAAGGTTTAATGTCTAATGTTGACTCAATTTCAACTTATTCTAATGTTTGCTCCAATGTGGGCAGCCGCAGCCGCGGCCCGCGATGTGAAGGTGCAGTCACCAAACGCTGTCGCAGAGATCCTCTCAAAGCCAAAGGTAATAAATACATTTTGATTCGCCAACTGCCCGTGCGTCACGCCATTTTTGCACACCTACGCCACGTGGTACACCTCTGACTGTGCACGTGGAACACTGTAGACGTGCCACGTTTCTGACAAGTTGCACAACTACCGCCACAGGTTCTGCACCTGCCGCGTGAGATGGAGCAGTGGATCCAAGCAATCAAGCACCTGTTTCGCACGCTCGAGGCAGCCGAGCACGTGTGCATGAGTGCCTACGACACAGCGTGGGTTGCAAGGGTGCCCGCGATGGATGAGTCTGCGACAGGACCCCAATTCCCGCTCGCGCTCGATTGGATCATGGCAAATCAACATCCCGATGGCTCGTGGGGTTACCCAGATTACTTTCTAGCCTACGACAGGCTCTTGAGCACTCTGGCTTGCGTTATCGCTTTGAAAACGTGGAGCAAAGGTCTCACCAACGTGGAGAGAGGTATATCTCATTAATAGCCTGCACCACTGCACGAGATAGAGACTAGAGAGAGAGAAATGCCTAGATAAACTGATTCTTATTTTTTTTTCCATAAGCGCGGTGAATTGAATTAGAATAGAACATAAATTACATCAGCTGGAGCATGGAGAGCATCCAGGGAGAAACCGTAGTACCAGATGGGTGAATCTATACGACCACGATACAACCAGTAAAGGGGCAGACAAGAGAAAGTGGCCAGGAGCTACGAATACAAGGGGCTTCCACAAACTGATTCTTATTAACGTCAATGAGGGACCCATGGGAGTAAATACCACTAGGCCAAAATGGCTACAAACATAAGGATTCACTGGAGAGAAGAGGATTAAGGGGAGAGAGAGAGAGAGAGACCAACCTTGCATGCAATTCATCCCCTCAATGACCTTCAACAATTTAAAACAAGAAAATGTCGTTGGATTGTGTAACTTCAAGCAATTTTCCCATTGGTCTCCAAATGGGATTATAATATGTTTTTTTTGACATAGGGTTGCAATTTATTCGAAATACCCTACCAAAACTCTACAATGAACCCCCCGAGCACAAGACATCGGGGTTTGAGATAGTTTTCCCCTCCATGCTAGATGATGCTGAGGATCTCAAGCTTGATCTACCATACAATTCAGAACCGGTGAAACACATCCAAGCAGAAAGAGAGAGAAAATTGAAGAGGTAGTAATGTATGATCACTCTTGATGAACATACATATAGCTAATTTTGTGCTTTGTGATGCTCAAAATATTTGTAGAACTTAATCTTACATGTATGTTGTGTGATTTGTGCCAAGCCAAAATATTTGTGTATTTTGTGAAAGCTCAAAATTATATGTAAGCCCTCATCTAAACCATGTTTGTGTAGTTCATGCTAAACCATATTTGTATACCTTCATCTAAACCATATTGTGTCTAATTTATGTTATAGCCAAATGTCTTTGTCCCTTGCTAAATCATCGATGTTGATGTAGATTACCTTTGGATCTCCTATATGGACGACCAAGCACTCTCTTATTCTCACTTGAAGGTCTTTATAGACTAAACTTAGACTGGAAGAAGCTTAAGAAGCTACAAGACAAGAATGGATCCTTTGTAACTTCTCTTGCTTCCACTGCATGTGCACTTATGTGCACCAAGGATCTCAAATGTTTGGAGTACATATCATCCGTACTTGCAAAGTACCAAAATACGGGTAATTTTTTTAAGTTACTCACAAAACCAAAAGTTTTAAAAAAATAGTATAAGAGAAACCATTGGGTTAGCTCCTTCCATTGAGTTTACAATAAATGCAATTTAAAAAGTAGCTAATTTTTAAATTTAAAGACCGTAATTCGAATCATAGAAAGTCAAATAACAATGAATGGATTAATTTTCTAGCCTTATATAATAATTAGTTTTTCCAAACGTGTTTATGGGCAGTACCAACATCTTATCCGATTGATTTATTTGATCGTGTATGGCTTGTGGATCGCATTGAGAGGCTTGGAATAGCAAGATACTTCCAGGAGGAAATAAAAGATGCACTTGATTACATCTACAAGTAAGAAGTTCTAAATGGTGGGATTTTATGAAATTTAGAATCTACCAAATCAAATCATTTAAAAATAACTAACATATAAATTAAGAGAGAAAGGAATACTATGTGTTAGATTTGTTTGATAAATTAGTTTCTCAAAAAAGGAAGGAGGAATACATCAATGTAGGATGTCTAAATGCATGATAACGGTTAGTCTAATATTGGCTTATGTTGGAATGGTTTGATGCTGAACACCCTTGTTTGTCACACATAGGAATTGGACAGAGAGAGGGATTGGTTGGGCAAGCAATTGTAACCTAACAGATTTAGATGATACTAATATGGCATTCCGACTATTAAGACTTCACGGCTATAGCCTCTCTACCGGTATAAATACATATTTTTCCAAATCATCACATATTATCCATTGTATGTGATCCTTAACCCTCCCATTATTTGCTTGCATGCAGATGCATTCCATCACTTCAAATGTCATGATACGTTCTTCACTTTTGAAGGAGAGACAGACACTTCTACCACAGCCACATTTAACCTGTTTAGAGCTTCACAAGTTCGATTCCCCCATGAAAGTATTTTGAAGGAAGCTAACAAGTTTAGTGAAGACTTCCTAAGGGAGCAGACAAATCATAATGTTGTGAGGGATAAATGGGTCATAGCAAAAGACCTCCATGGCGAGGTTAGTCACAATGCCATTAAACTTATATTAAATTCAAAGCTTTAATATCAGTGCAATTCTAAAGAAAATAAGATTGTGACATCATGCAGGTTAAATATGCTCTTACATTCCCCTGGTTTGCAAGCCTCCCACGAATTGAGACTAGACAATATCTTGATCTATATGGAGCTAATGATGTATGGCTCGCCAAAGCCCTCTACACGTAGGTTCTCGTGGTCTCTATACATTTGTCAATCTACACATGCACGCATGCACACACGCACACACACACACATGCACGTGCACATGCACACGCACACGCACACGCACTTATGCATGGGTACACATTCCCCCCATGTGCACAAGTGCACTTGAATGCATGCATGTACATGCATGCATGCACACACCACACACACATGCACAAGCACATGAATGCACACATACATATATATATACACACACATAGACACATGCATACATATATATACATATACATATACACACACATGCATACACATATATGCACACACATACACACATGAATACATACATATACATATACATACACATACACATAGCCATACTAATATAGATATATCCATACTTATGTACACGTATGTACATTTATACATAGATACCATCCTGTTTTTAAAAAATCTTTACTTTTCTAATGCAAATGGATAAAATCTAGGTGGCATTCCACTTTAAAAAATGCTACCTAGGCTCTACCCCTAATCTCTTGGCCTCCACCTATAAAAAACCACCTAGTTTCTACCCATGGCCTCCACCTATAAAAAACCACCTAGCTTCTACCCATGGCCTCCTCTATGTGATAATAACCTTTTTTGATCTTTTATAACCCCTCTTGAATTTACAAATCTACGAGAAGAAAAAAGTATTAGAAAATACACTTTTACATCTCCTCTAACCAGAATAATATATACATGTGTATGTGTGTGTGTGTGTGTGTGTGCGTGTGTGCGCGCGCGCGCAAGAGAGAGAGAGAGAGAGAGAGAGAGAGAGAGAGGTCTATGCATGTATGTATGTATATATGTATATGTTTGTCTACATACAGTGTGTCTCTTTGCACATGTGTGTGTGTGTATCCATGTTTTACACATACACACACATGTATGTATATATATATATACACACACATACAAAGACATATATGTATAAGTATATATATATGTACACATATGTATACAAAGACACATATGTATACAAAGACATATATGTATAGGTATATATATATGTACACATATGTATACACACTTACATATATATACATGTGTGTGTATGTATATATCTATATATATGCATGTATGTATGTGTGTATATATGTGTATGTTTGAATATATGTATGTATATATGTATGTATGTATGTATGTATGTATATATATATATATATAGAGAGAGAGAGAGAGAGAGAGAGAGAGAGAGAGAGAAAGAGAGAGAGAGAGAGATGCAGGCCCACATACATATGTGTGTATTCATGTTTTTTTTCTTTTTAGAGGGGGTTGGGGTTCCTTCCAAGAAAGAGTTTAAAGGGGAAGCTCAAGGAGGAGTCTCGGGGGAGTTGAGCATGGAGGGTAGTTGGATTGGATAAAATTAGGTAGGATTTAATATGCATCCATTGATGGCTAGATAATGGAGGCTGGATTGTAGAGATGGAGGTGGAAGGGTGAATATGTGTAAGGCGCAATAGGCATCCTTTGGTGTTTCATGGGAAACCGCTAAGTGGAATGAAGCGTTTATGCGGCATGAAGTTATGCAACAATTAGTTGTTTTTTTGGAGGCCAATTATGCATATCGTGGTCTTCAATAATATTTCTAAGAGCATGGAGAGCTCATTAAGAAGGCAAGAAAAAATAGCTCACTCACTCATGTAAACACAAGGATAAAGAGAGATAATTTTTTCTTATTTATGAATTATAATAATGTATATTCTATAATCATGTAGGTAAAATATATTTGATGTACCCGTAGATAAATTATAATAATGTAGATGTTATAATCATGTAGGTAAAATTTATTACACTTGATGACTTATTTGATGTATCTTTGGATGACATTGGACACACTGTTTGTAGGCTTCCAAACTCACATAATGAGTTTCTTTTAAACTTGGCACGAGTGGATTACCAACTTTGCCAACATCTACATCAAAATGAGCATAGAGAAATTCTAAGGTGATCTCTTATATTTTATATACATGTGCATTTTCCCTCAACATCACATATGGTTTTCTAGGTGTAACATTGAAATGTTGATGTCTACTTGTAGGTGGAGTGAAGATTTCCACTTTGTTGAACTTGAATTTTTCAAACAAATGGAAACCCAATGCTTTTTCTTAATTTCATCCACTATTTTTGAGCCAAATATGGCCCAATTACGATTGGTTTGGACAAAATGTCATGTCCTTGTTCTCCTTCTACAAGATTTCTTTCACTCCAACACATGCCTTGAAGAGTTACATGACTTCTATCAGGCTTTCACATGGTAAGAACCTTGCTTTAGCGCACAACTTTATATATTAACTAATATATTTCCCTCAAACCTTTATAATTGTTTTCCTTAATGAATTACATGTAGTTGGGAATTGGCCTCCATATCACACCTAAGTCGAGATGGAAAAACCTTGTTTATGGGTTTGTATAATGTTGTTGATACTATTATTACTGAAAGCTCTAAATGCCATGGGTGGAACACAAGATTTTACCTACACCAAGCAGTAAGATTTTATCTTCTCTTTATTTTCTTTATGCTTTCTTGATTTTCTTGGTCTTTTACATGTATTCTCTCATTACTTTTTCTACACAGTAAATGCCTAACTTTTAAAGCTTGTTTTATGTCCCATACATAGTGGGCAAAGTTTATTGGATCATTGTTCAAAGAAGCCAAATGGAGGCGATTTCAGTATAATCCTACTTCAAAAGAATCTATGGATGTGGCATTGGTATCTGTTGGTATTGAGCCCATTGTATTGTGTTCTACCTTTTTCTTAAGTACAAAGATATCAAAAAATGATCTTTTTGATCATGCTTATCATAGAATTTTACAAATGGCAAGCCTAATCGCTCATCTAACAATTGATATCAGAAACTTTGAGGTTAGTAAATGTTTTTTTTATTTGACTTTATGAAAATGTTTAATTCCTCTAACAAATCTCATAACATTTTTTGTGTCTTTACATGTAGGGAGGATCTAGCTATAACCCAACTTCTTCCATCTCTCAATTCATGAAAGATAACACACATTTAACCAACGAGGATGCTATTGCACATTACAAACTTGAAGTTGATGAAGTCATATCAACTTTACTAGAAGAAATACTAAGCACTAAAGTGGAGTCATTAACATATCGCCATCTGTTTTTGAACATAGCAAGAATCCATAAATTTAGATCTCTTGTATCTCATGAAGATATGGTGCACCATTTTAGAAAGATGTTTTGACTTCCCATTGTAACCTGTGATGTTTGTCTACTTCTAAGAGTAATACAATACCATGTCATATTATCATTAAACTTTTTGAATGATAATAATTAACAATTCTAGAGTAAAATGGAGTTAAATAAAAGGTGTGATGAAGTTAGTATTAGGTGACTTACTTTGACTAAAGTATGTTTTTATAAATCTAAAAATAACTATGTTCAACTTGTTTTGATTAATCTAGCAGTTTTTCCTTTATAGGAGGGGTAGAACACTTTAAACTATTCCCTAAAAGAAGATTAATGGTTGGGGTCTTCTAATTGAGTGATATCTTTATAGATATGTATTCTCGGTTTTGTTCCTCATTTATAATGAATTATAATTAATAAATAATAAAATATAGTATTTCATTCACACTCACATAAATCAAACATAAAAGAGAATTAGGAACAATAGAAATTATTTGCCCTTAAGAATCTTGGTGCCTTTCTTGAGAAGTTCACTACATGTAAACCTAGTATATCATGCTCACGGGATTTATTATACGTAAACTCTCTATATCACGTGCGTTCACTCAAGGCCTAATTTAAAAACCCCTTATCTGTAAATTTTTCATGAATAAAACACACTTTTTCTATTCAATCTATAAATACCCCCTTTAAATGCTATATGTAAAAAATGTGTAAAAAAGGGACTTTAAAAACCCCCTTCTATTGAACCCACATGCTACGCTTACATATTTATGAGTGAACCCCCCCGAGATATCACATGAGTTTCAAGGCCTATATCTAAGAGAACATAAATAAAACATAAAAATATAATTAGGAAAAATAGGAATTATTTGCCTTTAAGAAGCTTGGTGCCTTTCTCGAGGAGTTCACTACATCTAAAACCTAGTATATCATGTGAGTTTGAAGGCCTTTAACTTAAGAAGCTTGGTGCCTTTAATCATTCAAGATGATAAAAAAGTTTACACCAAGGTCATTACTAGCACTCTAAGAGAATCTTGATGCCCTCAACAACCCCTAAGATATCTCACTTAAACACGAAGGTCACCCGATGCTCCAAGAGGAGCTTGTGATAATCGCTAATTTTTTGTTTAATTTAGCCTTTTTTTGCCTTATTTGGAGTTTTTGGCCATTTTTACCTGTTTTAGCATTTAATTAGACTCTTTTAGAAATTAAAAATAGTTATTTTTAGAAATTAGGTCCGTTACCCATTGGTGGGCTCCATTAGGTCTCCATGCCTTTTTTTTGGCATATTAGTAAAGTGCAACCAATGCATACATTATCTTTTTAGTAGCATAATAGCCTAATACTTGGCTAGCTAGAGCTAGCTACTAGTAACTCGCATGTTCAGTGGGAGAATTAGAACTTGTTACAAAAGGGTAAATTAGCATGAGCATTTGTGAGGACTTAACTAGTGAAGACTTAGATCTAGTGTAAGTAGACAAACTACCAGGAAATGCAAAGCTATCCATAGTCAAGAGCCTACTTATACATTAGGAATCTAAAGAAGAAGAAGAAGAGCAATAGTGAAGAGGAAACCCAAGAAGAAGAGCGCTAGTGAGGAAACCCAAGAAGAAGAAGATGTAATATGTGAATTGAGTTACGATGAGGGAGAAACAAGTGATTAGGGAGCTAAAGAGAATTAACTCTTTGTGTGAACGTCTACAATTTAAAATACATAGAAGACTCACAACCTAGCCATTTAGCCATCTAACTAGCCACACATTGGGGGTTGGTAGAAAAAATAGAGCTAGAGACCATTGTGTTTTCCACTTTCATCAGAGAGGCCCCAAACCACAAATAGCCATACCGCACAAGGTGCATTACGAAGATCTCAAGAAATATTTCATTTTGTGCAGTGGCTTGAAGGTAGGCTTTTACCCAAGCGTTAAGAAAGAGCTAGAAGACCTAGAGACATTGTGGGAAGAACGATCTTCCCATTTATGAGAACAGAGTGATTCTCCTTTTGATGGATAGACCCATCAATAAAATAGAACTTAAGAGCACTATAGGGAGATTAGCATACTATAGATGGTTCATAAGTAATTTCGCTAGTGTAGTGTAATACAAGCGTTGTTAGTGGGAGACTCTTGTGAGTCTTCTTTACCAACAATCTATGAGGTGATTAGTTACATAGAAGAGAAGATAGAGAATGGTTAGAGTTAGATGGATGAGTGGTGAAAACAGTAGAGAAGTGAGAAATATAGAAAGAAAAGAACATTGAGAAAGACATAATAAGAGATTGGTTGAGCATTTGGAGAAGTTGTTAAACGAACTACTAGGGGAAACACCTAGAGCAACAACTTTAGCATTTAGAAATTTAAATGAAGGATGTATTATGGGGATTATGCCCTTTAGCATAGAAATTTAAATGAAGGACGTATTATGGGGATTACACCCGCTAGCATTATGGGGATTACTGTGACATATTAGTTTCAAGTGACGTATTATGGGGATTACACCCGCTAGCATTATGGGGATTACTGTGACGTATTATGGGGATTACACCCGCTAGCATTATGGGGATTACTGTGACATATTAGTTTCAAGTGATGACGAGGGTTATCAACTTGACATATGCCCTATTAAAGAGAATGTAGAAAGTATTAAAGAGGAAAGTGTAGGAGAGAAAGGTAGTGTTCTAAAACACACACCATCTCCATGTATTCAAGAAAGAAATAGCAGTTTAGAGACTTATGAGGATTTTGGATTTAGACGATTATTTCATATACCTAAAGGAAGAGCGCTCAATATCTTCGAAGAAGAAGACTCAGGATCAATTTTCTTTTCTTTGAACCAATGGTAGTTCCACCACTGAGAGCAACAATTCACATAGCAAACTTTACATAATATAGTGGACTTTGGGATGAGAACCTAGATGCTCCAAACAAAGATTTGAGGATAAATGCATGGCCAACGAAATCATGGATGATGACAAAAAATTACACATCTTTCTAGCTACATTGAAGGATGAAGCTGCTAGGCTAGTATAGGATTCTTATCCAGCCTTAAGAGATCAATGTATAACGACCTATAACAATACTTTCTTACAAAGTTTAGGAGGCAAGGTTTCCAAGTCTTCCTATCACAACAATTAGACTACTTATCTTAGGGGACTAACGAAAGTATAAACCATTACATCGAACGAATGGAAACGATTGTGAGGAAGATGGGAGCTATTTCTCTGAATCAAGAGACACAAAAACTTAGGTTCGTACTCAATGGTTTTCGAAATAATGTAGAGGTGCAAACACATGTAAGACTTAGGCATCCTATAACATTAGCAGGTGCAAAACAAGAAGTGAGATATTGGGAAGAAGTGAAATTAAGTTAAGAGTGTCGATGCAAGTTGCTATAAGATCCTAGGCCTTTACAACTACTCGTGCCAGTTGCTACGTAAAAAGAAAGTGGAGCCATTGCCACTCCATGGAATGCCTAACAAGCTATGATGGGCTATAACCCATTGAGTTATATTCCTATGTATCAGCACCCGCATATATGGTTCAAACGCACACTCCTCAAGTACCTTTGAGTGAGGATAATGTCATAGAGATAGTGGAAAATTCATTAGGGAAGTTAAAAGAAGGAATTATTAATACAATGTGCTCACAAGAGCAAAGGGTTTATGTTGTGGCACTGCAAAATGCGGCAAATACGCAAAACCCACCGAGATCAAATATTTGTTATGGGAAGTGCCATGGGTATGGCCATTTAGCAATGGAATGTCCAACAATGTTAAGGATTGTTCTGGAACAACCACAAAATCTATTTTTTAATTATTTTTTATGAAATAATCATACTGAAGACTGATATTATATTAAGCACAACCATCAGCAAGCTCAAGGGTTGGAAACAAATTATAGCTTCATGGATAGAACAAATGCCACTCATGAGATAGGCCTGCCCCCACAACCTTTTATGCAAACAGGATTGCTTACACAAGGGAACTCTCCATTATCTAGAACCTTGTATCCTAACAATAGTGGAATAGATGTAGAGATTCTCCTTGGAAATCTTGGAAATAGTGGAATGGGTGGTAAATTACTTTAGGCCACAAGGCCCCATAATATGCTATCTTTGTTAACAAGAGGGGCATTATAGCGACTTATTATCCCAATGAAATGAAACATTAAGATTTACTGCACTATGTAGAAATTGTAGTGGGGAAGGCTATTAAAAATAAAATTCTCCACACTGAAAACTAAGTCATTAACTGCTATTGAAGATAAGGGTAAACAAGTGGTGACTGAAAGGCCTAGCTCTTTAGAAAATCTTGTAGGAATAGAAAGTGAGGACCCCTTCCAAACCATTAGATCAAAATACATTCCTCAAAAAGTAACCTTTGCAATGGAACTAGTGATTAGCATAGTGACTCGTTCATAAATAAACTGAGGAGGAGTAGAGAAAGTGACACTTGAGCCTAAGAAAGTAGGTGTGGGGAAAAATATAAGCCACAAAATTAAACCAATAGAGTTTGAATCCCAAAGGCAATCTTCGGATCATCCTATCTTACCTATCCCCTTACAAAACCCACAAATATAGGTGGGAGTGACACCCTTTCCTGAACGATTAGTTCACAAAGAAAGGATGATTAAGAGGGAAGTTGGTGGATCCACACAAAAGAGAGTATTTGATTTATGGATAGAATTAGAGGTCTCCTTGTCCATAAAAAATTCGTAGACGGAAGCTCTATCAACTTATGGAGGAGTTAGGATTAAAGGATTTAGAACCTACTAACTTAGTGTTGTGGTTGGCTGACCAGCAAAGAGTTAAAGCCCTAGGGGTGTTGCACGCCCGACTTGCATTTAGAATTAGTTTCTTAGTGGGATGTTCTACTTCTCGTGTCACATTTTGAGACTTGGCCTTTAAAACTGAAATGCCTCTATAATAATTGTAGTATATGGATTCTACATCTCACACACACTCTCAAAAAGAACTGATGATGACAAAATAACACCATATAATATTCACAACACCAGAAAAAATGACACAAAGCTTGGGATTAGACTTGTTGACTTGTCGCTATTCTGACAAGGTTAGCATATTACTTTTCTTCACAAGTATGTTGGGTTCTATGGAGTGGTAGAATATTGAGAAAAATAAGTGTTCCCTCTCTTAAATTAAGACACATCAAAAACCTTAAGATAGGCCCACCTTAATTTGATTGTTGCACCTTCATCTGCTAGCTTAGAAAAGCCCCAAAAGAAATTTAGATAGCAGCTTCACCTCGTCTTTCAACTCTCTTTATATAGGACTTCTAAAGATCACCAAGAAATCCAAAGAAAATCGGGTAGGCAGCCAACTTGTTACTTCCAAAAACACTGAATTTGTGCTGTATGAAGAAAAACCACTTGAGTGTAAGGTCCACAAGCATCTGGTCAAGCTCTGTTTCCTTGCGTTCACAGTGGCATAATCACTCTTTCTCAAAACCTCCTCTCTCAATATCTAATGCAGACTTCTTTGACCCTCTACCTTCCTATCCTCTCCCACAACTTCTCCTAGATGTTTCACCACGACCTCAAGTACATGTTTCCCTTGTTCCCCCTCCTCTCTCAGTGCTATCTCAGCAAAAGAAGGCAATCAAGATTTCTTGATGAGAGGGATTCAAAGACTATGATGAGAGAATAATAACCACCCACAGATGATAACCGCCCTAAAGACTCAGGCTAGCTAAACAAGAATACTCAAACACAGATGGTCACCGCGCAGCACGGCAGCATCTCCTTGTAGACATTCAACCCTCCAAAATGAGGACCCCTTACCTCCTTTTATAGGCTTTCAAGCCGGTTGCTGCTTCCAGCTTCTTCGTGCTTCTCTTTCTAACCTCGTTTCTTGATCTTTCTGGTAATGGCCATGCACCACCAACCTCTTGCCAGCTCGGGCGCTCATTTTGCTTCTATTCCCAGTCGAGATTCCGTGACCACCTACACAAGTCTAGAAAGAGCGTGGGTTAATGCCTATCACGACGCTCCAGGGGTAAAGGTTTTTATCTTTTTTTTTCGATTTTCTTTTTTTTTTTTCAAAAGTTGGGCGTTAGGAAGCGGGCTTAGTACCCATGGGACCCCCCTTATCCCACAAAGCAGGGGCAACACAAGGGTAAGGCATCAATCGGGGTAGCCAGCAGGGTTCGAACCCATAACCTGGGTTTTGACACCGAAACGCCTTAACGACTGAGCTACCGCCCGATGATAATTTTCCGATTTTCTTGAATATATATTAGCTCCCACACTTTAATGCAAAATGTCCTTTGTCCCTTATGCCTATACATTGACCCACCATTGGTTCCCACTTAGCATGAATGAGCATTGGGCCTAGAAGCTCATAACAATCACACCACATGATGAATATCTATGCTAGAGTTGGTGTCCCAAGGATTCCCATTATAAGTGCCAAGTTTTTTTGCTCCTTCTTTCCATTGAAAGCTATATGCTCATAACAATCACACCACACGATGAATATCTACGCTAGAGTTGGTGTCCCAAGGATTCCCATTATAAGTGCCAAGTTTTTTGCTCCTTCTTTCCATTGAAAGCTATATGCTCCATGTGTCAGGCTTTTTCTGTAAATGGGTTTTGAGTCAGTGTACATATGGTGCGTATGGTGTGTGAAAAAATTTACCCTGAATGCCCTGGCAAATGTATAGCCTGAGTGGTTTTATTGTGAGCTGGTATTTGCACGTGTTTTTTTTCCAGAGAAAGTCCTGGAGATCTGAAGTTTTCATGGCAATAATGTGGTGTACAGATGGTTACTAAAAAGAGGGCACCGAATGAGAAATGTCGGGTTTGGAAATAATGATGCTGATGAAGACGGCGGGCAACTCTCGCATTTATTTGGAAATTATGGGCACCGTATCTTCTGGGAAAATAAAGAGAAGAAGAAGCCATTGACGGTATGGCCATTATTAAGCTTTTTTAAAAAAGAGAATACATATATATATATATAATCCACATGGCCATGGTTTTAGGGGGCCACATGGCAGGCTGGATGGTCGCCAGCTTGATATCTAGAAAGGTGACGGCGTGAAGGAGGTGGTGGAAGGTGCCAACCAAAAAAAGAAGGTAAGAGGAAAAAAAAAAACCACTGTTTGGAGCCTGGAACGCGAGACGGTGAAGGGGTCCAAAAGAAGAACGCGCTTGCTGTAGATAAGGTGTCAAGGGTGACAGTGAGAAAGCAGAGGCGCAAGCAGAGACCCTTCGTAGCAGAGGCGCAAGCAGAGACCCTTCGTAGAGCAGAGCAGACAAGGGAGAGTGAGGCTCAGCGGGCAAGAGAAAGGCAAGCGCTACAGTCGTGGGGCAAAGGCCACCTAGAAGGATTCTGGAGCGAACGGCGAAAGGTGCTCGAAGGAATAATCGCCCAGCAAAAAGAGAGTCGCCTTGTGATAAGGGTCTTGGATAAGGATGGCTACTCACGGCGACTGACGAGGCTCTACAGCAAATGGGTAAGGAGATAAGTTGGCCACCTCATGATCATGTGGAGCGCAGCTGCTGCAGACGTGTGGGGGTCCTTGATGCGAGGGGTCGTGAGTTCGTGGTTGATAGCGCATGTGTAGAGGGCGTAGCTGTGGTGGCTGGCCACTAGGAGACGTGAGCAGCTCTGCAACAAGGAGGTGAAGGTTAGCGAGGTGAAGGCGTGAAGGCATAGGCTCTGTGGAGATGGGTACTATTGCAGCCGCAGAGAGAATGAGTGGCCTTGCGAAGTGGCTGCAGCAGTAGGTGCTCGAAGACGGCTCAGAACCTGGTGAGATCTGCCTTGTGTGTTGTAGACCAGCTGGTAGTCAGGCAGAGAGGCTGCGGAGGTGGTGAGCCTCCAAGTGTGAAGCATAGAAGGCCACCTTTGAAATAGAAAAGCGGGACAGATGCTGTGGAGAGAGATGAATAGGAGAGGCCACCCTGTGACTCTTTGGAGGTCTCTGGGGTAGCGTGGGCTGCAGATGGACTGTTAATACAAGCTGAAGGGTAGAAGGAGCCGCCTTGTGAGCCTGGTGAAGTTGCTGCAGAGGCCAGTGCAGACGAAGCTCCAGCGAGACAGAGGAAGAGAGTGTGTGTGAGAGTTCTGTGCATATGTGCCATGGTTACTCTTGGTTTTCTTCCCGTGTGAGGGTTGTTTCTCTGTATCTGCTCATTGGAATGTAAGCAATAGTTGATGTGCCCTATCTGTTTGCTTCTTGAGTAGTGTAACAGTGTGTGGTGTTGCTCTAAGCGGATTGTGTTCTAGCCAGAGAAGCTGGTGGTGCCTCTTGTGCTTGTGAGTGTTTTGAAGGTGGTGAGTCGGCGAGCTATAGTGGCCTTCTTGTGTTTCTGAGCTGCCTCACATCTTTCTGGTTCCCCTTACTGAGGAGTGTCTCTTCCCAGACATTGTTTCACTGAGGATTGCACTGTTATTTCCTTCTGTTATCAGGGTGTGTGTCCTAGGTGTAGAGAGTTTCAGAGAAGGTGCTTTCTTGGGATCTGAGGTGAAGTTTGGGGGTTAAGATGATGTCTTATCCAGAGTTTTATGGTAGCCCTAATGAGGATGTGGCAGACTTCTTGGAAAGGATGGAGGTTGCATGCATAAGCAACCATATTAATGAGTCGGTACAGGTGTTGCGGCTATTGAGCATCTGTTTGAAAGGGGATGCAAGAACCTGGTACAGGGCTTATGAGGAGTCATTGAGGGTTGCTGTTCCACATCTAGATATGACTGAAAATGGATTAAAGATAGCACTTAGTAACAGGTTCAAGAAGGTGGAAGACCCCGACAAGGTTTGGCATGAGGTGCAAGCTCTGACACAAGGTGAGTTTGAATCATTAGATGATTATATGAAGAAATTTTCTTTGCTATGGGAAACTTTATGCAGGGCTTTAGGGGAAGATCAGGTGCCGCCAGATATGATGAAGAAGAACAAGTTTGTAGCCGGGCTTAAGAGGAGTATTTGCTGGAAAGTGGAATTAAAGAAGCCCAGGTCTTTTGAGGATGCGGTAGAAATTGCCAAGTCAAAAGATTGGAAGCTGCAACGAATGAATCAGCTGGGGATGATTCCAGTTGTAGCACAGCCGGAGATTCGTAGAGTGGAGGCTACACCCATGAGTGCAGTGATCGAGAGGATGAAGCCCACTGAAGCCCAAGCTATGCAGATGGTACCACAAGCTAGTCAGGGAGTACCTATGGTTCCTGCAGGTCCTGATGAAGGATTGCGACAGGATATGAAGCAGATGGTTGATCTTATGAAGAATTTGAGCTTAAATTTAATGGGAAGTACAGGTGGTGGACGTGGTAGAGGCCGAGGCAACAATCATGAGGAGGGAGATGGACAAGCAGGATATGGACGTGGTCGCGATAGGGGGCGTCGTTTCATCCCTACATGCTGGAACTGTGGTGGTGAGCTTGGTCATCTGAGTACAGATTGTGATAAGCCTCAGCGTATGGGTGGTGATATGTACCCACTACCTTCACAATTACCTGATAGGTCAAAAGATTATGGTATTGATATCAGGGATCAAGCAGGCCCCAGTGGAATCACAGTTGAGGAGAAGGGGAAGGCAAAGGTTATGAATGTTGTTACTCTGGAAAATGTTCAGGTGAGAGAAGAAGGGGATGTGATGCCTGTTGGCAAACGCACAACAGATGAAAGAGAAGGAAAAGGGGTGGCTGGACCCAGCCGTAAGAAGGGAAAGCAACAGGAAGGAGAAGATGTGAAGGCCAAAAGGAAACGGAAGCCTCGTAGAAGGTTCCAGGTGTCAGACTTCCCACTGGGGGATGGGCAAACCAGCTATGATTTAAAATCTGATTTGGTGAACAGGAAGGCAAACATCACCTTTGGGCAGTTGGTGGAGATGGTGCCAAAATTGAGAAGACAATGGAAGAGACTGGTGAATCCAATGGAAAAGGAGTCAGAGAAGAAGTCAGTCAAAGTACTATCTTTAGAGGAGCTTCCAGATATTTGTCCTATTGTAGAGGTGTGGAGTAAAGGTAAGAGCCTTGGTCACGCCTATATAGATGGAGGAGCTCAAATCTGTGTGATTACCCAATCATGTGTGGAGCAGTCAGGCTTGAGGGTGTCTGGGGTTTCTGGTTTTCGAATCAGGATGGCTAATCATCAAAAGGTAAAATGTCTTGGTATGATAAAGGAATTGGAGATTGAAGCTTTTAATGTTAGAGCTACTGTTGATTTTCATGTGATGCCTGCGGGTCTTGGTGCTTTTCCAATTATTCTTGGACGACCCTGGTTGCGAGTGGTGGGTGCAGTACAAGACTGGAGGTATGGGACCATTTCTTTGCATAATAAGCAGGGTAATAAAAAATCTTTTGAGATGCATAGTAGGAGATCTTTAAGGGATGAATGGGAGAGGCCACAGGATTCAAATGAAGAGGAAACTACCACTACCACTTTTGAATCAGAGACGGATTCATCGACCACTGCTTCTAGTGGAGAAGGGGCAGATGTGGCTTTTCTTTTATCAGAGCAACAAAGTAATGAAGATAAAGAAGTGCATGAAGTGGGTGCTGAGGGAGAAGATACTATGGGATCATATGAAGTGATCGAGGAATTACTGCAGCCAAAAATAGAAGTGAAGAAGAAGCAGGAGCTGATTGAAGGAATGCTGAGTCCGGATCTCTCAAGTGGAGAAAAGGTTAGATATGTTAATATGCTGTCTCATTTTCCAGAATTATTCATCACTTCTTATAGAGAGATTCGAGGATTTAAAGGGCCAGACTTGAGGATTGAATTGAAGGAGGGTGTAAAAACAGTTAGACAGAAGCTTCGCAGGATGGGACGAGAACAAATGCAGGCCCTGAGAGAGGAAGTTGATAAGCTGTTGAGTGCAGGTTTCATTACACCAGTGGATACAGCTGAGTGGGTAAGTCCAACGGTAGTGAGTCCAAAGAAAGATGGCAAGTGGCGTATATGTGTGGATTTCAAGCCTTTAAATGCTGCTACGAAGAAGGATTCTTACCCCCTACCCTTTTTGGATGAGATCTTGGATACTGTAGCTGGTTATGAAAGGTATAGTGTTTGTGATGGGTATTCAGGTTATTTCCAGTTAAAAATTGCAGAAGAAGATCAACGCAAAACAACTTTCATTACACCGTGGGGGTGTTTCTGCTATAAAGTTCTTCCTTTTGGATTGATGAATGGACCAGCCTACTACCAAAGAAGGGCAAATTGGGTATTATCTCCTTTTTTGAATAAGTTTGTGAAGGATTTTATTGATGATTTTTGTATATATAGCTCCAGGCAAGAGCATTGTGATAAGCTGGCTACAGTTTTTCAGCGTTATGATGAGTGTGGTGGTCAATTAAATCCAAAAAAGTGTTTTTTGGCTCAATCGAGGGTGAAGCTCTTGGGCCATGTTATATCAGAGAATGGTATTGATCCAGATCCTGATAAAGTCAAGTCTCCTCTTTTTCTTCCTACACCAAAGAATACAAGGCAACTGGCTACTTTTGTGCAAAAGGTGAAGTATATGGCTTGATTCATTTCTCTATCTTCACAGTTGTTATACCCTTTGCAGCAAGCAGCAAAGCATGATCCTTTGTATTGGACGGAGGAGTGTGAAGTGGCTTTCCAGAAAGTGAAAGAGGTGTTGGGAGCTATTCCTACAATGCAGGCACCTAATTGGGAACATGTATTTTATGTCAATCTTTCAGTAGGTGAGGATGCAATTGGAGCCATGCTATTACAGAAGGGGAAAGAATCACATTATATGCAACCAGTCTACTGTGCTAGCAGAGTAAAACTTGCCAGAGAAAGGTTGCTATCAGAGGTGGAACTTGTTATGGTTTGTGTACTATATGCATGTAGGCGGTTCCGCCACTACTTATTGCCTCGCCCCTTTGTGTTTTTGACGAGCTACACTTTTTTGCCTCAGTTGATAAATGGCACAAATTTATCTAAAGCTATGATGAAGTGGGTGATTGAGTTTGCAGGAATTTACCTTCTCATTCCTGGTGGAAGAGAGTACAAGGGCTACCTTAGCTGATCTACTGACATATAAGGAGAGTCCTCTTCTTATAAAGGAGGAAACCATCAAGAAGCCAGTTGAGGATGCGGCTGAGTTGATGAATGCATACTTATTATATTTTGATGGTTCTTACAGGAAAAGTCATGATGCAGCCTCAGGGGGTTTGGTGCTTTATGATCCACAGGGTTGCCTTGTTTTTAAGAAGGGTGTTAAGGTGGATGCACATAGCAACAATGAAGCAGAGTATCTGACTCTGGAAGTTGGATTGCAAATATGTTTGAAGCATGGTGTACACAGGATTCGCATTCGAGGAGACGCATTGCTTGTGGTAAAACAGGTATTGGGAGTTTGGAAGTCAAAGAATATGTTACTCAAAGAAATGTGTTTCAAGATTAAGGGTTTGCTGAAGGAATTTGAAGCTTGGAGTCTAAAGCATGTGGATCGAGGCCATAATGAGGAGGCTCATGAAGCAGCCCAGGGAATGATTGGTGAAGTTTTTGTTCTTAAAGCTCATGCATCTTTTTATTGTGGCAGGGAGAATTTACAGCATGTGGAAAAGTTTTTGTTAACAGGGATGATTCCCAATGGTGTTGACAGATCAAAAAAATATGGTTTCATCAGGAAAGCTACAAGGTATACAATGGTTGGTGATGCTTTGTATTTGAAGGGAACTGATTTGATAATGCGACGGGTACCTTGGAAGGAAGAAATCTATAAAACTCTCAAGGAAAACCATGAGGGAGCGTGCGGTGGACATTTTGCATCAAAGATTACTTTACATAAGGTATTGCAGGAAGGTTATGTGTGGCCAAGTGTGCATAAAGATGTTAATCATTGGTGTAGGTCATGCAAACAATGCCAAGCTCACAGTAAACGGATATGAAAGCCCGAAATGAGGAAGACAATTCTTGCTTATGATATTTTTGAAAAATGGGGAATTGATGCTGTGGGACCATTGCCTATTACCAGCCGAGGGAAGTGTTACATCTTGACTGCAATTGATTACCTTTCTAGATGGGCGGAAGCAAAGGCAGTAAAACAAATTACTGCTAAGGAGGTAGCAAAATTTGTATATCAAGATATCTGCTGTAAATTTGGTGTGCCATTGGAATTGCTTTCTGATCAAGGTCCAGGTTTCAGAGCAGAGCTTATGGATTTTATGTGTATAAAAATGAAGATCAGTCGCGCAGCTTTACCACACCTTACTATCCACAGTGTAATGGCCTGAATGAGCGGTTCAATGGTGAATTGATCAAGATTTTATCTAAAGTGACAGAGCAACAAGGAAAAAATTGGGATCTGGAGTTGCCTGCTACCTTGTGGGCATACAGGACAGCAATTAAGACTGGTACGGGTTTCACTCCATTTTATCTTGTTTTTGGAAAGGAAGCCTTATTGCCTATTGAGGTGGAGATACCAGCTGTTAAAATGTTGGAAAAGCTTTTGGAAGAACCTAAAGATGCCCTTAAAGAACGACTGTTATATTTACAAGAAGCACAGCTGAATAGGGATAATGCTTTGAAGCATTATGAAGATATGCAGGCAAGGACGCTGGAGAAGTTCAACAAGAAGATTAGAAGCAAAGGCATAATGAAGAATGATTTGGTATTACATTATAATAGCAGGCTGGATAATGCCTTTCATAAAAAGTTTCAAATTAGGTGAGAAGGACCTTTTTTGGTGATGCAAGGATTTGCAAATGGCACTTATCAATTGGCAGACTTAGATGGGACTTTACATGTTTCCAGGGTAAATGGATACAGGCTGAAGAAGTATTATGCACGTCTGATGGTAATTGTGCAGGATGCAGTGTCTGAAGATGTGATTCCAGATGAAGGGCAGTTTTTGGATATGGATTTAAGTCTGGAAATGCTTTTTGCTGCTGATCATGAATGATTCAGCAGGCTGGGGGTTGGGCAAAGTATGTCAGGCTTTTTCTGTAAATGGGTTTTGAGTCAGTGTACATATGGTGCGTGTGGTGTGTGAATAAATTTGCCCTGAATGCCCTGGCAAATGTATAGCCTGAGTGGTTTTGTTGTGAGCTGGTATTTGCACGTGTTTTTTTTCCAGAGAAAGTCCTGGAGATCTGAAGTTTTCATGGCATGTACAGATGGTTACTAAAAAGAGGGCATCGAATGAGAAATGTCGGGTTTGGAAATAATGATGCTGATGAAGACGGCGGGCAACTCTCGCATTTATTTGGAAATTATGGGCACCGTATCTTCTGGGAAAATAAAGAGAAGAAGAAGCCATTGAGGGTATGGCCATTATTAAGCTTTTTAAAAAAAGAGAATACATATATATATATAATCCACATGGCCATGGTTTTAGGGGGCCACATGGAAGGCTGGATGGTCGCTAGCTTGATATCTAGAAAGGTGACGGCGTGAAGGAGGTGGTGGAAGGTGCCAACCAAAAAAAGAAGGTGAGAGGAGCCTGACACAGAAGCGGGTGGCAAGCGCTGCAAAGGAAAAAAAAAACCACTGTTTGGAGCCTGGAACGCGAGACGGTGAAGGGGTCCAAAAGAAGAACGCGCTTGCTGTAGATAAGGTGTCAAGGGTGACAGTGAGAAAGCAGAGGCGCAAGCAGAGACCCTCCGTATAGCAGAGCAGACAAGGGAGAGTGAGGCTCAGCGGCAAGAGAAAGGCAAGCGCTGCAGTCGTGGGGCAAAGGCCGCCTGGAAGGATTTTGGAGCGAACGGCGAAAGGTGCTCGAAGGAATAATCGCCCAGCAAAAAGAGAGTCGCCTTGTGATAAGGGTCTTGGATAAGGATGGCTACTCACGGCGACTGACGAGGCTCTACAGCAAATGGGTAAGGAGATAAGTTGGCCACCTCATGATCATGTGGAGCGCAGCTGCAGACGTGTGGGGGTCCTTGATGTGAGGGGTCGTGAGTTGACAGCGCATGTGTAGAGGGCGTAGTTGTGGCTGGCCACTAGGAGACGTGAGCGGCTCTGCAACAAGGAGGTGAAGGTTAGCGAAGTGAAGGCATGAAGACATAGGCTCTGTGGAGATGGGTACTATTGCAGCCGCAGAGAGAATGAGTGGCCTTGCGAAGTGGCTGCAGCAGTAGGTGCTCGAAGATGGCTCAGAACCTGGTGAGATCCGCCTTGTGTGTTGTAGACCAGCTGGTAGTCAGGCAGAGAGGCTGCGGAGGTGGTGAGCCTCCACCAGTGTGAAGCGTAGAAGGCCACCTTTGAAATAGAAAAGCGGGACAGATGCTGTGGAGAGAGATGAATAGGAGAGGCCACCTTGTGACTCTTTGGAGGTCTCTGGGGTAGCGTGGGCTGCAGATGGACTGTTAATACAAGCTGAAGGGTAGAAGGAGCCGCCTTGTGAGCCTGGTGAAGTTGCTGCAGAGGCCAGTGCAGACGAATCTCCAGCGAGACAGAGGAAGAGAGTGTGTGTGAGAGTTCTGTGCATATGTGCCATGGTTACTCTTGGTTTTCTTCCCGTGTGAGGGTTGTTTCTCTGTATCTGCTCATTGGAATGTAAGCAATAGTTGATGTGCCCTATCTGTTTGCTTCTTGAGTAGTGTAACAGTGTGTGGTGTTGCTCTAAGCGGATTGTGTTCTAGCCAGAGAAGCTGGTGGTGCCTCTTGTGCTTGTGAGTGTTTTGAAGGTGGTGAGTCGGCGAGCTATAGTGGCCTTCTTGTGTTTCTGAGCTGCCACACACCATGCATCTATTAAAAGTATTCCAAGTACCAAAGTACTTGTTTGTATGAGGTTGGCACTTCCCACTATATTCAATGGGTACACCAATTGCCATCCTCAACCCCTACATCCCTTCATCATTTGCTTCTTGTAAGTGTAAACTACATCGCAAGTTGAGTAAAAAGAGAAAGCATATGCTTATGTCATCATTTCCCAAGCTTACACAAAAGACTCAAACCTTCACTAGCACACTGACAACCATGCTATATTTGTACGATAGAAAAATGATACGTAGTAGTATATAATAAATGCAAATCTCTATTGCAAGCTAGTAAAGCTAGATCACACAAAATAATAAACAAGCACAACCCAGCCTATACTAGATCACTTCTAGAATCTCACACATGCATTCCTATCTTTCTGGAGTTTTAGAGCTATCATTTTTATGGAGAACAAAAAACCTCACATATTGCCCCAATCACATTGTGAAATACTTTCAAGCGTTTCACCTTGTGTTGTTTGCTCTACATAACCCTAGTGTGGTATGGCTCTAATATTAAGCCATTGACTCTTCTTGAATGTAATTAACCTTCAAGATCCTTCAATTGAGAACTCCCATGAGAAAAGGTTTTGTGCACAAGGAAAGGGCCTTCCCACCTTACGCTGAATTTAATATGGAATGTGGTGTCAAGAGAATTGTTGTATCTTAACAGAAGAATATCCTTCTTTAAGTCTTTATTGCCCAGCTTCTCATTGAATGCCTTAATTCTCTTCTCACTAGTCTCCTCATACCATTTGATGGCTTCCTCTCAATCCAAAATGAAACGTACCCATATTGTGTTCTATGTTCTAACAGAAAATTTCTCAAATATTACAGAAAAAAATCACTCATAATTCAGACAACAAAGAGATTTTCAATAAACCATATTCGTTTACAAATCCAAAGTAACAATAATATTCGTCAATACAAAAATCTCAAAATCAGAGAGAGAATCACCAACAAAAGATCCAGCCAATAGGGCCTTTCTCCGACGCCCATCCACCCAACCACCTCTCTGGACGTCGCGAGGCTATCCCGGGTATGTGTCTAGTAAATCTCGTCCACTCAGGGTTCTACCAAACGGCTCCCAGAGAGCATAAATCACAATCTCTGTTCGGCGTTCCCTGTCTAAGGACGGTCGGCCCGAATCTCAAAATCTCTCTCTCTCTCTCTCTCTCTCTCTCTCTCTCTCTCTCTCTCTCTCTCTCTCTCTCTCTCTCTCTCTGCACAGAAAATCCTTAAGGCTCTGGAAGAAGCCCCCAAAAAAACAGCCCACGAGAATTAGTAGATTATCATGCACGAAATCATCAAAGATAGAAAATCTCTTCTAAAAACATGCATTCGAACCAAATTAGAGAAGATGCGTTAAGGAAAAAAAAACACTGGAAAGTGGTGTCGGATTCGTTTCTCGCAGAATCCGACATATGGCGAGAAACGAATCCGACACCACTTTCTAGTTTTTTTTTCTTAACGCATCTTCTCTAATTTGGTTCGAATGCATGTTTTTAGAAGAGATTTTCTATCTTTGATGATTTCGTACACGATAATCTACTAGTTCTCATGGGCTGTTTTTTTGGGGCTTCTTCCAGAGCCTTAAGGATTTTCTGTGCAGAATAGAGAGAGAGAGAGAGAGAGAGAGAGAGAGAGAGAGAGAGAGAGAGAGAGAGAGAGAGAGAGAGAGAGAGAGAGATTCGGGCCGGTCGTCCTTAGACAGGGAACGCCGAACAGAGATTGTGATTTATGCTCTCGGCGGCCACCCCTTGTGGAATCTCCCAATTATCTAAACACGGACTTTATCCATGCTCTGCTGAACTAACTTTCTTTAATTCATCTCTCCAACAAATAAAGTTATCTACACGCTCATGCGAGGCCGTTTTACTAAAAATTAAGAGTCAATTTAATGTCCGGGCCCCATTTTGGGTGCTCGTTGGTTTGCGGTTATATTTATTAACCCCCATATGAGTTTCCTTTAGGCTAAACCAATCACTATGACCCTCTTATACATTATCTAACATGGTTAAGTATAGAATAGAAATCGCATATAAATAACACCACAAAACATGCATAAAAATTCCCAAAATTGACCCAAAAATCGACATATCTAAATTACTAAATTTGTGACCTTAATCTTTTTTGTCCTCTAAGTATTTCCTACTTTTCAACATTAAATATAGATGCTAAAAATTACCGAGTCAAATGGACCCAAAAATACGTACATATGAGTACGTTACACAAAAGAAGAGGGTGTAGACTGGACCATCTCCCTTTTTCTTGTTCTTCTTGTGTCACATTGTGATGCAAATGAAAATCAAGTGAAGGAAGAATAATATTTATTGGCAATACACACTCTTCACCATAAACCAAGTGATAAGGAGTAAATCCTGTGGCATTCTTCTCGGACACCTTGTATGCCATCAAAGCCATGTCCAAAATAAGTCCCAATCATTTGGATGGTCCTCCATGAATTTGAACCATAATTTATGTAGGAGACCATTAAAACTTTCCCACAAGCCCATTGCACTGAGGATGATAGGGAGTAGGAAAATTGTGTTTTATATCCAATTTCTTAGTGGTAAGATCTTTTACCACATTAGCCCTAAACTCTCTTCCTTGATTCTCACCAACCTCCAGAGGAACACCAAAATGACCACAAATCATCTCATAAATGAATTTACACACCTATTGTGCTGTGGCATTGTTTGTCGCTCTGGCTTCTGGCCACCTGCTTTCCTCTGTGAAGAATCCAAACTTTTTCTTGCAAAACCTATAAGAAGAACATGCTCTTGGGGGGTGCACTACTAGAAAATCCTAGGTATCACGTTCGTTCAAGAGGTATTTAAAAAACCCCTTAACTAAATTTTTCTCTCCAATAAAACAACCCTTCTTTACTTATGAACTAATGGATTTTTTTCTGAAGGTGAATTAAAAACCCCTCCTGTTAATGTAATCTTGTTAATTTTTTTGAATGTATCTAATTAAAAAAACCCCTCTTGCTGAACTCACGTGGTACACTAACATTTTAATGGATTACAGGTCATCATGGATTATCTCATCTAGCTCTTCTGCTATCATGAATTTTTGGCATCTATTATATGTAGCAATATTATTTATGATACAAAGGTTACATGCATACATAGATAATGACCTCCTCTCAAATTTGTAGTCCAAGGTTGTGACCATATGTGTTTTTCAAGTCCTTAGCCCTAAACCTATGTTCTACCTATATCACCTTATCCTAGGTATTTTTTTTTCTTTAATTCTATGATTTATATTTTTTAAATTTTTTTTTGAGATTTTATTGGCTAAGATCTACTATTTGGAATGAGTTTTTATAGATTTATTGGTGATAAAAATAAAAAACATTCTCATAAAAAATTTTAAAAAATTTTAAAATGAAGAAAAATAACCTCCTAAAAGTTGATGTTTTACATAAAAGTTGATGCAAAACATCAACTCTACCACAAAACTTAATGTTTTGCATCAAGTTTCAGATGCTCTAGAGAAGAAAGTTGGAGGATTGGAGGTCAATATTCAAAAACGACCTGTTTTAGTGATTCCTTCCACGTAAGCATGCTCTGACAACCTATTCCAAAATTTTTGAGTACCAATACGATTATGTTTCGATGTGATGTGCAGACGTCACATAGCGATTTGCTACATCAGCAAATCGCTCTGTGGCGTTTGCACATTGCATCGAACCATAATCATGTTGGTACTCAAAATTTATGGAATAGGTTGTCTAAACATGGTTGCGTGGACAGAATTGCTAAAATAGGCCATTTGTAAAATTCAACCTCTGATCCTCCAACTTTCTTCTTCAAAGCATCTGAAACTTGATGCAGAACATCAAGTTTTGTGGTAGAGTTTATGTTTTGCAGCATCAACTCGATACAAAACATCAACTTTTAGCCTAAAAGTTGATGTTTTTCATCGAGTTGATGCAAAACATTAACTTTTCCATAAAACTTGATGTTTTGCATCAACTTATGATGCAGCGAATCAAGAAGATAATGAAAATGATTGTCGAGTTACCTTCCATTTCCCTCCCTTGAGGGGGAGAAAGGGTCTATTGTGCAAGCTCGAGAAATGAAGCTATACCCATGGACACTTCAAGTCAGGTATGTAGACATCAAGATGAAGACAAAGGTGTTCATGCTGCTATCATCAAAGCATCTCTAGATCTTGGATGAAGGCCCATCCACCATTTGTATGCCTTGCCGACAACGTCAGGAAAGTCTCAATCACCCTCACGCCATGACCTCTAAAGCTCATTCACCTGGTAAAAATTCCTTATGAAATGCACTCTCAAACTCAGCCCAAGTGCAAGGTTATCTAGCATTATCGGTTGTTGATTAAAAAAAAAGTTTTATGAAAAAGTTAATGTTTTACATCCAGTTAATGCAAAACATCAGCTTTTCCACAAAACTTGACGTTTTGCATCAAAGTTTGATGCAAAATATCAAGTTTTGTGGGAAGTTGATGTTTTGCATAATGTTAATGCAAAACATCAAGTTTTGTAAAAAAGTTAATCTTTTGCATAGCAAGTTGATGTTTTGCATATAAAGTTGATGTTTTACATCAACTTGATGCAAAATATCAAATTTTCATAAAAGTGGATGTTTTGTATCAAGTTGATGAAAAACATCAACTCTTAGCTGAGAAGTTCTTACTCAACATTAAGTTGGTTGCAAATGTTATAGAGTGCTTGCAAGATCAGGGTGCCTAGTTTTGTCCACTCAGACACCCTGTAAATATTAGAAAAATAAGAATTTGTTTACCTTTAGTAGTGGCTAATCTCTCCTAGATAACGAAGGAATTTCCTTTCAAGTTCTTTTGTTGGAACATTACATGCAAAGTTGGGAATATAGTTGCATAATTTGATTAAGCATTAGATAGTTTAAAGTTCTCATTCCCTTAGGTATAAAGTCAATGTAAAGTTGGGAATTTTGTTGCATAATCTGATTAAGAATTAGATAGTCTAAAGTTCTCATTCCCTTAGGTATAAAGTCAATGCAAAGTTGGGAATATAGTTGCATAATCTGATTAAGCATTAGATAGTCTAAAGTTCTCATTTCCTTAGGTATAAAGTCAATGTATACATCTTGTGTCCCAAATTTGGACCAATTCTAAAAAATGCTAATATCTTTTACATATAAGCTCATATGTGATTCCCACTTTGGACCTTAGATCTTCACATAATATAGAGCTTAACTTGATTTTTTAAGAAACTTTTAAGTTATTTGTGTATTTTCTTTAAAAATTTCAAGGTCTTTAAAGTGTTATAAAATATGCCACTTTTTGTACCCACGATAAATTGATTTAATAACTAAAATTACCATTTTAACTCCTTTTTGTCACATCAAGGACACATCTTCTTTAAAAATGAGTGTGTAATTTTTTTTTCAAAATTAGACAAATCTAAATAGCTTATTCATGATATTTTAAAATTAATATATACATAACAAACTATTTTAAAAAAGTATATATTATTAATTAAGAAATTGTGATACTCAAGAGCTTCAAAATGGATTTTAATACTATTCTCATCAAGAGCCAAAATAGGGTTTTATAATTAAAACTATATCAGATAACACTTTTGCAATATAATCATATAAATAGTTTTTTATAGTTTGATTCTATAGCACATCCTCAATTATGCTAACATGGCAGATGACCCAAGGAGTCTAAGATTCAAGTGTACACGTATAAGGAGAAAAAAATGTATTTGTGGATAGTGAAGGAGAGGATGCCTCGGAACCATAACTATGCCATAAGGTATACGTTTAGAAAATAGGTTCTTTTTACAATTGTATCATTTTTCTTAATGGATTGAAGATGGAAATAATAAACATTGTCTCTATTTTGGCATGTTTTTTGAAAACTTATTGTTAGATTTTCAATTATAATCTCAAAAAGTAAGCAAAACGAAGTTTTTTTTTTCATGTCAAGTTTTGTAAAAAATGTGTAAAGTGCCCAAAATATTACCTTTTTTTGGCAGTGTTGTATGCATGCGTAGACCACTTTTAAAAAAGAGATAAAAAACTAATCTTTTTTTATGGAATCTTTGAAACATGCCAAATGTTTCTCGTTTTCAAGAAATATATCCTATTTTATCCGTAAAGTGTTGAAGTCTATGCAGACTAAAGAAATTGTGATAGGGCTACCTAAGTTTAAGATTGATGGTATGCAAAAAGTATGTGAAGCATGTCAATTTGGAAAGCAAAAAAAGCATGTATTTTCACATGATAGAAATGTGAGCAGGAATGTACTAGATGTTGTGCATTGAGATATATGGGGTCTTGCAAAAACTACGTCCATGGGTGGGTGGAGGTATTATGTAACATTCATTGTGATGACCACACAAGGAAAGTGTGGGTGTATTTCATGAAGGAGAAGAGTGAAGTTTTCACTCATTTTTAAAATTTTAGAGTGATGGATAAAAAGCAAACAGGGAAGCATGTAAGGTGCCTAAGGTCAGATGGAGGGGGAGAGTACTTCTCCAATGAGTACTCTAATTTCTTGTGGAATAATGGCATTCAGAGATAGTTCATATGTAGTTACACTCCGCATCAAAATGGAGTTGCTGAGTGGAAAAACAGGCACATTGCAGAGATATCATGAGCATTGATATGTTGATAGGTTAACATATGATGGTTATGTTACTCATCATTATGCATATATGACTAAAGTTGTGCAAGATGTTGAACCCACATGTTTTGAAGAAGCTGTTGGGAGTTTAGATTGGGAGAAAGCCATGGATGAAGAAATGGCTGCATTGTATGGAAATGAGACATTGATTTTTATGCATAAAAGTATGCATGAAAGAATATTTTTTTATTATAAAAGCGTTACTTTCATCATTATTAATTTTTATGCATAAAGGGATGCATAAAAGATTTTTTTTAACTATAAAAGTGTTACTTTTATCATTATTGATTTTTATGGATAAAAGTATGCATGAAAGAATACTTTTTTTATTATAAAAGTGTTACTTTTATCATTATTGATTTTTATGCATATAATAATGCATAAAAGAGATTTTTTTATTGTAAAAGTATTACTTTCACTAATATCGATTTTTATGCATAAAAGGATGCATAAAAGAAATATTATTTTTATATCAAAATAAGAGTTCTATTTAATCCTATGCCTAATTCCCCTGAAAATTGGTAAATGATTAAGTAAATACTCTGTGAAAGAAAATCCTACCGTTTCATATTCTCTAAGATGACAATGAGAAAATTCAGTGAAGCTATCGAAATCGAAATTTTAGATAAATGATTTCTCATAGGAATTCGTTGATTAGTTTTAAATTCAATAAAGTAGTAATTGAAATATTTTCCTTTGATAAAGATAGTTCAAGAAGAACCTTTCCAGACTCAAAACCTGAATCAGACTATGACCAAGCTGAAACTAAGTTGAGACCTTTGATTTTGATATGAGGATTAAGAATTCAGAATTCGAGGAATTCTGCTTGGAAATCCAAACTGTGATCTAGATGTCTTCAGATACGGAGTTAAGATATACTCATTGTATTCAAAAGAAAATCAAAACTGAAAACTCGTATAAAAACCCTGTTTTCTTAAAAGACTGTCTTACGCGAGAATGTTGGAGGGAGCATTTGGTATATGTGTTTTCTAAGGGAAGTTCGGTTGTAACAGCTGGCGAGGAGCGTTCAAAGGACAACTCACGCGGTAAAGCCTGCAAGTCTTGACCAGCCTCGGTAAGGTTAAAATGGTGCACTTTCAGTAGTACGATGGACGAGGACCGACGAAGCGATCCCTGAGTGAAGTGCCAGGACACCTAAGGAGGATCCTTGAGGGTTCTGACCAGGTGATGCACGGGCTCGCGGTGCCAAGGACACCCATGCGTATGTCGAGGAAGATATTGTATGATGGACCAATGTTTATTGTAATCTATTACTGGATCTCATTGTTGACCCGCTAGTCTCAACAACGGAGAGTCTAGAGTGATCCTGTTTTGTGAGAAACATAGACTCAATGGAAATTTTGAGTTATGACATGGGTAACCATTAATTGTTTGTCAATGGCTTGTTTAATAAGTTAAAGTTTAAAGAGGAGTGTGTGCACATCTGTATTCTAAAGCAAAAGTTAAGAAAGGCATTCAATTATGGGTGGGTGAGTACTTGTCTGGTTCTACTTTTCAGTGGTTGGGCGGTGGCCAAACCCATGGGCCGGATGGGATTAAGCTGGAATCAGTAGAGTTTTAAAATAATAAAATTGATTAATAGGAATATGCTTAGAACTCGAATAGTTAATTAGAATCTTGAAGACTTCTCTAAAGAATAAATCAACAGCTGTGCCTGATTCAATCAAGAAAAAAGCGTTGATTCCTTCAAGTTAAGTCTGTAATAGTTTTCCTTCTATTTGGTTTATTCAGATGAAGGTTGGTTCAGTATCTTGACCTCGTTAAAAATCCGTTAAGAAAATAAAAATGGTGGAATTGTCCTCGCTTTTCAGGCATGGGAAATTTTCCCGGTTTCGGTTTTTAGAAGGACCACCAGCTTAGTCTCGTGCCCAGACATTTGAGGACGAGGCCTCGAGTGAGAAACCCTACCCCGTGCAAGAGGAAGGTACTTCCACCTGCTACCATCCGGAAATCCAGTGCGCAGAGGGGACAGTGGGAGATCACATTAGAGCGCTCTTGAAATTTACGTAACAGTAGCATAAATTGCTTAAAAAAAATTTTAAGTAAGTCTGGGAAATAATGTCTTCGCTTGTTAATATTATCTTGAATAAACTTCAAAAAACTTTTGAAAACTTATAAATTGAATTGGAAATTATAGATGGAAATTCCCGATCTCACCCAACCACAAGACATGACTGCGTTCGCATTTGAGCATCTCATCTCTTCTGCTTCGACTCGAACAAGCCGAGCAAGACTCGCAAGCCATTTTGAGGATTTATATTTTCCTGACTTAGCGGAGAGATGACAACATAAGTGGTTTGCAGGGCAGTATGTCCATGCCTCTTGTGACCGGCATGCAATGTTAAGGCAGAACCTCTCATTGGCAATGATTCTGTTGAAGCTGAAAATGGTACATGGTGTCATTCTATATCATTCAACGCCTCTGGATTTTAGACTTTCATGCCAAGTCTACAGACTCCTTAGTTGCTTTATTCCTAAGGAGAAGATAATAGCTCCCTTGTCAGTATAAGTGAACGTTTGTATCAAGGCATGGCTATGGCCCAAAGTACCATCGTCTTATGTGTCTCCCGAGGAGATTTTGAATTTGGGAGCCGAGCTGCTCTATGTACATATTGCAACTTTTATATAAATAAAGAAATGTTTTCTGGAGAAAAATTCCCTATTGTATAAGTGATTGTTTATGGACGATCTGAGAAAGAAAAATCTGTTATCGGACATATGTCATAGATCTCCAATAAGATCATTGTCTTGTTTAAGAAATTGTTTTCCGAACCTCTTAAATCTTAGGATGTCATGGATGACTATCAAAATAAATGTTTGATAATATATAAATTTTTGGCAAAATCATGAGACGAGAAAACCGTGGCCGTTAGCCAGACCCTCTCTCTGAAGATGACGAGCTTGACCCTGATGTTCGCAAGGCTCTTCATAGGACTCAGCCAGGACCCTTCAAAGGAGAAGGGGAGAACCTGGGCGAGGCTGTGGAGAAATGGATGGAAGCCATGGAAGAATATTTTGACATCAGAGGCTACAATGAGCAAAGCAAAATGACTCTTGCCAGGCTGAAAATAGTGGAAACAGCCAAGGTAGCATGGAGGAACCATTGTGACACCAACCATTTGGATAGAAATACTCAGTCCTGGAACGACCTAAAAACCTATTTGAGAAAGAGATTTTGTCCCCCTGGATTTTTGGAAATCAAAATGAACGCATTCTTAGAGCTAAAGCAGGGGAGCAAAACCATCAAGGAATCTCACCAGGCCTTTGCTCTTCTACTCAAATATTCACCACCTCTAGATGAAGAGAAACTCATGGTGGCCAGGTTCATTCGGGGAATGAACGAACCCTTGGACACACTGGTCAAAAATGCCAAGCCAGTGTCCATGGCTGAAGCTGTCAGAATGGCGAAGGACTTTGCCAAAGCTTTCATCGTAAAAGTCCCACCAAAGCCAGCTCCCTCATCCTTCAAGAGATTTCAGACACCGGGAAGTTCTTCCAACTTTCCGCCTCCAAAGAGACACCAAGGTCCTAACAAGAATGTGGAGACGGGAAGCTTTAGAAATGAAGGAAGACCTTTCCCCTGAAGTACATTCTCCGGAACTCCGGTTCTCTCCAGAATGCAAAGAGAAGACCTTCGAAGCGAGAATAGATGCTTCGGATGTCAAGGACTTGGGCACCAACTCAAGAATTGCCCCTCTCCTTCTATGGGCCAAGGAAGCTAGGGTCCCCGAGTTCCGAGATAGACTCCTTCTTATCAGTCCAATCAGGGTCCCTCGTGCCAAAATCAAGGAAATCCCAGGAGAACTCAAGCTCAGCCGTCTGCTTCTGTCCAGAGTAGCCTCAAAACTCCTTCCCAGAACTGGGGCAACTAAAGAGAAAGAGTTCCGTCTCAGACTGCATAACAGCCACAGTCACAATTGCAGAAGTAGTGGAAGAGGAAAGAGGATAGATTTATGCTGCAATTGAAAACCAAGGGCCAAATCATCAATTCTCTGTCAATACTCCAATTGAGTATCAGGGTAAGCCTTTTTAGCTTTTGATTGATTCACGCAGTACTCATTCTTTCATTTCCCCTAGATGCTTGCGTAAGCTAGTCTTAGATCAGAAATCAGGGAAACCTATGCAAGTTGAATTCGCAAGTGGGAAGATTCTTTTTTTGGGTGCGTCTATTTAGCGAGCCAAGAGCAGTGAGCACAGACCAGTGAGTTGAAATAAAGTCCTTGTGAAAGTGAGCAAGTAGGGGCATGGTATGATGTTAAGGGAGCATGTAATGTTAAAGAGAAGAGTGAAACCATAGTGCAACTCTATAATGAACAAAACAAAGAAGACTAAAAAAGTTTAAAAATTACTATTGCAAATAAAGCATTTTCAAATGAATGGTGCGGATATAAAAAATCACTACAAAACTCATACTACTTGGCTCGCTAAAAAGACGTTGAATTGGTCATTGAGCTACTAATAGAAACAAACTATTGTTGCAACCACATGGAAACCACAGCGAGACGAGAGAGCATAGAAATCAAGCCATTAAAATGCATACCAATTTTAATTAGCCATACCACTAACACAACAATATAATACTCTTTAGAAACCATAACCATAGGATTTAAAATTTTTATAATCCAAATAAAAATTATCCAACAATCAGCTACATGCTATTGTAAAAAACATTCACAAGCATAACATCCATCAAAACATTACTTCCAATAGTCCCAAAAAAATGATTGTCTCAATTAAATAAAAAGACTACCTCTAATGGCATTCTGATGTAGACATGTGATCCTCATAACTGCAAGAGACACAAAGAAAAGAAAATAAGCTTTATCAATACAAAATTATTCTCTACTAACATATTTATCTTTTCAACATGCATACCTTTGTTGAGTATGGTTCTAACAGGTGATCATAGATCCGCTCATCCTTGTCTCACATTATGACATTGCGATCCATAAATGCTGCCACTAGCCCAAGAGTTCCAGTGCCAGCAAAAAAATCCAAAATTGTGTCCCCAGGATGACTGAAGACGGAGACGATGTATTTGCTAAGCCGCTGACCTCTCTGACAACCGCCCCGCCATGGTCTACCCTTTCTCTTCACCAGATCCTCCGATGGCACTCTTGAAAACTCACACAAACCATTAATCATATGCCATAAAGATCACCGAAAATCATTTTAAATTCTATCTTGATTTGAATGCATACATACATGTCAAAGATAAGATCTTGCCCTACATCAAGATCATCACCTAGTTCCAAATCCCTTAGTTGATCCCCATGCATCACAAAGCTTGTAGCAGGAGATGTTGAGCGAACAAAAATAGCCAATATGAGACAAGTGACCTACAAGCAAAGACACATTGGTTGCTCATGCATTTTCACCTTAAATGGGACAAAGAAGATTTGCACAAATGACAGCCCCAAAGAGAACAACACCAATACCTGGGTAGTAATCATTTGCCCCATCTTCTTCCCAATAGGTGGAGTACACCTCACAACCTATCTATGATAAATGCCAAACCCAACGCTTTGTGCAACCTGCTCAATGGTCACTCCTTCTTCCATAGTGTAAAGGCATGTAAAGAAGCCTCGATCCGAGAGACAAGAATCAACAACTTTAAAAGTAGAGTCATACATGCCATCCCCAATCTTATTCCAATATGGAACCTTGTTTGCAACACAACCTCCAATGATGATATTTGAGGGGAAGTCTGCAAATATCAACTCCACGCAGTAATCGAACCCTCTACTCTTGACATTCCCTACTGTGCAAATAACATTCATGGCGTCAAGCACTTGCTGTCCCAATGAGGATGCATCCTCCATGTTCACAAAAGTAGCTGCAAGTTCCTCAATACTGACATTGAAGGCATAAATGGTTCCTATAGACAAGTTTTTGACATTTAACACACATAGTCTTAAGTCAAAACAATCGGATCACAATAGAGATGAGGTAGGAAGCTCACATACCTAGAGCCTGCAATGTCTTGGATGTCTGTTGTTGACTCTGCTCCCTATTTGCCTCCATTGCTCGATTCACCTCCAATGCACGATTCACTATTTCCCTCCCTAAATTCAATGGCAATGACTTACGAAAAGAAGCCGATGCAATCGATGTTGCATGTGATGTGGATGTGGCCTCATTATGATCAATTTGCTGGCTACAAAGCTCCAATATAGACTTATGTTGGCGATACAGATCAAGCTCCTCCTCAGGCACATGGTTTCTTTCAAGGTCCAACCACCACGGGTAGAAACGAGACTCCATGCTTGACATGGCCTGTTCAATGACAAACATGGGTAAACACAACTCACCCTCAATATGAACATGTTTCTCAATCATGGATTCAATATGACAAATTCAATCACGTACTCTTCCAAGATTCAAATCGGCATACATATAAGATTGATTGTCAACACAAAGCCACACACTAGCAAGAGGGGGTAAAATATCCAATTGGTGCTCCTCAATTTCAGAAAGCAACCATCTGCAAGCCAAAGCCCAAATGATAAAACAACACATAGAAAGAAGTATGCATGTTTTTTAACAAGGAATATATGGGTTATGTTGTAGGAAAACCTGTAAACGACTCGCCGTGCGGCACTTTGTAGGCTTGGTTGATGGTCAATATCATGGCTAAATTTTATGCTTCCTTCGTGCGCTTTGAAAGCCCTTTTGAAGTACTTTCTTCTACATAGAACAACAAAAGAGGTGAATCGGCTCTCACCTGGCAACCTGACTCGATTGGCATTTTTAATATCATTTTGGATTCTCAAACCCAGCTCCAGAATCTGAAGCTAGTAGGAGTACATGTGCAGCCATTCCCTAACCTTTGTCTTATCAAGTGATCGCACTGCAGCCTGAGAGTTGTCCAATAGCTTGACAACTTCCACACACGCATGTAAACACACCAGAACACCAGACCAAAGAGCATGAACAAGACTTGTATTTCAGAACAGACCTTGACCTTTATAGAGGTGGATATCCCAAAATATCCCAGACACCAGCTTCATCAAGCACCCACTCGCAATCAGCCCCTCCAGCTCCTTATCGCTCCAAATCCCTTCACTCTTGCTTCTCTGCAGCAGCCCTTTTTCCTTCTCTGCTCTACACCTCAGTTGAGAGCCACTCTCTCCTACACCACCAGCACACTGCCAGTTCCCAAAGCAAGACCCAGTCACACGAGCCGTCCCTTTGCACTATCAGGCTTTATTCCCTCTCTCTTTGCTTCAGCTACCAGCCGCCGCAGCAACCTGCTTCACTGCCAGTCGCCAGCCTCTCTGTCATTCCAGCCAGCCCACATCATTAGCTTCCAACTTTTCACACGGGAGGCCCCACACTCACCAGCTTCTGTGCTCTACGAGGTGTCTGCTAACGCTTCCATTTCCCTCACCAGCTTCTGGCGCCAACCACACCTACTCCCAACTGCGCTCACCAAAACCCACGCTGCCTGCACCTATGAGACGGCACATGCCCAGAGCCCCCCGGCTCTCCACACGGTGAACCACACCCAAAGGCGTCTCCAGTCGGCGTCTCCAGCAGCCTTCTTTACTCAGCGCTTCTCGGGCTCCCGTCCTGCAGCTACCTTCGCACTGTCGCCAGTTCCTTCACTCGCTACACCAGTAGCACCTGCCTTTCGAGGCCTTCTCTGCAGCCTCCTGCTACGCTCGAGGCCCCCCCGAGAGTCTCCCAGCTCTCTACTCGTCCCCTGCACAGCCACCCAGTGAGGTCCTCTCGAATAACACAACGGCCTCCTCAGCCCACGCTTGGCTTCTCTGCGCCTGTGGTGGTGGTGGCTGTAGCTAGCCACACTCAATCAAAATACACAAGGGGCCCTCTCTCCCCCGTCGGGCGGCTCCCAGCCGAATCCACCCTCAAATAGCACCGCCTCCGTTCTTTTCAGCTGCGCCTTCCACACTTGCGTCGCCAGCTTCCAGAATTTTGTGCTGGCAGCTGCTCCAACCTCCACGTAGCTCCCTCCTCTTATGGCCACGTTATTCTCATTTATTTTATTCATTTTGAAGGAAAAGGCCACCATGTTCTCTTTTCACACCATGTCCAAGACAAGCCCTCCACCAACTTCAAATGCAGCTTAGTGCCCTTTGTACTTTGACGTGCCCACACATACCAAGCAATCGAGCAACTGAAGTCATCTCCTGCTGACCACGCTTCGGACAAGCTGTGCTTCCAAGATTTGATCATTTTTTCCTTCACATACACTTCCATCAAAGCCAGAAGCCTGACTGCCGCATCCACGACGCCCACACTGAGTCAATGGGTGCCCCCATGACTTCACCACAACACGAACAGCACTCATGTACACATGTACAAGTTGAGTTTGAGGTTTCCACAAAACTTCACACATATTTAGCAACCCCCTTTCTTCTGCTGAGACATTCATGTCCCAGCAGCTGTACAACCAGAAACCATTTATCCTCCTGGATCAAACAGAAACCTCGGTGCATCCACCTTCCAATTCTTCAAGTATTTTCAAGAAGAAAAGCTAAAGGAAGACATGGACACGAGAAGAGAAGCTGCCACGACAAGAAGACTGAAGACAAGAGAAGAGATCATCCAAGTCATATCCATACTCAAACTCATCGGGCTCCTCAGCACTAGCATCACTTTCACAATCCACAGCATCATCAATAACCTCATCCTTCTCCTCACCTTCTGAAAGCTCTTCAGGGCTGATTCCAGAAACCTTACTCTTCTCCATTCCCAATAGATTAATCTGTCCCATACCCTGCTCTGCAAATGTGACCTTATGGGCTTCACAAACATTGGGCTGAATTGCATCTTTCACCTGCATATTAGGACCACTCATTCCCAAAGACAATTGATATATGCCACCATTAGCTTTGGCTGGTCTCTCACATTGCGGACTCATATGACCCCACTCACCACAATTCCGGCATTGCACATCACACGGATACCCTCTCCCTCTTCCAATATCTGCAAAATTTCTTTCAAAACCAGATGATGCATCAGTCTTCCTTCCCATAGCACCTATGCCTTGTCCTCTTCCTGCAGACTCTATCCAATTCACGCTTAAAGACTTCATGAGCTCCACTGCTTCATGAACCTCCCTCTTCAAAGAATCCTCCTGTTTAGGAACAACAATAGCTTTTCTTCCAGGATGTATACTCTCAATCTCTGGCATTTTCACAAACCTCTTCGGCTCTTCCTGCATTCCCATCTGCTTCAGGCGCTTCACCTTCCACTCCTTCTCACAAGCAACTCTGACAGCCTCCTCAAAGCTATCCAGGTTCTTCAGCTCCACCTTCAGACGGATCATTGGCTCCAGACCCCAGCCACAAACCGCTCCCTCTTTATCATCTGCGGGGGTACTTCAGGAATCAAAGCCTCACACCATAGACTCCACAGTCTACCAAACTCTATCAGATACTGATCCACATCCTGACCATCCTTCTGCTGAATGTTACACAACTCCTTCCACACTTCATTCGGACTCTTCACTCGGGCAAACCGTGCCAAAAAGGCAGCTCTCACTACACGGTACTCAGGATCCTGCTGATGAACATTCCTGTGTGTAGTCATAAACATCTGCAGCCATGTTTTTGCATCACCCTGCAAGCAATAAGCCAAATCCGAGAAAGGATCTCCGGGGTTGCCCTGTCTTTCATCAAAGCTGTAAACTCCATCTTCTCCAGAAACCTGGTTGCATTCTCCTGTGGCAATCCCCAATACTCCGGAAAATCTTGAGCCATTTTTCAACCTTCTTCACACAAACCCTGTCTTTTTCCACAAACCAAAGGAAATCTGTTCCTCTGTGGAGGCACCAAAAAGTGATGGCACGGAAGCGGTAGAGCTGTCTACGCCCTTATAGCATACCACACTTCCACAGACGCATGCAAACACACCAGAACACCAGACCAGAGAGCATGAACAAGACTTGTATTTCAGAACAGACCTTGACCTTTACAGAGGTGGATATCCCAAAATATCCCAGACACCAGCTTCATCAAGCACCCGCTCGCAATCAGCCCCTCCAGCTCCTGGTCGCTCCAAATCCCTTCGCTCTTGCTTCTCTACAGGCAGCAGCCCTTTTTCCTTCTCTGCTCTGCACCTCAGTTGAGAGCCACTCTCTCCTACACCACCAGCACACTGCCAGTTCCCAAAGCAAGACCCAGTCACACGAGCAGTCCCTTTGCACTATCAGGCTTTATTCCCTCTCTCTTTGCTTCAGCTACCAGCCGCCGCAGCAACCTGCTTCACTGCCAGTCGCCAGCCTCTCTGTCATTCCAGCCAGCCCACATCATTAGCTTCCAACTTTTCACACGGGAGGCCCCACACTCACCAGCTTCTCTGCTCTACGAGGTGTCTGCTAACGCTTCCATTTCCCTCACCAGCTTCTGGCGCCAACCACACCTACTCCCAGCTGCGCTCACCAAAACCCACGCTGCCTGCACCTGTGAGACGGCACACGCCCAGAGCCCCCCGGCTCTCCACACGGTGAACCACACCCAAAGGCGTCTCCAGTCGGCGTCTCCAGCAGCCTTCTTTACTCAGCGCTTCTCGGGCTCCCGTCCTGCAGCTACCTTCGCACTGTCGCCAGTTCCTTCACTCGCTACACCAGTAGCACCTGCCTTTCGAGGCCTTCTCTGCAGCCTCCTGCTATGCTCGAGGCCCCTCCGAGAGTCTCCCAGCTCTCTACTCGTCCCCTGCGCAGCCACCCAGTGAGGTCCTCTCGAATAACACAATGGCCTCCTCAGCCCACGCTTGGCGTCTCTGCGCCTGTGGGCTGCAGCTAGCCACACTCAAAATACACAAGGGGCCCTCTCTCCCCCGTCGGCTCCCAGCCAAATCCACCCTCAAACAGCACCGCCTCCGTTCTTTTCAGCTGCGCCTTCCACACTTGCTTCGCCAGCTTCCAGAATTTCGTGCTGGCACAGCTGCTCCAACCTCCACGTAGCTCCCTCCTCTTATGGCCACGTTATTCTCATTTATTTTATTCATTTTGAAGGAAAAGGCCACCATGTTCTCTTTTCACACCATGTCCAAGACAAGCCCTCCACCAACTTCAACAAATGCAGCTTAGTGCCCTTTGTACTTTGACGTGCCCACACCTACCAAGCAACCGAGCAACTGAAGTCATCTCCAGTTGACCACGCTCCGGACAAGCTGTGCTTCCAGGATTTGATCATTTTTTCCTTCACATACACTTCCATCAAAGCCAGAAGCCTGACTGTCGCATCCACGACGCCCACACTGAGTCAATGGGTGCCCCCATGACTTCACCACAACACGAACAGCACTCATGTACACATGTATAAGTTGAGTTTGAGGTTTCCACAAAACTTCACACAACGGTCCTTGGAACTATAAGGTAAATACCCTCGTGCCCTTCATTTTAAATAACAAATCTTTGAAAACGGAGTATAGGGCAAAAGTTATGAATGCTTTACTGTTATGCATTTTTTTGGTGTTCAGCATGCACCGTCATCATGCAGAAGTTTCTTCAACTTTTTCACTCATTATTTTTGCCCTGAATAGTTATTTTTGGAGACCGAATGCCCTTTTACATATACACTTTGGGAACTTTTTCCTATTTTTCAACATATTATTATTTACATCCTAAAAAGCATTAGCACTGCTATTTCGGTGACGTTCGTTTCTCTTTTTCTACATCACGCTCTCTCCATGTCAGACAAATATTGCTCTTATTAATTGTTATCCTTATGGTCAGTGCTCTATTAGTATTTTTCAAGGCCATGCTTTTCTTGGTTGGAAGGTAAAGATTACTTTGATTCTTAAAGGTGACGATCTTTCTGATATTGTATATGAAAATTTCTCTTGTCCTCGGCGACCTATTGATGTTGTTCGTTCACTTATTATTGATGTGCAATAAATAAGGGAAAGGATGGTGGACGAGAAGGAGCAACTGGCTACCATCGACTAAAAGGATGGTGGGAAGGAGGGTTGCATGGCACAGATGGATAAGAAGAAGGAAAGAGTGGTGGCCTCGCCACCCATCACAACTACAACTGAGCATACTAGAAGGCATGCATGAAATGATAGAAATGAACATTTGTGTGGTGATGCAACTAACAAGGGAAAGGGAAGGTTGAAGTTGAAAGCTATAGGACAAACAAGGCTATAAAAGCCTTGTTGGACACTATATATAGCTCACCCTAGCTTGATCTAGATCTCACCTATATATACCTATGCACTATTAATAATAAACACTACTTTGAGATTGATGTCTCGTGTACCTCTCTCTCTCTTACTCTTTATTGTATCTGTCAACATGGTATCAGAGCGAGGTTACCCTTTCAACAATGAAGACGATTGGTTTGAACAATTTTGAACATTTCTTTCTGCACTAATTTATGGATTTTGTAGGTTTCTTTCAACAAAAATCTATGTTTATCTATGTAAGTATCTATGATTTTGCATGAAACATCACTTTTGTCCTTGTGTATTGAAACAAGTTGTAGGGTTTTGACCCCCTAAGCTTGCCAAAAACTTTTGAGGGCCTTCTGGTCTGAATTTGAAGATTTGGCTGACAAATAGGAGCATAGATTGTATTTGTCGTGCAGGCTTGAAATTATAGGGCCGCTCGTGCCCTCCATTTTGAATAAAAAATCTTTGAAAATGGAGTACAGAGCAAAAGTTATTGAAAAGATGCAGGGGGGAAGAGAGCTTGAGCTCTTGCAAGCACACACACACTCACAAAACCCTAATAGAGAACACACAAGGTGAGAGGCTGAAAATCTTCTTCTTCTTCACTCAACACTCAACACACCATATACAAGGTAAGAGTACACAGAATATGAAAGGTACTCAACCAATACATACATGGGTTCTCTATAGTGTGAACCCAACTAAATGAGCTGGCGCTATAACTATGCCAGTCTCTAGAATGGCTGTCACACAGCCTGTCATCCCACTGGCCGCATATCACCCAAGATCTCACCAACCATGCGAGTGGTGTAAGTGTGGGGCCTATCCCCCAAGCGGGTCAAAGGTGTCCACCGCCTCACTAGACGAGCTTGATATCTCAACACTCCCCCTTGAGCTCAACTCCATCTCATGTCCACCGCCTCACTAGACGAGCTTGATATCTCAACACTCCCCCTTGAGCTCAAGTGAAGCCCTGAATTTGCGGAGCTTCTCTGTACCCAATGCTTTGGTGAAGATGTCAGCTACCTGATCCTCTGTGTGCTGACATAAACAAGGTCAAGGTCTCCTGCCAAGACCTTCTCTCTAACGAAATGGTAGTGAACCTCTATGTGCTTCGTACGAGCATGAAAGACTGGGTTCCTCGCCAACTGTATACTGCTAATGTTGTCACAAAAAATGACAACTTGTCTATCCACTGATAGACCCAAATCTGTAAGTAGCTTTCTCAACCAAGCTACTTCACATGCTGCCATAGCAGCTCCTCTGTACTTGGCCTCTGTACTAGATAGAGCAACCGTAGGCTGCTTCTTGCTGCTCCAAGTCACAGCAGCACTTCCCAAAGAAAACATGAATCCAGTGGGTGGTAGATCTTCTATCTGAGATACTACCAACCCAATCAGCATCTGTGTACCCATGTACACATATCTATGTCCCAGTCTCATAGAATAGTCCACAATGCAAAGTAGACCTCACATACCGCAGTATGCGTCTTACTGCATCCAAATGCGGTTTCCGTGGAGCCTGCATAAACTGACTCACCAACCCAACAACATAGCTCAAATCTAGTCTGGTGATCGTCATATAGATCAAGCTTCCTACTATGCGTCTATACATAGTAGGATCCTCCAAGATCTCTCCTGAATTTGCACTCAACTTGCCATTCTGATCCAATGGCACTGAGATAGGCTTACAGCCTGTCATACCATACTTGGACAATATGTCCAAGCCATACTGTCTCTGCAGTAATCCAATACCATGTGGTGACCTAATCACCTCAATGCCTAAGAAATATCTGAGCTCCCCCAGATCCTTCATCTCGAACTTCTGTTTAAGCAAGATCTTTACATTAGAGATCTCTGCATCATGGTCACCCGTAATGATCAAGTCATCTACATAGATGACAACAAGCACAACCCCTCTATCACCATGTCTCACATACAGCGAGAAATCTGCATTGGCTACATGAAAGCCAATAGTGACAAGATATTCAAAAATCTTGTCAGACCATGCTCTTGGTGCTTGTTTTAAGCCATACAAGGCTTTCTTCAACTTGTAAACATGCTCGGGGTGACCCACATCCTCATAACCAGGTGGCTGCAACATATACGCCTCTTCTTGCAAATCCCCATGCAAGAATGCATTCTTTACATCCATCTGATGTAAAGACCATTGCTTTGATGCAGCCACTGCTATCACAATTCTCACTGTTGCCATCTTGGCAATTGGGCTGAAAGTTTCCTCATAATCAATGCCATATGTCTGCGCATATTCTTTGGCTACCAATCTAGCCTTGTACCTGTTTATGCTTTCATCACTATTATGTTTTACTTTGTACACCCACTTGCATCCAATGGCTTTCTTGCCTTCAGAGACAATTGCACTAAATCCCAAGTCTCATTTCCATATAGTGCATCCATCTCCTCATCCATAGCTTTCTCCCAACACACATTTCCAACAGCCTCATCAATGCATGTGGGCTCAACAACCTGCACAACCTTTGCCATATATGCATAGTGATGTGCCACATAACCATCATAGGTAAATCTCTGCACAGGATTTTTCACTCTCCCAGATCTTCGCAGCTTTTCATTCATGGCTTCCATAGCCTTCTTTACACCAGGTGTTCTCATAGCTGGGATCCCAAGCTCCTCATCAAGGCTCATATCTGAGCCACTAGACTCTTCATCAACATGAGAATGCCCTGCAGAAATGTCAGGCATACCAAGGGGCTCAACCACTTTCTCTTTTCCTTTACATTATGTAGTAATCACATTTGCAGGGCTGGTATTATGACGCAGCCTGCCACTCCATGGTCTATCAACAGACCCACTAGATGAGGCCACTCAAAGACTGTGATTGCTGACTTGCATTTTGTGCAACCACACTTTCACTCACATCAGCCCCAACAACTTCTTTTTTAGCAGCATACCAGCTGCTCATCTCATCAAAGACAACATCCCTGCTTACCCTCAACTCACGTGTAGCAGGGTTATAACACCTGTATCCCTTTTGCTCAAGGGAATATCCAATAAACACACATTTTTTAGCTTTCGGATCCAGCTTAGTTCTCAGCTCATCTGGCACATGCACATATGCAATGCATCCAAAGACTTTCAGATGAGACAAATCTGGTTTTCTGTCAGTAAACCTCTCCTCTGGAGTTACATCATGTATGGGTGCAGTTGGAGTCCTGTTCATGATGTATACTGCTGTAGAGACAGCCTCAGCCCAATAGCTATGCGGCATATTCTTCTCTTCCATCAATGCTCGTGCAATCTCAGCAATGTGCCTGTTTTTCCGCTCAGCAACTCCATTTTGCTGCGGAGTGTATCTGCATGTAAACTGTCTCCGAATACCATTCTTCTTTAAAAATTCAGAGAACTCATTGGAGAAGTACTCTCCCCCTCCATCTGACCTTAGGCACTTTACATATTTCCCTGTTTGCTTTTCAACCAAAACTCTGAAATTTTGAAAGTGAGTGAACACCTCACTCTTTTCCATGAAATATACCCACACTTTCCTTGTGTGGTCTCATCAATGAAAGTCACATAATACCTGTAGCCTCCCATAGACATGGTCTTCGTAGGACCCCATACATCTGAATGCACAACATCTAGTGCATTTCTGCTCACATATCTGTTACGTGGAAACACATGCTTTGTTTGCTTCCCAAATTGGCATGCTTCACATATTTTCTGCATACCTTCCACTTTAAATTTTGGCAGCCCTGTCACAATTCCTTTAGTTTGCATAGACTTCAATCTCTGCACATTCACATGTCCAATCCTTTTATGCCAAATGTCTGTGTCTGCAACAATTCCTGAACCGTTTGCAAACATCGCAGCACTCATTTCAGGCATGTCTACATTCAATGTAAACATTCTGCCCACTCTGTTGCCTTTTGCAACCAACCTGCACCATCAGGGTTAAACCAAACTTGCAAACCCTGCTCAATCATCTGGCCAACTGAAACTAGATTCTTTGTTATGTTCGGAACGTGAAGTACATCTACAAGGTACTTCACTTTGCCATCTTGCATAGACAATGGCACATCTCCAACATGGGCAATTGGATGAGCAGTGTCATCCCCTGTTTCCACAAAACCTGGTCTTTCTGGGTTTTTCATCTCCTTGAACCACTCCCCATGACTTGTCATGTGGTTCGAAGCACTTGAATCCACATACCATACATCATCTTTTTGTGCTGCATCAACATTTTCAGACATGGCATTCACGACATGCTGCATAACAAACAACCTTTCATTATCCTCATTATTTCTGCTTGAGGATGCATAGTTGTTTTGCTGCACTTTTCCATTTTGCATGTTAGCTTGCTTCTTATAGCATTCTGCCTGCACATGTCCAGGCTTACCACAATAATAGCATTCACGTGCATCATTATATTGCCTTTGCCAATTTCCACGGCCTCTTTGACTCCCCTTGCCTCTGAATTTGCCTCTTCCACCTGCGTGTTGTTGTTGTTGTTGTTGATTCTGGGACTGTTGTTGTTGTTTCTGCTGTCCATAATTCTGATTACCTGTTCGGCCACCTCCTTGACCGCGTCCACGGCCTCCTCTACCTCGTCCTCTTCCTGAACTCGTGTAGAAGGCCTATTACTCTGAATTGTTTTTGCTTTGTGAAGACTGTTGGTCTTCACCCAAGCTCTTCTCTTCGATAATCAGCATATAATCAGCATAGACACCAAATCTGTAAAGTTGGGAATGTTTTCCCGAGTCTGAATGGACGTCTTGAACGCCTTGTATTGTGGCCCGCGACCACGTAGACAGACCTCCACCTTATCATCATCATCTACTGACACACCAATAGATGCAAGGGATTCCACAATACCCTTTATCTTCAATGCATAGTCATTCACAGACATGCTCTTTTTCTCCACAGTATGAAGTTCATTCTTCAACTGTATCTTACGTGCCTTGGTATTTGTTTCATAAAGCTTTACCAAGGATTCCCACGCCTCCTTGGGGGACTTGGCATCCTGAATGTGCCCAATCATGGTGTCCTGTATACTAATGGAGAGCCAATACATGACTTTCTTGGCTCCTTGGTTCCAGTCTTTAAACTCTTTCACATCTGTAGTAGCAGTAGGATTTATGTCCGGTATCTCCGGTGCCTCTTCATGCTCACCTTCTATGTAGTCCCAATAGCCCTTTCCCATCAGGAAATTCGTCAACCTGAACCTCCAAGCATGGAAGTTATTCTTATCTAGCTTCTCAGTCACAATATGGGTTATCCCATCATTTGACATCTTGCCAAACACACAATTTTACTAGAAACAACACTCTGGTTTGTCCTGCACAAACTGCTATATTTCCTGCCGCCGCGGTACTGTAGTACTCTCAAATGTCACAACCAGTGACCTCAATGTACATACATACACCCAATGGCAACTATAGACCTCTTTGCAGCACCCACAGTGTCTGCACAGTCAATCTGTCTTCCTGCAGTTCTTAAAACAGAGTTCTGCAGAGAATCGATGACTTACCCGCCCGCAGTGCTCGAAATCACCTGCTTTCTGAAAAACGGAGGTCTAGACACGCCCGAAACGCATTTTCGGCCTGGAAAATATTGTCCAATAGGACAGTATAGTTTCCCTTTAGCTTTACTCCCGCGAAGAAAGCTCCTCAATCAGAGCTCGCTTGCCGGTGCCTCCCGTAGAGCTCCCGACAAGGGTGTAGTCACCAACACAAATAGGGAAGAGTAGTTGAAGCTCTTACCCTCGTACCGCTTCCTGTGGTTCTCTTGCTTGCAGCTCAGCCCTTAGCATGAACCAGGCTCTGATACCATGAAAAGATACAAGGGGGAAGAGAGCTTGAGCTCTTGCAAGCACACACACACTCACAAAACCCTAATAGAGAACACACAAGGTGAGAGGCTGAAAATCTTCTTCTTCTTCACTCAACACTCAACACACCATATACAAGATAAGAGTACACACAATATGAAAGGTACTCAACCAATACATACACGGGTTCTCTATAGTGTGAACCCAACTAAATGAGCTGGCGCTATAACTATGCCAGTCTCTAGAATGGCTCTCACACAGCCTGTCATCCCACTGGCCGCATATCACCCAAGATCTCACCAACCATGCCAATGGTGTAAGTGTGGGGCCTATCCCCCAGGCAGGTCATCAGTGTCCACTGCCTCACTAGACGAGCTCGATATCTCAACAGTTATGAATGTTTTATTGTTATGCAGTTTTTTGGCTTTTAGCACGCATCGTCATGTAGAAGTTTCTTCAGCTTTTTGACTCATTTTTTTTGCCTTGAATAGTTATTTTTGGAGATCGAATCCCCTTTTGCATATACACTTTGGGAACTTTTTCCTATTTTTTAACATATTATTATTTACATCATCGTAAAAAGCATTAGCACTGCTATTTCGGTGACGTTCATTTTTCTCTTTTTCTACATCACGCTCTCTCCATGTCAGACAAATATTGCTCTTATTAATTGTTATCCTTATGGTCAGTGCTCTATTAGTATTTTTCAAGGCCATGCTTTTCCTGGTTGGAAGGTAAAGATGACTTTGATTCTTAAAGGTGACGATCTTTCTGATATTGTATATGAAAATTTCTCGTCCCTCGGCGACCTATTGATGTTGTTCGTTCACTTATTATTGATGGGGGCAGTTATTTATTGACTGGCAAATACTTTCATCCGAATGGACAAATAAAGATAAGGTTGCTCGATGGAATATTTTGTCTGCTCTTCATGATTCTCTTATGTTGGATGTATTTAATATTCCCTCTTCCAATGATAGTTTATGTTCAAAATCATTTACCTACAAATGATCCTTCTGGTATATTCCCATTGCAAGTTGGATAGGTACAACACACTCTATCTCTCATTTACGTTTCTTTGGTTGCATTGCCTATATTCATGTTCCCTAAAGAGACACGAACAAAGATTGATCGTCCTGCTAAGAAGTTCATTTTCATTGGGTATCTTGATAATGTCAAAGGCTATAAGTTCTATGATCCTCTATCTAAGAATGTCACTTTAAGCCATGGTGCAATTTTTAATGAGAATACTATGGGTGGTGAATGGTTAATTGATGCATGTGATGATTCACAAACCATTCTAACATCTTTTCCTTTTCTAGCCAATGAATCTCATATTATTGATTCTCAAGTTGATGTCTCTTTGGATTGTGACAAAAATAGCCCTGACATTGATATCTATATTGATCTTTCTATTGAAGATGAACACGGTTCTCATACTCATGAGACATTGAATTTGATGCTGTGTCCATTATTGAAGACCCTATTACGTACGAGAAAGCTATTTCTTCTCCACAAAAGGATCAATGGCAAGATGCTATGCAAGAGCTGAGTATGATTATCTCATCTCGAAAGGTACTTTGATTCTTCTACACAAAAGGATCAATGGCAAGATGCTATGTAAGCTAAGTATGATTCTCTCATCTTGAAAGGTACTTTGATTCTAACTGATCTTCCTCATGAATGAACACGTAAGTGGGTGTACAAGACAAAAGTTAAGGCTGATGGTTCTTTTGACAAATTTAAAGCTCGTCTAGTTACCAAAGGATACTCTCAAATAGCAGGTGTTGACTATCATGATACATTCTGAACTGTTATTTGCATGGCAAGTATTATACATGTTCTTTTGGCATTTGGCACTCAATTTCATTTAGAAATTCATCAAATGGATGTTAAAGCAACTTTTCTCAATGGTGACTTGAAAGAAGAGATATATATGGAACAACCACTTGGTTTTGTTATCCGAGGAAAGGAACATTGTAAGATCCCTGTTCCCACCGAGCAACGGTGATGGCACGGAAGCGGTAAAGCTGTCTACGCCCTTATAGCATGCCACACTTCCACGCACGCATGCAAACACACCAGAACACCAGACCAAAGAGCATGAACAAGACTCATATTTCAGAAAAGACCTTGACCTTTACAGAGTCGGATATCCCAAGATAACCCAGACACCAGCTACACCCAGCACCGCTCGCAATCAGCCCTCTCCAGCTCCTGGTCGCTCCCAATCCGTTCCCTCCTTGCTCCTCTGCAGCAGCCCTCTTCGCTCTCTGCTCTGCACCTCAGCTGAAGTCCACTCTCTGCTACACCACCAGTACACTGCCGGTCCTCAAAGGATAAAACCAGTCACCCCTTCTGACCTTACCACCAAGCCAATAACCAGCCCAAGCCTCACAATACCAAGGGGCTCCTTGGATCTAAAGCCTTCAAAATCACCAGAGCCTCTTCACCATGACAAAACGATCGCTCTCTCACTAGGCCTCCACTCTGCCTGTCTCTGCAGCATCTCCTCTGCTGTCCCTTCGTACCTTTGGCGGCCAACACTTTCTTCAGATTCCCTCTCTGCTACAATCAGCACCACACGCAGCCTGTCCAACTGCACCTATACCTCAGCCCTTTGGTTACTTCTCCCTTTTCCAACCGCCGACTCGCCTGGCCACCACCTCTGTCCTCACGCTCTCCCCCGCTGCTCTTTCTGCAGCCCTCACACGCGGCGCTCCCCAGCTAGCCACGCCCCAGTTCCACGCTTTGCATCTTCAGAGGCCGCACACGTCCCAGCGCTGCTCCTCTGCAGCTCCTCAGAGCCCCCAGCCCTTCCTGTGGCTGCAGCAAGCCACCCACATCACACACGGGCTTCTCCCGTCTCGTCAGCTCCTCCCGTCTCAGAGCCCAAGCTGCGCCTGCTGCAGCTAGCCCACAAACACACCGGGCTCCTCACCCAGTCCTCCTCTGTCCTCGCATCCAGCGAGACCCCCCCACTGCTGCACTGCAACCACCCGCGGCTGCACCAGCTTCTCACTCTCAAAAGAGAGGCCCCCTCCTCTGCTTGTCTGCGTCCTTAGGGATCCCCGCAACAAGGCGACCTCAGTTGCTTTTGTCTTTGCCAGCTTTACACGCTTACAGCATTCGCCAAGCTTCTGGAGGACGTGCGCTGGCGGCCATTCCAAGCTCCACGCTGCTTTGCCAGCTGGCCACCCACTTCTTTTTATTTTATTCTTCTAATGTCTAAAGATAGCCACCCTCACCTTTCACACTCATATGCCCATGGCCTTGGCCCATCATATTAATTTGCCCACCATGCCATATCTTCAACACAAACCGACTAGTGCCCACTCATCCTTTGGACGCGCACACACTTCATGACGACCAAGCGGCTGATACCATCTCCAGCCGAGCACGCTCCTGACAAGCGGCACTCTCAGAATTTCAACATTTTCTCTGCATATTCACTTCCATTCAAAGCCAGAAGCCTGACTGCCGCATCCTCGATGCCCACACTGAGTCAATGGGTGCTCCCATGACTTCACCACAACACGAACAACACTCATGTACACATGTACATGTTGAGTTTGAGGTTTCCAAAAAACTACACACATATTTAGCAACCCCCTTTCTTCTGCTGAGACATTTATGTCCAGCAGCTTCACAATCAGAAACCACTCATCCCCCTGGATCAAACAAAAACCTCGGTGCATCTTCCCTCCAATCCTTCACGCATTCCCCTCCATCAAACAGCCATTGATACACCCTGTCATAACCTTCTACTTCCAGCAACCCCCTTGGCTCACCATATATGGCCTCATCACCATCTATTGTTGCACTTCCTCCTCCAGACAAGCTCACAAGAGATAACCACTCCTCACCTCTACTCCCCTCTGTCACATCTGACTCCCACTCATAGTCATGTACCGAAACAACAGATATCTCATCATCAACTTCCATCTCATGGTCACCCAATTTGCCACCCACATCACTGGCTTCCAACCCTTCCTCTGGGCAATCTGCCAGACTCGAACTATAACCCAACCACTCATCCATATGCTGAGCATCCACATGTGGTGTGTTCACCATACACTCACTTCCCTTCAGCCCATCAACATCACACACAGCAACCTCGTGCACTGTAGACTCATCATTGTCGCCTTCCTGCAGTTTCTCCGGCTTCAAGACCATTGGCGATCCTGCAAGATTCTCCACATCTTGCACAGGCATCCCTACCAAGTCTAAGCTCCCCAAACTCCCAGGCAAAGCATCTTGGTCCCCCTGACCAACAACAATAGTCTCACATGCATCCTCACCAGTCACAACCACCAACTCATTCTCCTGGGCATGACAAGGAACACACACCTTATGTTCAGCAACCACACCTCCAGAATCTATCGCACCATCAACCAAAGGAGCATCCAGCTCACCATCAGTCACACTATCACTCTTCTCTTGCTGCACAACCGGCACGCAAGTAATCTTCTCCAAGGAAGCCATCTTCAACAGATCATCTAGTGCACTATCAAGTACACTGTCCAGCTCACCATCCACACTCTCACAAGCCGCAGTATCCAACTCATCACCTGGATCATCCATACGGGCTCCATCCACAGCATCTTCATTAGTGACACCTTGATCATCACACTCCACCTTGACTGGCTGAAGTACTGGCACCTGCAAGTCATTACTCTTCTCTGAATCAAAGAGATCATCCAAGCCATATCCATACTCAAACTCATCAGGCTTCACAGCACTAGCATCACTCTCACAATCCACAGCACCATCAATAACCTCATCCTTCTCCTCCTCACCTTCTGAAAGTTCTTCAGGGCTGATTCCAGAAACCTCACCCTTCTCCATTCCCAACAGGCTAACCTGTCCCATATCCTGCTCTGCAACTGTGACCTCATGGATCTCACAAACACTGGGCTGAATTGCCTCCTTCACCTGCATATTAGGGCCACTCACCCTATCACTCATTCCCAAGGACAATTGATATATTCCACCATTAGCTTTGGCTGGTCTCTCACATTGCGGACTCATATGACCCCACTCACCACAATTCCGGCATTGCACATCACTGAGATACCCTCTCCCTCTTCCAATATCTGCTGAATTTCCTCCAGAACCAGATGATGCATCAGGCTTCCTTCCCATGACACCTATGCCTCGTTCTTTCCCTGTGGACTCTATCCAATTCACACTTAAAGACTTCATGAGCTCCACTGCTTCATGAACCTCCCTCTTCAAAGAATCCACCTGTTTAGGAACAACAATAGCTTTCCTTCCAGGATGCATACTCTCGATCTGTGGCACCTTCACAAACCTCCTCGGCTCTTCCTGCATTCCCATCTGCCTCAAACGTTTCACTTTCCACTCCTTCTCACGAGCTACTCTGACAGCCTCCTCAAAGCTATCCAGGTTCTTCAGCTCCACCTTCAGTCGGATCGTTGGCTCCAGACCTGCCACAAACCGCTCCCTCTTTATCATCTGCGGGGGTACTTCAGGAATCAAAGCCTCACACCATAGACTCCACAGTCTACCAAACTCTATCAGGTACTGATCCACATCCTGACCATCCTTCTGCTGAATGTTGCACAACTCTTTCCACACCTCATTCGGACTCTTCACATGGACAAACTGTGCCAAAAAGGCAGCTCTGACTACACGGTACTCAGGATCCTGTCGATGAACATTCCTGTGTGCAGTCACAAACATCTGCAACCATACTTTTGCATCACCCTGCAAGCAATAAGCCAAAATCCGAGAAAGGATCTCCGGGGTTGCCCTGTCTTTCATCAAAGCTGTAAACTCCATCTTCTCCAGAAACCTGGTTGCATTTTCCTGTGGCAATCCCCAATACTCCGGAAAATCCTGAGCCATTTCCAAATCCTGCTTCACACAGCCCTGTTCTCTTTCACAAACCAGAGGAAATCTGCTCCTCAGTGGGGGCACCAAAAAGTGATGGCACGGAAGCGGTAAAGCTGTCTACGCCCTTATAGCATGCCACACTTCCACGCACGCATGCAAACACACCAGAACACCAGACCAAAGAGCATGAACAAGACTCATATTTCAGAAAATACCTTGACCTTTACAGAGTCGGATATCCCAAGATAACCCAGACACCAGCTACACCCAGCACCGCTCGCAATCAGCCCTCTCCAGCTCCTGGTCGCTCCCAATCCGTTCCCTCCTTGCTCCTCTACAGCAGCCCTCTTCGCTCTCTGCTCTGCACCTCAGCTGAAGTCCACTCTCTGCTACACCACCAGTACACTGCCGGTCCTCAAAGGATAAAACCAGTCACCCCTTCTGACCTTACCACCAAGCCAATAACCAGCCCAAGCCTCACAATACCAAGGGGCTCCTTGGATCTAAAGCCTTCAAAATCACCAGAGCCTCTTCACCATGACAAAACGATCGCTCTCTCACTAGGCCTCCACTCTGCCTGTCTCTGCAGCATCTCCTCTGCTGTCCCTTCGTACCTTTGGCGGCCAACACTTTCTTCAGATTCCCTCTCTGCTACAATCAGCACCACACGCAGCCTGTCCAACTGCACCTATACCTCAGCCCTTTGGTTACTTCTCCCTTTTCCAACCGCCGACTCGCCTGGCCACCACCTCTGTCCTCACGCTCTCCCCCGCTGCTCTTTCTGCAGCCCTCACACGCGGCGCTCCCCAGCTAGCCACGCCCCAGTTCCACGCTTTGCATCTTCAGAGGCCGCACACGTCCCAGCGCTGCTCCTCTGCAGCTCCTCAGAGCCCCCATCCCTTCCTGTGGCTGCAGCAAGCCACCCACATCACACACGGGCTTCTCCCGTCTCGTCAGCTCCTCCCGTCTCAGAGCCCAAGCTGCGCCTGCTGCAGCTAGCCCACAAACACACCGGGCTCCTCACCCAGTCCTCCTCTGTCCTCGCATCCAGCGAGACCCCCCCACTGCTGCACTGCAACCACCCGCGGCTGCACCAGCTTCTCACTCTCAAAAGAGAGGCCCCCTCCTCTGCTTGTCTGCGTCCTTAGGGATCCCCGCAACAAGGCGACCTCAGTTGCTTTTGTCTTTGCCAGCTTTACACGCTTACAGCATTCGCCAAGCTTCTGGAGGACGTGCGCTGGCGGCCATTCCAAGCTCCACGCTGCTTTGCCAGCTGGCCACCCACTTCTTTTTATTTTATTCTTCTAATGTCTAAAGATAGCCACCCTCACCTTTCACACTCATATGCCCATGGCCTTGGCCCATCATATTAATTTGCCCACCATGCCATATCTTCAACACAAACCGACTAGTGCCCACTCATCCTTTGGACGCGCACACACTTCATGACGACCAAGCGGCTGATACCATCTCCAGCCGAGCACGCTCCTGACAAGCGGCACTCTCAGAATTTCAACATTTTCTCTGCATATTCACTTCCATTCAAAGCCAGAAGCCTGACTGCCGCATCCTCGATGCCCACACTGAGTCAATGGGTGCTCCCATGACTTCACCACAACACGAACAACACTCATGTACACATGTACATGTTGAGTTTGAGGTTTCCAAAAAACTACACACAACGGATTCGGGGTACTGGCAGCGGAAGTAGCGCTTCTCCCGCGAAACAGGGGTCCCACACTCGAGGCCTCGCCCACGGATATCCGGATAAGAGACTAATCCGTCGGTTGTTCCAAAACCGAACCCGGAAAAACTTTCTTAACCGGAAGCACGGGCGATTCCACCAGGATAACTTTTTACTCTAACGTAGTCAAGATCATTTCTGATCGAGATGATCCAATTACATCTATAAGATACTTAGTCAGTTCAAGGAAGAAACTTGCACTTGGATCATTAGGATCAACGCTTTTTTCCCCATTCAAGAGGCACAGCCGTTGATTCCTATCCATAGAACAGTTACTGTCCGGGATTTTTTTTTCCTTTTTTTTTTCTATCGTAAAAACAAAAGTTTGAGTCTCGATTTACGGATCCATCAGTCCAGCCTAACCCCATCCAGTCCCATGGGTTAGCCAACCGCCCAACCACTGTAGTGATGGGATCCAATTAAGAATTTGGTTAGGTTTTGTCCCGGGTACCAAGGAAAAGAGTTCCAAGGTCCCCTAGCCGGATGTTCATGCAAAATAAAACTAGTCACACCACTCACACACCCACCAATATGAAATTGCCTTTTTCAACCAGATTCAACCAGTTTAAAACAATCCTTTAATAAAACCATAGTATCATTGATCACCATCTTCCAATTTATCCAATTGATTCTTAATTTCCCATCATTCCTTCATCAGAGTATCTATGGCATCATTGGCAACTAGAATGCTCAGGAGCCGTTTCGATAGTTCCTAGCCCATAATACTCGGTAATATAATCACTTATCAAGATGGACTCTCGTTGAAGATCAGCAAGATCAACCAACGGATCCATATAAGGAGCCATGGACTCATCCATTGAAGACCAGCAAGGTCAATCAACCAGATCCATGCTCGATTTCAGAAAACAACTCCAACTCTGTTCCAATATCTTCCTCGACGCACGCGTGGGTATCCTAGGCAACCCAGAGCCCGAGCACCGTATGGTCAGCACCCTCTAGGATCCTTCGCAGGTAACCTAGCGCTTCACGCATAGGCCGCTTCCTTGGCCCCTCATCCACCGTACCGGAAGCTCACCATTTTAATCGCACCGAGGCTGGTCAAGACCTCGGCCGACCTTGCTACGCGAGACGTCCTTCATTGACTCCCCGTCAGCAGTTGCAACTTTACCATCACGACTTTAATCACAAGACGGTCAAAATGCTCCTCCTAGCATTCTTGACATAAAACAATCATTTACAAACAGCATTTACAAACAGTATTTACAAACAGTTTACAACACAATTTCTATTTTAACTTTCATTTTTCCACATTATCCCTCATCAATCTACATTACTTATTCCATATTCCATTTATATGTATACTCATCCCATCACATCATTTCTATCTCATCACTTCAGATTCCCTCACATCGCATATCGTATATTCACATCCATACATCCACATCTATATGCGTACATTCACATCTACATGCATACATCTACATCTCTATGCATATATCCACATCCACATTCACATTCACCTCCATACATCTACATCTACATGCATACATCCACATCTCCATTCACATCTACATCTATACATCTACATCTACATGCATCCATCCACCTCCACATCCACATCTACATCTATACATCTACATCTACCTGCATACATCCACATCTCCATTCCCATCTACATCTATACATCTACATCTACATGCATCCATCCACCTCCACATCCACATCTACATCTATACATCTACATCTACATGTATACATCCACCTCCACATCCACATCCGTATCTATACATCTACATCTACATGTATACATCCACATCCACATCTATACATCTACATCTACATGCATACATCTACATTTCCATTCACATCCACATCTATACATCTACATCTATATGCATCCATCCACATCTCTATTTACATCCTCATCTATACATCTACTTCTACATGTATACAACCACATCTCCATGCATACTTCCACCTCCACATTCACACTCACATCCATACATCTACATCTACATGCAAACATCCACATCTCCATGCATAATAAAATTCTTTTAATTAATCTAGGATGATAGTTCCTAGAATATGGTAGGAAGTCCTCTTTTTTATGCTTTGAATGAATTTATTTTATGCGTAATTTCTATAAAAATTTTGCCATAGCTCCGCTACTATGACTGATAAATCTCAATTTTTTTCTAAGGGATAAAGCTTATCATTAAGGAAATAATTAGAATGGTCTCTAATTGGATCATCAATCCATAATGGTCTCTAATTGGATCATTAAGAAAACAATTAGAATGGTCTCTAATTGGATCATCAATCCATAATGGTCTCTAATTGGATCATTAAGAAAACAATTAGAATGGTCTCTAATTGGGTCATCAATCCATAATGGATTGAATCATCAATGTGCATAAACTAAAAGCATAGCAAAAAGCCATTAATTTGGCCTCAAGCATAGCTTAATCTTGGATTAAGGAAAGGCTTTATGTAAAGCTTCATTTGGGTTGAGAATGGGTCATGAGTATGACCATTTCTTGAGTGAGAGAGAGAAATTACATAAAAACCATTAGAATTTAAATATAAATAGAAATTAGCTTCTATAGCATTTATTAAATTATGTAACTCTTCACTACTATTCACCAATTAACTTCAATAGCATTTAAAAAACCATACCAATTAAACTTCTCAAGCTTGAGAGGGGTTGAGAAGAGAGAATCATTGAGAAATTATAGAAAAGATCAAAATTCAATATACTTACCTTATGATTTGCTTGATTCTTTATTCACGGTAGAGGCCCCCAACCAATCAATTGGTTTAGTATGTTGATGGAGCCACCAATGGGGATTGAAGAAAGAGAGAAGTATCAAAAACTAGTGAATTATTAGAGAATTCACAACTCTTGGCTTAGGTAGAATAGAGTAACAATGCATAAGACACTCTATATTTTGGCTTAGGTGGAGTAGAGTAACAAGGCATAAGACACTATCTAGTTTGGCTTAGGTGGAGTTGAGTAACAAAGCATAAGACACTATATTTTTTTGGCTTAGGTGGAGTAGAGTAACAAGGCATAAGACTCTATATGCTTTGGCTTAGGTGGAGTAGAGTAACAAAGCATAAGACACTATCTAATTTGGCTTAGGTGGAGTAGAGTAACAAAGCATAAGGCTCTATCTAATTTGGTTTAGGTGGAGTAGAGTAACAAAGCATAAGACTCTATCTAATTTGGCTTAGGTGGAGTAGAGTAACAAAGCATAAGACTCTATCTAATTTGGCTTAGGTGGAGTAGAGTAACAAAGCATAAGACTCTATCTAATTTGGCTTAGGTGGAGTAGAGTAACAAAGCATAAGACTCTATGTCTTTTTCAACAAGGGGAGGCTTCTATTTATAGGAAAATTTGAGCTCCTAACCAAACAAACCGATTCTAGAATTTTCCAAGTCAGTTTAGTCACTTTTTGACCATTTTTAGGTCAATTAAGCTAACTTTTTGGAACTAGACTTGAATGAGGAGAGAGGAGAGATGAAATATCTTAATTTTTATGAGTTTAAAACTCATTCAAGCATGTGAAATATGCACCTCCTTTAAAGAATTCCCCTTCCTTACATATGTGTCATAATGGAATCATTTTAATATTCCTCATAGTTTTATACTAATAAACCTTGTACATTTTCAACTCTTCATCTTATGTGAGCATTTAAGGGACTCCCCTTCCTTACATATGTGTCATAATAAAATCATTATTTCCAAAATATCTCATATTTTTAATATTGCTCATAGTTTTTTACTAATAAACCTTGTACATTTTCAACTCTTCATCTTATGTGAAATATGCACCTTCTTTAAAGAACTTCCCTTCCTTACATATGTGTTTATTTACTAATAAACCTTGTACATTTTCAACTCTTCATCTTATGTGAAATATGCACCTCCTTTAAAGAATTCCCCTTCCTTACATATGTGTTTATTTACTAATAAACTTTGTACATTTTCAACTCTTCATCTTATGTGAACATTTACTCAATTTTGGGTATCTTCTTTTACAATTTGGATTTATCTCCTCCCTACACATGGATTGATGCTATTGGCCCATAGGAACCTTAATTGGACCATAATCAAAAAAAATTTCTGAAAATCTAAACCCTTTAGACTAAGGTTCTTTATACCTATTTCCAATTAACTCCAATTGCACATTGGAAAATTCTTTTTGAATTTCTGTTTCAAGGGAACTTATTTTAATAAGATGAGTTATTTTTCTATCCAAAAATATTCATAATCTGAATATTCTCTCTCTAGAATAATTTTCTCTCTCTAGGCTAAAACAATTAGAAACAAGGTCTTTATATTTCTGAAGAGGGATTGATTACAGGGGAAGATACTAGACATCAAAAAGGGGTTGGGGGAGGAATCTTACATTCTACCCCACTTAAAAAACGCGAGATGTCCTCATCTCGCAGCTTGGAATAATTTCGCAAGATGCACGAATATGAGACTTAGAGAAAAATTTTAATCACGATTAACCACCAAGAAAAGTCTTAAAGAGAGCAAGATTCAAAATAAGAACAAGATTTAAACTTTATTCATTCTCGGAACTTATACAGTAAAGATAGAGAAACTCTTTACACTTCCATAAGCCCGTCCATCATATGGTCACAAAAGCAGTCCTCACAAGCTGCACAAGTATAGGGTAACTCATCTATGGGAATGATTCTGCTGGTTATTGCCGCACCTATCTCAGTGGTATGAGGTGATCTAATAAAAGGACCTCTGAGAGGCAAGCCAAAAACGGGGTAAAGGCATATCTTCTCATGAGGAAGAAAACATGCCAGTAAGAAGACCCGCTCAGAAAACCCAAGATGCCTTGATCTCATGACACAGTAGTATCGGGGACCCAAACCCAAGGCTTCGATAACCATGGCCAAGCGGACATTGTTACGAAAGTGCTGCTGACCCCAGGGTGTTACCCTAGTTATGTTTTGATAGGTCCGCCATTTGGTCTGTGCTACCGAAGTTCCTAGGTGAGGAAAAAGTGAGCGCTCATACTGTTCTATAAAGTCTTTCTTCACAGACTCTCTTGCGTCTTGAAGGTGAGAAATCATCAGGGATAAAACTAATTCTTGTTGCCAAGCCATGAAGGAGATTAAGAAAGAAAGGAGATTGATGGGAGTAAGATTACTGTGAGCGACAAGTAAAAGTTACGACTTATATAGAGGAAGGAGCTAGCGTAACCTAGAAGCCAACGGTAACTTGCCACTGAAGTTTTACCGTCTTTCCATGATTTGTGTTTGACACATTTTTCTATAGAAGGCATTAAGAATTTTGAGATGAGGAGATAAAAGAAACTTGTAGGCTAAGTCACCTACTTTCATTGAATTCAGATATAAGGGTCACAATATCTGGGGGATAACTTCTTATACTCCCCAAGAGATAAAGAACTTCTTTTGGGCCATACTCGAATGAAAGCCAAAACCTTGGTATCCAAAACACCGGTTCTCACTTCAAAACTCATTGTTCTAAATCCTTAAAACAGGTGGGACTCCTGAGAGTATTCTAGGGAAAGGGTCTTCCTTTTTTTAAACAGAAACTTTCTTTTATTTTAGAGAGGGAATAAGTATAAGATCAGAGAGGGAGATTCTTAATCCTGTATACCTCAAAGTTTGGGGAGGAATCTTACATTCTACCCCACTTAAAAAGTGCGAGATGTCCTCATCTCGCAAGGTAGAGGACATCTCTTTTTCTTAAGATCCAATTTTATTCTAGGGTTCCTTATATTCTGGTCAACCCAACAGAACACTGGGATAAATATCCCTTATATAGAACTCATCATTAAATAACAATTCATTCAGATCATGTCATTCATATCTTTAACATGATAATGGTCCATTAGACCGAAAAGTTTCCTTCGGAACATTCCTCCACGGAAATTTCAGTCAAGCAAGTTCTCAATTTGACATCTCTTAACTTGATCTACCGGTCAAGTATTAACAGTAGCAATCTGACAGCACAATCCACTAATCTCATAGTGATTTGCTGAATTCGTTATCATCATTCTAGTTATGAATATCATCACAGGGACTCGTCCCATTCCCCCTCATTGTGGTTTCATTATATTTCAACTAATTTTAAAAATCAACATTTTTTTTCAATCAGCATTTTCAATCAGAATCCAAATCAATTCATCAATTCTCAAACAAAATTAAAAATCATATCAATCACATTCGAAATCATCATCTAGATAGCATTAACGCTTATAATTTCAAGTCTTAGATTTACTCGTATATACTGTCAGTAAAGAGCTGCAGTATACTCTCAGTATATACGGGTAGTCACGGCCCTTGGAATTATAAGGTAAATACTATCATGTCTAGGCCTCAAGCAAGTCAGGGTTTCTATATAATTGCGGTACTTCCATCTGAAGACCCAATTACCAAAATTACGAATATCAAATTGTATGAATTATATCACACAATTATAACCTTTTTGTGTTTCTTGATAAATTTTTGACATATTTGTCTTCTCAGTTGATCCTTATTAACCAAATGCTCTGATACCAACTGTAAGATCCCTGTTCCCACCGAGCAACGGATTCGGGGTACTGGCAGCGGAAGTAGCGCTTCTCCCGCGAAACAGGGGTCCCACACTCGGGGCCTCGCCCACGGATATCCGGATAAGAGACTAATCCGTCGGTTGTTCCAAAACCGAACCCGGAAAAACTTTCTTAACCGGAAGCACGGGCGATTCCACCAGGATAACTTTTTACTCTAACGTAGTCAAGATCATTTCTGATCGAGATGATCCAATTACATCTATAAGATACTTAGTCAGTTCAAGGAAGAAACTTGCACTTGGATCATTAGGATCAACGCTTTTTTCCCCATTCAAGAGGCACAGCCGTTGATTCCTATCCATAGAACAGTTACTGTCCGGGATTTTTTTTTCCTTTTTTTTTTCTATCGTAAAAACAAAAGTTTGAGTCTCGATTTACGGATCCATCAGTCCAGCCTAACCCCATCCAGTCCCATGGGTTAGCCAACCGCTCAACCACTGTAGTGATGGGATCCAATTAAGAATTTGGTTAGGTTTTGTCCCGGGTACCAAGGAAAAGAGTTCCAAGGCCCCCTAGCCGGATGTTCATGCAAAATAAAACTAGTCACACCACTCACACACCCACCAATATGAAATTGCCTTTTTCAACCAGATTCAACCAGTTTAAAACAATCCTTTAATAAAACCATAGTATCATTGATCACCATCTTCCAATTTATCCAATTGATTCTTAATTTCCCATCATTCCTTCATCAGAGTATCTATGGCATCATTGGCAACTAGAACGCTCAGGAGCCGTTTCGATAGTTCCTAGCCCATAATACTCGGTAATATAATCACTTATCAAGATGGACTCTCGTTGAAGATCAGCAAGATCAACCAACGGATCCATATAAGGAGCCATGGACTCATCCATTGAAGACCAGCAAGGTCAATCAACCAGATCCATGCTCGATTTCAGAAAACAACTCCAACTCTGTTCCAATATCTTCCTCGACGCACGCGTGGGTATCCTAGGCAACCCAGAGCCCGAGCACCGTATGGTCAGCACCCTCTAGGATCCTTCGCAGGTAACCTAGCGCTTCACGCATAGGCCGCTTCCTTGGCCCCTCATCCACCGTACTGGAAGCTCACCATTTTAATCGCACCGAGGCTGGTCAAGACCTCGGCCGACCTTGCTACGCGAGACGTCCTTCATTGACTCCCCGTCAGCAGTTGCAACTTTACCATCACGACTTTAATCACAAGACGGTCAAAATGCTCCTCCCAGCATTCTTGACATAAAACAATCATTTACAAACAGCATTTACAAACAGTTTACAACACAATTTCTATTTTAACTTTCATTTTTCCACATTATCCCTCATCAATCTACATTACTTATTCCATATTCCATTTATATGTATACTCATCCCATCACATCATTTCTATCTCATCACTTCAGATTCCCTCACATCGCATATCGTATATTCACATCCATACATCCACATCTATATGCGTACATTCACATCTACATGCATACATCTACATCTCTATGCATACATCCACATCCACATTCACATTCACCTCCATACATCTACATCTACATGCATACATCCACATCTCCATTCACATCTACATCTATACATCTACATCTACATGCATCCATCCACCTCCACATCCACATCTACATCTATACATCTACATCTACCTGCATACATCCACATCTCCATTCCCATCTACATCTATACATCTACATCTACATGCATCCATCCACCTCCACATCCACATCTACATCTATACATCTACATCTACATGTATACATCCACCTCCACATCCACATCCGTATCTATACATCTACATCTACATGTATACATCCACATCCACATCTATACATCTACATCTACATGCATACATCTACATTTCCATTCACATCCACATCTATACATCTACATCTATATGCATCCATCCACATCTCTATTTACATCCTCATCTATACATCTACTTCTACATGTATACAACCACATCTCCATGCATACTTCCACCTCCACATTCACACTCACATCCATACATCTACATCTACATGCAAACATCCACATCTCCATGCATAATAAAATTCTTTTAATTAATCTAGGATGATAGTTCCTAGAATATGGTAGGAAGTCCTCTTTTTTATGCTTTGAATGAATTTATTTTATGCGTAATTTCTATAAAAATTTTGCCATAGCTCCGCTACTATGACTGATAAATCTCAATTTTTTTCTAAGGGATAAAGCTTATCATTAAGGAAATAATTAGAATGGTCTCTAATTGGATCATCAATCCATAATGGTCTCTAATTGGATCATTAAGAAAACAATTAGAATGGTCTCTAATTGGATCATCAATCCATAATGGTCTCTAATTGGATCATTAAGAAAACAATTAGAATGGTCTCTAATTGGGTCATCAATCCATAATGGATTGAATCATCAATGTGCATAAACTAAAAGCATAGCAAAAAGCCATTAATTTGGCCTCAAGCATAGCTTAATCTTGGATTAAGGAAAGGCTTTATGAAAAGCTTCATTTGGGTTGAGAATGGGTCATGAGTATGACCATTTCTTGAGTGAGAGAGAGAAATCACATAAAAACCATTAGAATTTAAATATAAATGGAAATTAGCTTCTATAGCATTTATTAAATTATGTAACTCTTCACTACTATTCACCAATTAACTTCAATAGCATTTAAAAAACCATACCAATTAAACTTCTCAAGCTTGAGAGGGGTTGAGAAGAGAGAATCATTGAGAAATTATAGAAAAGATCAAAATTCAATATACTTACCTTATGATTTGCTTGATTCTTTATTCACGGTAGAGGCCCCCAACCAATCAATTGGTTTAGTATGTTGATGGAGCCACCAATGGGGATTGAAGAAAGAGAGAAGTATCAAAAACTAGTGAATTATTAGAGAATTCACAACTCTTGGCTTAGGTAGAATAGAGTAACAATGCATAAGACACTCTATATTTTGGCTTAGGTGGAGTAGAGTAACAAGGCATAAGACACTATCTAGTTTGGCTTAGGTGGAGTTGAGTAACAAAGCATAAGACACTATATTTTTTTGGCTTAGGTGGAGTAGAGTAACAAGGCATAAGACTCTATATGCTTTGGCTTAGGTGGAGTAGAGTAACAAAGCATAAGACACTATCTAATTTGGCTTAGGTGGAGTAGAGTAACAAAGCATAAGGCTCTATCTAATTTGGTTTAGGTGGAGTAGAGTAACAAAGCATAAGACTCTATCTAATTTGGCTTAGGTGGAGTAGAGTAACAAAGCATAAGACTCTATCTAATTTGGCTTAGGTGGAGTAGAGTAACAAAGCATAAGACTCTATGTCTTTTTCAACAAGGGGAGGCTTCTATTTATAGGAAAATTTGAGCTCCTAACCAAACAAACCGATTCTAGAATTTTCCAAGTCAGTTTGGTCACTTTTTGACCATTTTTAGGTCAATTAAGCTAACTTTTTGGAACTAGACTTGAATGAGGAGAGAGGAGAGATGAAATATCTTAATTTTTATGAGTTTAAAACTCATTCAAGCATGTGAAATATGCACCTCCTTTAAAGAATTCCCCTTCCTTACATATGTGTCATAATGGAATCATTTTAATATTCCTCATAGTTTTATACTAATAAACCTTGTACATTTTCAACTCTTCATCTTATGTGAGCATTTAAGGGACTCCCCTTCCTTACATATGTGTCATAATAAAATCATTATTCCCAAAATATCTCATATTTTTAATATTGCTCATAGTTTTTTACTAATAAACCTTGTACATTTTCAACTCTTCATCTTATGTGAAATATGCACCTTCTTTAAAGAACTTCCCTTCCTTACATATGTGTTTATTTACTAATAAACCTTGTACATTTTCAACTCTTCATCTTATGTGAAATATGCACCTCCTTTAAAGAATTCCCCTTCCTTACATATGTGTTTATTTACTAATAAACCTTGTACATTTTCAACTCTTCATCTTATGTGAACATTTACTCAATTTTGGGTATCTTCTTTTACAATTTGGATTTATCTCCTCCCTACACATGGATTGATGCTATTGGCCCATAGGAACCTTAATTGGACCATAATCAAAAAAAATTTCTGAAAATCTAAACCCTTTAGACTAAGGTTCTTTACACCTATTTCCAATTAACTCCAATTGCACATTGGAAAATTCTTTTTGAATTTCTGTTTCAGGGGAACTTATTTTAATAAGATGAGTTATTTTTCTATCCAAAAATATTCATAATCTGAATATTCTCTCTCTAGAATAATTTTCTCTCTCTAGGCTAAAACAATTAGAAACAAGGTCTTTATATTTCTGAAGAGGGATTGATTACAGGGGAAGATACTAGACATCAAAAAGGGGTTGGGGGAGGAATCTTACATTCTACCCCACTTAAAAAACGCGAGATGTCCTCATCTCGCAGCTTGGAATAATTTCGCAAGATGCACGAATATGAGACTTAGAGAAAAATTTTAATCACGATTAACCACCAAGAAAAGTCTTAAAGAGAGCAAGATTCAAAATAAGAACAAGATTTAAACTTTATTCATTCTCGGAACTTATACAGTAAAGATAGAGAAACTCTTTACACTTCCATAAGCCCGTCCATCATATGGTCACAAAAGCAGTCCTCACAAGCTGCACAAGTATAGGGTAACTCATCTATGGGAATGATTCTGCTGGTTATTGCCGCACCTATCTCAGTGGTATGAGGTGATCTAATAAAAGGACCTCTGAGAGGCAAGCCAAAAACGGGGTAAAGGCATATCTTCTCATGAGGAAGAAAACATGCCAGTAAGAAGACCCGCTCAGAAAACCCAAGATGCCTTGATCTCATGACACAGTAGTATCGGGGACCCAAACCCAAGGCTTCGATAACCATGGCCAAGCGGACATTGTTACGAAAGTGCTGCTGACCCCAGGGTGTTACCCTAGTTATGTTTTGATAGGTCCGCCATTTGGTCTGTGCTACCGAAGTTCCTAGGTGAGGAAAAAGTGAGCGCTCATACTGTTCTATAAAGTCTTTCTTCACAGACTCTCTTGCGTCTTGAAGGTGAGAAATCATCAGGGATAAAACTAATTCTTGTTGCCAAGCCATGAAGGAGATTAAGAAAGAAAGGAGATTGATGGGAGTAAGATTACTGTGAGCGACAAGTAAAAGTTACGACTTATATAGAGGAAGGAGCTAGCGTAACCTAGAAGCCAACGGTAACTTGCCACTGAAGTTTTACCGTCTTTCCATGATTTGTGTTTGACACATTTTTCTATAGAAGTGTAAGATCCCTGTTCCCACCGAGCAACAGATTCGGGATACTAGCAGCGGAAGTAGCACTCTCGCGCGGGACAGGGGTCCCACATTCGGGGCCTCACCCACGGATATCCGGATAAGAGACTAATCCGTCGGTTGTTCCAAAACCGAACCCAGAAAAACTTCCTTAACCGGAAAGCACGGGCGATTCCACCAGGATAACTTTTTACTCTAACGTAGTCAAGATCATTTCTGATTGAGATGATCCAATTACATCTATAAGATACTTAGTCAGTTCAAGGAAGAAACTTGCACTTGGATCATTGGGATCAACGCTTTTTTCCCCATTCAAGAAGCACAGCCGTTGATTCCTATCCATAGAACAGTTACTGTCCGGGATTTATTTTTTTTCTATCGTAAAAACAAAAGTTTGAGTCTCGATTTACAGATCCATCAGTCCAGCCTAACCCCATCCAATCCCATGGGTTAGCCAACCGCCCAACCACTGTAGTGATGGGATCCAATTAAAAATTTGGTTAGGTTTTGTCCCGGGTACCAAGGAAAAGAGTTCCAAGGCCCCCTAGCCGGATGTTCATGCAAAATAAAACTAGTCACACCACTCACACACCCAATATGAAATTGCCTTTTTCAACCAGATTCAACCAGTTTAAAACAATCCTTTAATAAAACCATAGTATCATTGATCACCATCTTCCAATTTATCCAATTGATTCTTAATTTCCCATCATTCCTTCATCAGAGTATCTATGGCATCATTGGCAACTAGAACGCTCAGGAGCCGTTTCGATAGTTCCTAGCCCATAATACTTGGCAATATAATCACTTAACAAGATGGACTCTCGTTGAAGATCAGCAAGATCAACCAACAGATCCATATAAGGAGCCATGGACTCATCCATTGAAGACCAGCAAGGTCAATCAACCAGATCCATGCTCGATTTCAGAAAACAACTCCAACTCTGTTCCAATATCTTCCTCGACGCACGCGTGGGTATCCTAGGCGACCCAAGCCCGAGCACCGTATGGTCAGCACCCTCTAGGATCCTTCGCAGGTAACCTAGCGCTTCACGCATAGGCCGCTTCCTTGGCCCCTCATCCACCGTACCGGAAGCTCACCATTTTAATCGCACCGAGGCTGGTTAAGACCTCGGCCGACCTTGCTACGCGAGACGTCCTTCATTGACTCCCCGTCAGCAGTTGCAACTTTCTCATCACGACCTTAATCACAAGACGGTCAAAATGCTCCCCCCAGCATTCTTGACATAAAACAATCATTTACAAACAGCATTTACAAACATCATTTACAAACAGTTTACAATACAATTTCTATTTTAACTTTCATTTTTCCACATTATCCCTCCTCAATCTACATTACTTATCCCATATTCCATTTATATGTATACTCACCCCATCACATCATTTCCATCTCATCACTTCAGATTCCCTCACATCACAATCGTATATTCACATCCATACATCCACAACTATATGCGTACATTCACATCTACATGCATACATCTACATCCCTATGCATACATCCACATCCACATTCACATTCACCTCCATACATCTACATCTACATGCATACATCCACTCCACATTCACATCCACATCTATACATCTACATCTACATGCATACATCCACCTCTACATCCACATCTACGTCTATACACCTACATCTACATGCATACATCCACATCTCCATTCACATCTACATCTATACATCTACATCTACATGCATACATCCACATCTCCATTCTCATCTACATCTATACATCTACATCTACATGTATACATCCACATCTCCATTCTCATCTACATCTATACATCTACATCTTCATGCATCCATCCACCTCCACATCCACATCTACATCTATACATCTACATCTACATGTATACATCCACATCTCTATTCACATCTACATCTATACATCTACATCTACATGTATACATCCACATCTCCATTCTCACCTACATCTATACATCTACATCTACATGCATACATCCACATCTCCATTCTCACCTACATCTATACATCTACATCTACATGCATACATCCACATCTCCATTCTCACCTACATCTATACATCTACATCTACATGCATCCACCCACCTCCACATCCACATCTACATCTATACATCTACATCTACATGCATACATCCACCTCCACATTCACACTCACATCCATACCTCTACATCTACATGCAACATCCATATCTCCATGCATAATAATATTCTTTTAATTAATCTAGGATGATAGTTCCTAGGATATGGTAGGAAGTCCTCTTTTTAGGCTTTGAATGAAATTATTTTATGCGTAATTTCTATAAAAATTTTGCCATAGTTCCGCTACTATGACTGATAAATCTCAATTTTTTTCTAAGGGATAAGGTTTATCATTAAGGAAATAATTAGAATGGTCTCTAATTGGATCATCAATCCGTAATGGTCTCTAATTGGATCATTAATAATTAGAATGGTCTCTAATTGGATCATCAATCCATAATGGTCTCTAATTGGATCATTAAGAAAATAATTAGAATGGTCTCTAATTGGATCATCAATCCCTAATGGATTGAATCATCAACATACATAAACTAAAAGCATAGAAAAAAGCCATTAATTTGGCCTCAAGCATAGCTTAATCTTGGATTAAGAAAAAGCTTTATGAAAAGCTTCATTTGGATTGAGAATGGGTCATGAGTATGACCATTTCTTGAGTGAGAGAGAGAAATTACATAAAAACCATTAGAATTTAAATATAAATGGAAATTAACTTCTATAGCATTTATTAAATTATGTAACTCTTCACTACTATTCACCAATTAACTTCAATAGTATTTAAAAAACCATACCAATTAAACTTCTCAAGCTTGAGAGGGGTTGAGAAGAGAGAATCATTGAGAAATTATAGAAAAGATCAAAATTCAATATACTTACCTTATGATTTGCTTGATTCTTTAATTCACGGTAGAGGCCCCCAACCAATCAATTGGTTTAGTATGTTAATGGAGCCACCAATGGGGATTGAAGAAAGAGAGAAGTGTCAAAAACTAGTGAATTATTAAAGAATTCACAGTTCTTGGCTTAGGTGGAGTAACATAGCATAAGACACTATATATTTTGGCTTAGATGGAGTAGAGTAACAAAGCATAAGACACTATATGTTTTGGCTTAGGTGGAGTAGAGTAACAAAGCATAAGACACTATATATTTTGGCTTAGGTGGAGTAGAGTAACAAAGCATAAGACATTATATATTTTGGCTTAGGTGGAGTAGAGTAACAAAGCATAAGACACTATATATTTTGGCTTAGGTGGAGTAGAGTAACAAAGCATAAGACACTATGTTTTTTTCAACAAGGGGAGGCTTCTATTTATAGGAAAATTTGAGCTCCTAACCAAACAAACTGATTCTAGAATTTTCCAAGTCAGTTTGGTCACTTTTTGACCATTTTTAGGTCAATTAAGCTAACTTTTTGGAACTAGACTTGAATGAGGAGAGAGGAGAGATGAAATATCTCAATTTTTATGAGTTTAAAACTCATTCAAGCATGTGAAATATGCACCTCCTTTAAAGAATTCCCCTTCCTTACATATGTGTCAAAATTGTATTGCTCATAGTTTTTTTACTAATAAACCTTGTACATTTTCAACTCTTCATCTTATGTGAAATATGCACCTCCTTTAAAGAACTCCTCTTCCTTACATATGTGTCATAGTTTTTTTACTAATAAGCCTTGTACATTTTCAACTCTTCATCTTATGTGAATTATGCACCTCCTTTAAAGAACTCCCCTTCCTTACATATGTGTTTATTTACTAATAAACCTTGTACATTTTCAACTCTTCATCTTATGTGAAATATGCACCTCCTTTAAAGAACTCCCCTTCCTTACATATGTGTTTATTTACTAATAAACCTTGTACATTTTCAACTCTTCATCTTATGTGAAATATGCACCTCCTTTAAAGAACTCCCCTTCCTTACATATGTGTTTATTTACTAATAAACCTTGTACATTTTCAACTCTTCATCTTATGTGAGCATTTACTCATTTTTGGGTATTTTCTTTTTACAATTTGGATTTATCTCCTCCCTACACATGGATTGATGCTATTGGCCCATAGGAACCTTAATTGGACCATAGTCTAAAGATTTCTGAAAATCTAGACCCTTAGGCTAAGGTTCTTTATACCTATTTCCAATTAATTCCAATTGCACATTGGAAAATTCTTTTTAAATTTCTGTTTCAGGGGAACTCATCTGAATTATAAGAGATATTTTTCTATCCAAAAATATCCAAAATCTGAATATTCTCTCTCTAGAATATTTTCTCTCTCTAGGTTAAAACAGCCACAAACAAGATCTCTTATATTTCAGAAAAGGAATTGATTACAGGGGAATATACTAGACATCAAAAAGGGGTTGGGGGAGGAATCTTACATTCTACCCCACTTAAAAAACGCGAGATGTCCTCATCTCGCAACTTGGAATAATTTCGCAAGATGCACGAATATGAGACTTAGAGAAAAATTTTAATCACGATTAACCACCAAGAAAAGTCTTAAAGAGAGCAAGATTCAAAATAAGAACAAGATTTAAACTTTATTCATTCACGGGACTTATACAGTAAAGATAGAAGAACTCTTTACACTTCCATAAGCCCGTCCATCATATGGTCACAAAAGCAGTCCTCACAAGCTGCACAAGTATAGGGTAACTCATCTATGGGAATGATTCTGCTGGTTATTGCCGCACCTATCTCAGTGGTATGAGGTGATCTAACAAAAGGACCTCTGAGAGGCAAGCCAAAAACGGGGTAAAGGCATATCTTCTCATGAGGAAGAAAACATGCCAGTAAGAAGACCCGCTCAGAAAACCCAAGATGCCTTGATCTCATGACACAGTAGTATCGGGGACCCAAACCCAAAGCTTCAATAACCATGGCCAAGCGGACATTGTTACGAAAGTGTTGCTGACCCCAGGGTGTTACCCTAGTTATGTTTTGATAGGTCCGCCATTTGGTCTGCGCTACAGAAGTTCCTAGGTGAGGAAAAAGTGAGCGCTCATACTGTTCTATAAAGTCTTTCTTCACAGACTCTCTTGCGTCTTGAAGGTGAGAAATCATCAGGGATAAAACTAATTCCTGTTGCCAAGCCATGAAGGAGATCAAGAAAGAAAGGAGATTGATGGGAGTAAGATTACTGTGAGCGACAAGTAAAAGTTACGACTTATATAAAGGAAGGAGCTAGCGTAACCTAGAAACCAACGGTAACTTGCCACTGAAGTTTTACCGTCTTTCCATGATTTGAGTTTGACACATTTTTCTATAGAAGGCATTAAGAATTTTGAGATGAGGAGATAAAAGAAGCTTGTAGGCTAAGTCACCTACTTTCATTGAATTCAGATATAAGGCTCACAATATCTGGGGGATAACTTCTTATACTACCCAAGAGATAAAGAACTTCTTTTGGGCCGTACTCGAATGAAAACCAAAACCTTGGTATCCAAAACACCGATTCTCACTTCTGAACTCATTGTTCTAAATCCTTAAAACAGGTGGGACTCCTGAGAAGTATTCTAGGAAAAGGGTCTTCCTTTTTTTTAAAAAACAGAAACTTTCTTTTATTTTAGAGAGGGAATAATTCTAAGATCAGAAAGGGAGATTCTTACTCCTGTATACCTCGAAGGCTGGGGAGGAATCTTACATTCTACCCCACTTAAAAAGTGCGAGATGTCCTCATCTCGCAAGGTAGAGGACAGCTCTTTTTCTTAAGATCCAATTTTATTCTGGGATTCCTTATATTTTGGTCAACCCAACAGAACACTGGGATAAATATCCCTTATATAGAACTCATCATTAAATAACAATTCATTCAGATCATGTCATTCATATCTTTAACATGATAATGGTCCTTTAGACCGAAAGTTTCCTTCGAAACATTCCTCCACACGGAAATTTCAGTCAAGCAAGTTCTCAATTTGACATCCCTTAACTTGATCTACCGGTCAAGTATTAACAGTAGCAATCTGACAGCACAACCCACTAATCTCATAGTGATTTGCTGAATTCGTTATCATCATTCTGGTTATGAATATCATCACAGGAACTCGTCCCATTCCCCCTCATTGTGGTTTCATTATATTTCAACTAATTTTTAAAAATCAACATTTTTCAATCAGCATTTTCAATCAGAATCCAAATCAATTCATTCATTCTCAAACAGAATTAAAAATCATATCAATCACATTCGAAATCATCATCTAGATAGCATTAACGCTTATAATTTCAAGTCTTAGATTTACTCGTATATACTGTCAGTAAAGAGCTGCAGTATACTCTCGGTATATACGGGTAGTCACGGCCCTTGGAATTATAAGATAAATACTATCATGTCTAGGCCTCAAGCAAGTCAGGGTTTCTATATAATTGCGGTACTTCCATCTGAAGACCCAATTACCAAAATTAGGAGTTTCAGTTTGAATATCAAATTGTATGAATTATATCACACAATTATAACCTTTTTGTGTTTCTTGATAAATTTTTGACATATTTGTCTTCTCAGTTGATCTTTATTAACCAAATGCTCTGATACCAACTGTAAGATCCCTGTTCCCACCGAGCAACAGATTCGGGATACTAGCAGCGGAAGTAGCACTCTCGCGCGGGACAGGGGTCCCACATTCGGGGCCTCACCCACGGATATCCGGATAAGAGACTAATCCGTCGGTTGTTCCAAAACCGAACCCAGAAAAACTTCCTTAACTGGAAAGCACGGGCGATTCCACCAGGATAACTTTTTACTCTAACGTAGTCAAGATCATTTCTGATTGAGATGATCCAATTACATCTATAAGATACTTAGTCAGTTCAAGGAAGAAACTTGCACTTGGATCATTGGGATCAACGCTTTTTTCCCCATTCAAGAGGCACAGCCGTTGATTCCTATCCATAGAACAGTTACTGTCCGGGATTTATTTTTTTTCTATCGTAAAAACAAAAGTTTGAGTCTCGATTTACAGATCCATCAGTCCAGCCTAACCCCATCCAATCCCATGGGTTAGCCAACCGCCCAACCACTGTAGTGATGGGATCCAATTAAAAATTTGGTTAGGTTTTGTCCCGGGTACCAAGGAAAAGAGTTCCAAGGCCCCCTAGCCGGATGTTCATGCAAAATAAAACCAGTCACACCACTCACACACCCAATATGAAATTGCCTTTTTCAACCAGATTCAACCAGTTTAAAACAATCCTTTAATAAAACCATAGTATCATTGATCACCATCTTCCAATTTATCCAATTGATTCTTAATTTCCCATCATTCCTTCATCAGAGTATCTATGGCATCATTGGCAACTAGAACGCTCAGGAGCCGTTTCGATAGTTCCTAGCCCATAATACTTGGCAATATAATCACTTAACAAGATGGACTCTCGTTGAAGATCAGCAAGATCAACCAACAGATCCATATAAGGAGCCATGGACTCATCCATTGAAGACCAGCAAGGTCAATCAACCAGATCCATGCTCGATTTCAGAAAACAACTCCAACTCTGTTCCAATATCTTCCTCGACGCACGCGTGGGTATCCTAGGCGACCCAGAGCCCGAGCACCGTATGGTCAGCACCCTCTAGGATCCTTCGCAGGTAACCTAGCGCTTCACGCATAGGCCGCTTCCTTGGCCCCTCATCCACCGTACCGGAAGCTCACCATTTTAATCGCACCGAGGCTGGTCAAGACCTCGGCCGACCTTGCTACGCGAGACGTCCTTCATTGACTCCCCGTCAGCAGTTGCAACTTTCTCATCACGACCTTAATCACAAGACGGTCAAAATGCTCCCCCCAGCATTCTTGACATAAAACAATCATTTACAAACAGCATTTACAAACATCATTTACAAACAGTTTACAATACAATTTCTATTTTAACTTTCATTTTTCCACATTATCCCTCCTCAATCTACATTACTTATCCCATATTCCATTTATATGTATACTCACCCCATCACATCATTTCCATCTCATCACTTCAGATTCCCTCACATCACAATCGTATATTCACATCCATACATCCACAACTATATGCGTACATTCACATCTACATGCATACATCTACATCCCTATGCATACATCCACATCCACATTCACATTCACCTCCATACATCTACATCTACATGCATACATCCACTCCACATTCACATCCACATCTATACATCTACATCTACATGCATACATCCACCTCTACATCCACATCTACGTCTATACACCTACATCTACATGCATACATCCACATCTCCATTCACATCTACATCTATACATCTACATCTACATGCATACATCCACATCTCCATTCTCATCTACATCTATACATCTACATCTACATGTATACATCCACATCTCCATTCTCATCTACATCTATACATCTACATCTTCATGCATCCATCCACCTCCACATCCACATCTACATCTATACATCTACATCTACATGTATACATCCACATCTCTATTCACATCTACATCTATACATCTACATCTACATGTATACATCCACATCTCCATTCTCACCTACATCTATACATCTACATCTACATGCATACATCCACATCTCCATTCTCACCTACATCTATACATCTACATCTACATGCATCCACCCACCTCCACATCCACATCTACATCTATACATCTACATCTACATGCATACATCCACCTCCGCATTCACACTCACATCCATACCTCTACATCTACATGCAACATCCATATCTCCATGCATAATAATATTCTTTTAATTAATCTAGGATGATAGTTCCTAGGATATGGTAGGAAGTCCTCTTTTTAGGCTTTGAATGAAATTATTTTATGCGTAATTTCTATAAAAATTTTGCCATAGTTCCGCTACTATGACTGATAAATCTCAATTTTTTTCTAAGGGATAAGGTTTATCATTAAGGAAATAATTAGAATGGTCTCTAATTGGATCATCAATCCGTAATGGTCTCTAATTGGATCATTAATAATTAGAATGGTCTCTAATTGGATCATCAATCCATAATGGTCTCTAATTGGATCATTAAGAAAATAATTAGAATGGTCTCTAATTGGATCATCAATCCCTAATGGATTGAATCATCAACATACATAAACTAAAAGCATAGAAAAAAGCCATTAATTTGGCCTCAAGCATAGCTTAATCTTGGATTAAGGAAAAGCTTTATGAAAAGCTTCATTTGGATTGAGAATGGGTCATGAGTATGACCATTTCTTGAGTGAGAGAGAGAAATTACATAAAAACCATTAGAATTTAAATATAAATGGAAATTAACTTCTATAGCATTTATTAAATTATGTAACTCTTCACTACTATTCACCAATTAACTTCAATAGTATTTAAAAAACCATACCAATTAAACTTCTCAAGCTTGAGAGGGGTTGAGAAGAGAGAATCATTGAGAAATTATAGAAAAGATCAAAATTCAATATACTTACCTTATGATTTGCTTGATTCTTTAATTCACGGTAGAGGCCCCCAACCAATCAATTGGTTTAGTATGTTGATGGAGCCACCAATGGGGATTGAAGAAAGAGAGAAGTGTCAAAAACTAGTGAATTATTAAAGAATTCACAGTTCTTGGCTTAGGTGGAGTAACATAGCATAAGACACTATATATTTTGGCTTAGATGGAGTAGAGTAACAAAGCATAAGACACTATATGTTTTGGCTTAGGTGGAGTAGAGTAACAAAGCATAAGACACTATATATTTTGGCTTAGGTGGAGTAGAGTAACAAAGCATAAGACATTATATATTTTGGCTTAGGTGGAGTAGAGTAACAAAGCATAAGACACTATATATTTTGGCTTAGGTGGAGTAGAGTAACAAAGCATAAGACACTATGTTTTTTTCAACAAGGGGAGGCTTCTATTTATAGGAAAATTTGAGCTCCTAACCAAACAAACTGATTCTAGAATTTTCCAAGTCAGTTTGGTCACTTTTTGACCATTTTTAGGTCAATTAAGCTAACTTTTTGGAACTAGACTTGAATGAGGAGAGAGGAGAGATGAAATATCTCAATTTTTATGAGTTTAAAACTCATTCAAGCATGTGAAATATGCACCTCCTTTAAAGAATTCCCCTTCCTTACATATGTGTCAAAATTGTATTGCTCATAGTTTTTTTACTAATAAACCTTGTACATTTTCAACTCTTCATCTTATGTGAAATATGCACCTCCTTTAAAGAACTCCTCTTCCTTACATATGTGTCATAGTTTTTTTACTAATAAGCCTTGTACATTTTCAACTCTTCATCTTATGTGAATTATGCACCTCCTTTAAAGAACTCCCCTTCCTTACATATGTGTTTATTTACTAATAAATCTTGTACATTTTCAACTCTTCATCTTATGTGAAATATGCACCTCCTTTAAAGAACTCCCCTTCCTTACATATGTGTTTATTTACTAATAAACCTTGTACATTTTCAACTCTTCATCTTATGTGAAATATGCACCTCCTTTAAAGAACTCCCCTTCCTTACATATGTGTTTATTTACTAATAAACCTTGTACATTTTCAACTCTTCATCTTATGTGAGCATTTACTCATTTTTGGGTATTTTCTTTTTACAATTTGGATTTATCTCCTCCCTACACATGGATTGATGCTATTGGCCCATAGGAACCTTAATTGGACCATAGTCTAAAGATTTCTGAAAATCTAGACCCTTAGGCTAAGGTTCTTTATACCTATTTCCAATTAATTCCAATTGCACATTGGAAAATTCTTTTTAAATTTCTGTTTCAGGGGAACTCATCTGAATTATAAGAGATATTTTTCTATCCAAAAATATCCAAAATCTGAATATTCTCTCTCTAGAATATTTTCTCTCTCTAGGTTAAAACAGCCACAAACAAGATCTCTTATATTTCAGAAAAGGAATTGATTACAGGGGAATATACTAGACATCAAAAAGGGGTTGGGGGAGGAATCTTACAAGAAGGCATTAAGAATTTTGAGATGAGGAGATAAAAGAAACTTGTAGGCTAAGTCACCTACTTTCATTGAATTCAGATATAAGGGTCACAATATCTGGGGGATAACTTCTTATACTCCCCAAGAGATAAAGAACTTCTTTTGGGCCATACTCGAATGAAAGCCAAAACCTTGGTATCCAAAACACCGGTTCTCACTTCAAAACTCATTGTTCTAAATCCTTAAAACAGGTGGGACTCCTGAGAGTATTCTAGGGAAAGGGTCTTCCTTTTTTTTAAACAGAAACTTTCTTTTATTTTAGAGAGGGAATAAGTATAAGATCAGAGAGGGAGATTCTTAATCCTGTATACCTCGAAGTTTGGGGAGGAATCTTACAAACATCTAGTATGTCATCTTCATTGAGCTATATATGGTTTGAAATAGGCTTCTCGTGCATGCTACTTAAATATCGATGCCTTTCTCCAATCACATGGGTTTGATTCTTGCTCTTTTGATCCAAATTTATACTTGAAATAAAAATACCACTTATTTATTATTATTACTTTATATGTGGATGACACCATCTTCGTTGCCAAATGATTCATCCTTCCTTCTACATATTAAGAAGACGTTATCCTTAGCATTTGAAATGGTGGATCTTCATCAAATTCATTCTTGTCTTGGCATTCAAATCTAGCGATCTCACCGAGAGAGGTATTTTTCTTCTTCGACAAACAAATTCATTATTGACGCTCTTGAAAAATTTTGACTGGTTGATGCACATCCAGTATGTACTCCTATTGTTATGCATTCTTCCAAGAATCAGCCTTCAAAATATAATCATCCTTTGATGGATGATTGCCCATATGAAAACCTGGTTGGATGTTTACAATTTGTTGGTCTCAATACATGCCTTGATGTTCTTTTCACTATAAATGGTCTTGGTCAATATACTTCTCAATACATGCCTTGATGTTCTTTTCACTATAAATGGTCGTGGTCAATATACTTCTCAACCTTCTCATGGTACTTGGATTGAAGTTAAGTGTTCTTTGAAGTATTTAAATGGCATTAGAGATCATGGCCTCCTCTATCGTCGACAAGCATCTTCATCTCACTCTTCACCTTTATGCTTAGCTGGTTATTGTGATGTTGATTGGGAAAGTTCTCATTCTTCAATGAGATCTACAAGTGGAAATTACTTTTTTGTTAATGGATGCTTGGTTTCTTGGACGAGCAAGAAACAACATTGTGTTGTAGTCTCAACCTACAGAAGCAAAATATGTAGCGGCGTCATTGGCAGCTCATGAGTTGATATGGTCACGTCAGTTCCTTTCAAACATTCTGTATCCTCCACCTTCTAGCACTCCTCTTCGATGTGATAATCAAAGTGCTATCAGTCTTGCAAAGTGCTATCAGTCTTGCAAAGGATTATGCTCGACATAGCCAAACCAAACACATTGTTGTTCATTATCACTATGTTCACCCCACCATGAAGTGAAGAAGGAAACTATTATGGTTGAAAATTTCCCAACTGCTCAAATGGTTGCAGATATTCTTATGAAGGGACTTGGTGAAGCTCGATTCACTTGTCTACGCAATGAACTTGGAGTGACAATGAAAATTTTATCCACGAACATCATTGTATATATTCATTCAAAAGTCTAGACACATACACCACACAACACATTCATCCATGGTTTATGGACATCGTTGTATATTCAAATTATTCAACACTCATCACATTCATGCACATTTTGATTTTATCACATTTGTATGTAAAGTTTTCATAGATGTATATAGGATCTTGGGTTTTCCCTTGTACTCCCCAAGGGTTTTTTCATCTGCAGAGACCCTAGTTTGAGCGAGGGTGTTGGGGACACTATATATAGATCACCCTAGCTTGACCTAGATCTCAACTATATATACCTATGCACTATCAATAATACACACTACTTTGGGAGAGATGTCTCGTATACCTCTCTTTCTCTTTATCGTATCTGTCAACAAGCCTACGGGGACAAAGCGCGTTGTCGTGACGTGGGCGGTATAGCCGGGAACACACTGGGTGTCTGGCTGTGAGAGTTTGGTGTTTTGTAATTCACTTGATTTGATTCTTCAGAGAAAATAAATCTTGCCAAACCTCCTCCCTCCTCTCTCCCTTGTGTTGCTTCTCTTTCTCCTTTTGTGGTTGTTCCTTCTACCTCCATCTCCCACTCCCCTACTTGTTTGTCCTCATGTTCTTCCCCTTCCCCTTTCGGATGTTGTCCTTGATACTTTCCTAGTGCTTGCTAACTGCTTCATTTTGTTCCTTGTAAGAGGGGATTGGCGCTTGTTCCACTTGGGCGGGTTCCACTTTTCACCTTCTGGTGTTGTCCATGTCTGAGATAATGGACATGTATCTGCCACTCTAGCCTTCATGAGCATGAATAAATAACATTTCCTACCCCCATTTGGATCATCGTAGCAAATTGTTCGGGAGGCTTCAAGCCGCTTGTATGATTCATCCAAGCTATATCTGAGAAATACTGATCTATCTTTTGTTATGAGGATGCCATACTTTGACTGCTCTAGTACCATATACAAAAAAAAATCTGAGACAAAGCACTCTCTGTACCTTAACCTTTTCATCATTAGAAAGCATCATATGAACAACATTCATGCTCCTTCGCAGATGAACTGTTCATGCACTATTATCTTTTGTTTAGTGATGAACCTTCCCACATCAACGTTGCTTACCCCAACTGAAGCTGTTGAAGCTAATATCAAGTTCTAGCAGCATCTGACACTAGTTGAGCTATACATGACAAAAAACACGACTTGATATCTGTCTCTTCTATGATCATACCAACTTGTACACCCCTGCATGGATACTTTCCACAATTAACATCGGTCTATACTCAGACCAGAACATCTCAGCATCTTGGTCGAATGATTCCCACGCTTCAAAATGTCAGTTGTTATGCAGTCCCTAAGAAGCCTCGTCTGCACGCTCATCCATGTAAGACTTCTCTCTTAGAAGATTCTTGTAGATGGTAGCATAGCAATTGTAGACAGGCCAGACAGAGCACCTTTTTCCAACATCATGAAATACCAGAAACAAGGGGAGAGCGTGCTCTACGTCTTGGACTCGGAGAGGGATGGAAAAGAAAGTAATATGGCATGTGAAACGGGTTGCTCGCCAGCCTCAATCTCGACACAGAATCACCATAGCTCTCACCGCCCTTATGTTACCTACACAGCTATCTCTTTGCTGCGCATCACCAGCTACCCCCTAGAGCCCCCTTGGCTCTTCACACGGCGAACCCCACCTCTTCCAGCTGCGCTGCACCTATCTGCTGCAGCGCCCCCCACACAAAACACACAGGGCTCCCCCCCATCAACCAAGCGCCCCCCCCCCCATCGCAGAATCACTAGCTGCGCCGACTCCATGCACTCTCTCGCAACGTCCAGAAGATGCGCTGGCAAGTGCATGAAGGTCCACGTAGCTGGCCAGATTTATCCCTTTTTTATTTTATTTTGTTTATTTTGAAGAAAAAGGCCACCATGTTCCTTTCACACCAAAGCAAAGGCAGCCTTGACCCTTTTTACCTTTTTCTGCCCATGCATCTGAGTTCATATGGGATGGTCTGTGAGCTTCTTTCACTACATGGATGTGCCACAGCACGACATCGACCCCCTCTAAACCTGCACATCCTCCGGTATGTGCCACCAAGTTGCTATATAGGCTAATCTTCATTCAAATTTATACTGATTTGCCTTCATCTTTATCAAATTTTGGCACGTTATCTTCAGCTTTTTCATCCTCTGGACCCACATTCTCATCAAGGCTTTCCTGACTGGTTGAATTTCCTGTATTGATCATCTTGCTCATAAGAAGCCTATTTCCAAGGGTTGTTAAAACTCCATCTCCATTCTCTTTGCCAGCTAATGCAACTTGCACAAGTGTTGGTTTGGCATCCCCCTAGTTGAAATTCTCACAGCTTTTACTTTCATAAGATACAGTTTGATTGTTCTCAGAGCAGTCCACAACTGTGTTTCTAGATTCCCCATGCGTGTCGAGAATATCTGCAAAAGATAGTATTGCCCATCTTGCATGGTTAAGCCAACATCATCCTCGTTCAAACCTTCTGGTGATAATGGGGTTGAACCCCCATTGATATTAACCTTCCCTGTTGTCTCAGAGGCTGGTGCCTTACGCACAGGGTAGTCCATAAGACCACATCTTGCTCTGACAGTTTAACAAAAGACACCTATGCATCCTCCACACTTGCACACTTGCCGTACATGGTAACAATAGCTGTCACCACTGCAAGCATATAGTCAAACCCAACAGCAACAATATGGGCATGCAGCTCCTGGCCTTCCTCAAGTGATCCTTTGCTTGCACATGCCAAAAGAAAGTTTATATAGGTGGTCCTGTCTCTTTTAGGCATTTCATCAAGTATACTTTGAGCATGTTTTAGCCTGCCCCAGTTTTCGTACATGTTCACAAGGGCATTTCCCATAGCAGTATCTAAATAAAGTCCTCTGCCAGAAATACTAGCATACAATCGCTCACCGTTACCTTGAACAGCCTGGCTGCCACATTTTCCATACATGCCGACCAGTGCTGTGCCAACATAATTATCATCCATGCACCCACTGCTTGCAACTTGGACATGCACTTGCTGGCCTTCAGATAAAGCCGCTTGGCTGGCATATGCAGATAAAAGACTAGAAAAAAAAAATGTACTTGTTTGGCATCAACCCTTTTGCTTGCATTCGTCGGAAAAGGAGAAAAGCATCTTTGCACTGCCCCTGCCGGGTGTGTGCTCTTATCATGAAATTCCAAGAGTATAGATCCTTTTCACCCATTTGAGCAAAAAGCCCATCTGCCATCTCCACAGAGTCGCATTTTCCATACATCTGCAAGAGGAGGTTGTTAAGAGGTAGAACTTGATCAAGCCCATTTCTGACAATGTGATCATGTATGTACTTGCCATCACATAAGGCCTTTAAGCTGTCACACCTCTTCAAAAGAGAAGCATAGGTGGCAGCATCCCATGGAGACCCTCGTTGTTGTGACCGACACATAAGGTTTTGATGGGTATGTAAGGCGATATGCAAAAACCTCCTCCCTTGATGTGTGTCACATGATCTCATATATGTGTGAAGAAAAAGAAGGGCAAGTGCCAAGGAGGCAAGGGTGGCAAATGTACCATTAGTCGTGCTGTCTTCTTTTATACTGCCCCACTATGTACTTCCCTTGAGGCTTAAACAGCTTTGCTGCACAATTGCCTCTGCACACTGCGCTATAGATATTTGATAGTGTTACATATGGTGAGGCCTTCTCCGGAGCCAGCTCATACACATTCTCTGCAGCACGTTCACCTCTTGGTACATCAAACTGGTCCTTGCATGCCCAGGCAGAGTTGTCCAAGTTATTGAAGTGGGAGTATAAGGCATTTCATTAATAAGAGTCTCTGCTTCTTCAATCAGTCCTGCTCTCCCTAGGAGATCAATCATGCAATTGTAATGATCCACCACCGGTGTGATGCCGTAAGTTGTCTTCATGGATCTGAACCACTGGCGACCCTCATCCACCAACCAGAATGGCTACATGCATTAAGTATACTAACGAAGGTGATTTCATTAGGTACCACTCCTTCCTGCCTTATCTGGTCCAAAAGACTCTGGGCATCCTTGGCATGCCCGTACTGAGCATGTGTTGCAACAATGACTGTCCATGCAACTGCATCCCGCTGGGGTATATTCTTGAATACTCTGCGAGCATCCTCCAACATACCACACTTGCCATACATGTTCAAAAGAGCTGTTCCCACAACAAGGTCTGACTCAAATGCATTGACCATAACGTGGTTATTCATGTATTACAGATGAGCATTCCATGTGTACATATAATGCCATCATATATGGCTTTCCTGAACAACGAGTAGAGCTTTAATCTCCATGTTCATACACTCAATTCTACAGCATTCTGCATTGGCATTCCTTTTATCCTTCTGATGTTTTGGGCTTTCTCTATCGAACCATTCATTCAGATTATCATTGCATACATTTAGCCCTGTTTTTCAAAGAGTTTCTTTCAGATATTCCGACAATTAGAGTACAAAGAAGTGTCCACCTTTCCGGCATTCATAAGTTCTTGAGCATTCTAACTGTTTTGCAACTTGTAGGGAAGACCTCAAGTCAATACAAGCTCCTCACCTTCCTCAGCTATCAAAAAGGTCGAGTGTCGTAAGCCCTTGAGACAAAGGGTTAGCTTCAAGTCACTACAAGCTCCTCTCTATCCTTGGTTATTGGAATAGATGAGTGTCATAGGCCCTTGAAGTGGCAGGAATGGATCAAGTCATTGCAAGCTCCTCTCCTTCCTCAGCTGTCGAGAAGGATGAGTGTCACAAGCCCTTGTTGCCCATTCTACAGTCCTAAGAGAGAACTACAAGTCTATACAAGCTCCTTGTTACCCCCTTCTCTTGAGGTGAACAAGTGTCATAAGCCCTTGTAATCCTTCTTCTTCCCTAATCCACCTGGGTCAAATGGTACCAACAAATCATACAGGCTCTGCTGCCTGTACCCTTAAGGAATACCCTCTAGATCATAGGCCATCAAGGTTTTCTGCCTCATACATATGCTGAAATCATCACATACATAGTTCACGGGGATTTCACCACACTCTCACCCCAGCAATCTCACGTCGGGTTCACCAAAGATGTCGTGACGTGGGCGGTATAGCCGGGAACACACTCGGTGTCTGGCTGTGAGAGTTTGGTGTTTTGTAATTCACTTGATTTGATTCTTCAGAGAAAATAAATCCTGCCAAACCTCCTCCCTCCTCTCTCCCTTGTGTTGCTTCTCTTTCTCCTTTTGTGGTTGTTCCTTCTACCTCCATCTCCCACTCCCCTACTTGTTTGTCCTCATGTTCTTCCCCTTCCCCTTTCGGATGTTGTCCTTGATACTTTCCTAGTGCTTGCTAACTGCTTCATTTTGTTCCTTGTAAGAGGGGATTGGCGCTTGTTCCACTTGGGCGGGTTCCACTTTTCACCTTCTGGTGTTGTCCATGTCTGAGATAATGGACATGTATCTGCCACTCTAGCCTTCATGAGCATGAATAAATAACATTTCCTACCCCGAATTGGATCATCGTAGCAAATTGTTTGGGAGGCTTCAAGCCGCTTGTATGATTCATCCAAGCTATATCTGAGAAATACTGATCTATCTTTTGTTATGAGGATGCCATACTTTGACTGCTCTAGTACCATATACAAAAAAAATCTGAGACAAAGCACTCTCTGTACCTTAACCTTTTCATCATTAGAAAGCATCATATGAACAACATTCATGCTCCTTCGCAGATGAACTGTTCATGCACTATTATCTTTTGTCTAGTGATGAACCTTCCCACATCAACGTTGCTTACCCCAACTGAAGCTGTTGAAGCTAATATCAAGTTCTAGCAGCATCTGACACTAGTTGAGCTATACATGACAAAAAACACGACCTGATATCTGTCTCTTCTATGATCATACCAACTTGTACACCCTTGCATGGATACTTTCCACAATTAACATCGGTCTATACTCAGACCAGAACATCTCAGCATCTTGGTCGAATGATTCCCACGCTTCAAAATGTCAGTTGTTATGCAGTCCCTAAGAAGCCTCGTCTGCACGCTCATCCATGTAAGACTTCTCTCTTAGAAGATTCTTGTAGATGGTAGCATAGCAATTGTAGACAGGCCAGACAGAGCACCTTTTTCCAACATCATGAAATACCAGAAACAAGGGGAGAGCGCGCTCTACGTCTTGGACTCGGAGAGGGATGGAAAAGAAAGTAATATGGCATGTGAAACGGGTTTCTCGCCAGCCTCAATCTCGACACAGAATCACCATAGCTCTCACCGCCCTTATGTTACCTACACAGCTATCTCTTTGCTGCGCATCACCAGCTACCCCCTAGAGCCCCCTTGGCTCTTCACACGGCGAACCCCACCTCTTCCAGCTGCGCCTATCTGCTGCAGCGCCCCCCACACAAAACACACAGGGCTCCCCCCCATCAACCAAGCGCCCCCCCCCCCATCGCAGAATCACCAGCTGCGCCGACTCCATGCACTCTCTCGCAACGTCCAGAAGATGCGCTGGCAGCTGCATGAAGGTCCACGTAGCTGGCCAGATTTATCCCTTTTTTATTTTATTTTGTTTATTTTGAAGAAAAAGGCCACCATGTTCCTTTCACACCAAAGCAAAGGCAGCCTTGACCCTTTTTACCTTTTTCTGCCCATGCATCTGAGTTCATATGGGATGGTCTGTGAGCTTCTTTCACTACATGGATGTGCCACAGCACGACAGCGTGTGTTGGGAACATAGAGTAGTTTGAGAAGATTGGATATGTACACATCTTCAGCCTACACAAGAGACTGGGGCTGTAGCCAAGCCGAGTTTGGGTACGAGATTCATGAAGGGAAGAGGGGGACGGCCCTACAAAAGAAGAATTGTGTGTGTTTTTCCTTGAGAGAGTCAACTACAAGTAGAGTGGTCTATGTGAGATTTATAAAGGGAGAAAGTGACGGGCCTGAAGCTGTACTAAGATGGGTATTGGGTGTTTTTTCTTGAAGATAATTAAGAGTGTAGTATTGTTTTTTGGGTAATGGTTATAAGGAAGAGTGAGTGATAGTGTTATGTACAGTTTCAAGGTAACCAAGGTTTTTTTCCTTGATGTTTTGAGGGCTAGGCTGTACGCGAGTATCTTTTTTTTGTGGTCATTTTTAGAAAGAAAGGAGTGCATGCTGCAAAGGTTTCTCTCTTATGGTTTCTCTAAGGTGTCATTGATATCGTAATTGTACTTGTGAAGCTTAAGATCATCTAACATCTCAAGGAGGATGTGGAAGGAGGTTTACTAGCTTAAAGCTTGTGTTTCATTTGGTTATTATAAAGGTCTCTCTATGAGAGATATTCATAAATCTTGAAGAAATAAACCATAGAGGAGCTTTCATGAGTTTCTCTCAGATCATCGAGAGATTCACATATTGAAATTTATTGTGTCCCCATTACTTAATCATTTGTTGTTAAGGAGGTGTTATAACTAGATCATGATTCTGTATTTGGTATTGGGTCTTGAAATTACACAAGTTGTATGCCTTGGGTTTCCATTCTCAGTAGTACTATCCTTTCATATACTGACTCTATGAATGGTTCATTTTGTTGTGTGTACCCAATTCATTACAAATCACCCAATTTGAGTCCCACTTACCTGAGGAATTATACCACATAGAGGTTTGTAATGAGGAAGATATTTTCTAAATACTTTCCATTATAATAATCTAGCCATAATACATCTATACAATAAGATTATTCTTTAAAAAAAAAATACTCACTACCATAGTATTGCATCTCAAAACCAATTGGGGTCCACTTAACTCAAGCAACAAGTGTTTTAAATTTTGTAAATATATGATTACGTGAAAGAAGGAAATGCTATATAGGTTACCCGTGTTGTTCCAGTTTTATAACATCTGTTTTGGTGCCCCCCACCAAGGATTCTTCTTGGGAATTGAGGTGACTGGGGAAAGGACTCAAGACAAGTGTGTGTGTTGTAAGTGGCTCAACAAAATGGTCAAAGATTTCCTAAAATTTCTTGGGTTACCAAATGAAGTTACGTGTCGGTTTATTGAGGATTTGGAGTTTACACCTCTAATGAAGGATAGAGATACTTTTGTTGCAAATCTTTGCCTATTATCTATCTGGGTTTGATTTTTTTGCGAGCTTTATTTGGCGAGCTTTTTGGAGATAAGATAGTTTTATGCAAGCTTGTAAGAAAAATGATACATTTTGGTGAGCTTTTATATAGTACGTATTTATGAAAGAGAAATAAATACATTCACATACATACATACATATATACATGCATATTCTCAAACACACCTACCTACCTACCTTCCTACATATATACATACACATATACATACATACATACATATATACACACATTTGTACAATACATACATACATACATGCATGCATACTCCCAAACATATACATGCATGCATACATACATACCTGCATACCTACCTACCTACCTTCCTACATATAAACACACATTTTATGTCAAAGAAACTTAAATATAGACACAAACATACCTATCTATGCACCTTTCTTCCAATATTTATTTCAACACAAGTAAAAACAAGTATACCCGGCTCATATTTTCTTACAAAAAGATTGAGTTCACATTTCCTTACAAGAAGATATATGGTTGGTACAACTCCTTTACCATAGCGTCGCAAGCTACCTACAATAAGACTTTAGAGTACCTGATCGTATACTCCATCCCAAAGCAAAGACAAAAATATTGGGTTCAAATTTTCTTACAAAAAGATTGACTTCACATTTCCTTACAAGCTTAAGTAGGAATGAACATGAGAGGGGCTTGATTAAAGCTTAAGTATAGACACAAACATCCTTGCTTCGAGGACGTGATAGTATATTGCCCACTTCCTCTGGTGATAGTGTCGGTTGATGCATTACCATATCCTCATTCTTATGTAATCCCAAAACTCGCAAGAAGACAAAATAGATATGCTTACATGCAACATAAGGCTTTCCTCTAGATTCTCTTTGCATGAAATGAGGACATGTACACTAAGGTTGTACCTTGATGTGTATAAAATAGTCCTCACATGCCAAATGAAAAATAGAGTAGGGGGACGGCTGCATTGCACTCTCATTAAGGACTGTCGCTGTCAAGGCCTCGGCACTACTTATCCTCTTTTCTGCTTCTTTGGAAATCTAATGCCACCACTTGGTTGATCTCTTTGTATTCTGTGTAGCATCATGTGGCCTCTTGTCACTTTCTTTGTTGCCTGCTGCTTGTGTGGACGTTTCTCCCACCCCTGACACAAAAGGTTCTTCATGAGTAACATCTAACTTGAACCCTTCCTTTACTAATTTCTCTACCTCTTGGCTGGTTATGTTGGTCCCAACATCCACTTTCCACATATCTGGGTATGATGGCTTGTATATTATGTTTGGATCTACATGCCATGTGTGTGAAACATCTGAAGGACAAAACCACATCATTTGAGCCTTTGGCCCTCCCAGACCAGGATGTTGTCGCTCTGAGTAGAATCTAGGGGCAACAACTCCAATAGAGCTAGATCTTCCCTGTATGTATGAGTTGCACTTAAGTTTTCCATCAATACCTCCCAAACATTTGACTTTTGAGTTCAATGGGGTTCGTCTAATGGCCCACATTGTGCGTCCAATGGCCTCTTCCTTTACATGCATTTATCCTCCGCTCATTGTGCCATAATGTTGTTTAGGCTCTTCATGTCCGACATCTTTGTTTCCTCCAGTCGTTGGACTTTTTGGTCCTCCCCTTGAAGCGTGACTTGCTGCACTGTTTGTTCTAGATCTATCTCCAAAACTGGCATCAATTTTCTTTAATTCGTCTAAACCTAAAAAACATAATTTCACAATAAAGAGAGGACCGAATGTAAAAAAATACATCCAAATATAATTAAGTTACACAATGAATACTCACCTCTGGTTTTCCACAAGAGGACTCAACTCCTCCAAAAAATTACAGAGCTCATGATCCCCAATACTTGTAGGTAGCTCATCATTTTGATTCATCATGGAGGAAAACAGCATATCCTTCACAATATCCATCTGTATTTTTCGAGGACCTGCACTTCTCTGGGCTTTCAACACTTGAGAAACAAACATTTTCACGCGCTCCAACATTGACCTTGAAGTTCCTGGCTGAACTGGATGTTCATGCAGCCCGGTGTGAAGCATCATTCTTGTAATAGTTGTGTCACGAGGCATTACGTAATACACAACACATCTACACACTTGCACACAGTGTGAAGTTTTGCGACAAAAGTGGTAAACTATTTTAGTTTTCTCATCCTCTGTTCAGAAGTCCAACTGCAATCTTTTTTGTCAGATGTCCATGAAAGAAGGTGTTGTTATACCTTTTATTGTTCAAGTAAAAAGGACAGCTGAGCCTATGGCACTCCAAAGTACCAACATAATAGCTAATACGCACGGTACAACTTACAGACATGTTTGATGTTATTGGGCGTGTCCATAGGTGACCATCATATTTTTGCTCCATTCCATCCATATTTCCTATTTTGCCATATGTTGGTGGAAACTCTAGGATGGAATCACCATCATAATGTCTTGGCACCTCCTAGACTTGGATGACTCAAGTAACTTTTTCCAACAATGAACGTAGAAGAGAAGGTTCCTCCTTCTTACGAAGAACTGAAAGTATACTCTCTGAAGCAATACATTTATCTTCAGAGATATTGTGCTTTGAACCTTGTGGATTGCTCGTGCCTTCACGTGGTTGCAAAATAGTTGCTGAGCCATTCAAGTCACTCTCAAAGGAGGAGCTCGAGATATGAACATGGGTGTTTTGTGTCCCTAATTCTTTATCCACTGAAGTCTCCAAATGTCAGACATCTTGGGCAATGTAATCAGCACTAGAATCAAGACTATCAGCAGCAGCAGCTACACAGAGAGGACTACATTGTAGCATATATGTTTTACTTCGAGTAATATCTATGAGGTAGTTTTTATTGCCCTCCATATCATAATGAGTGATGATTGGGGTGGCTGGAGCAACAAAGGGGGCAAGGGCTTGGCAGCTACGGTGGGCTGGGTCAATGAGATTCGAATTCTGGTGGGGAAACCCACGTGAGGTTGTCTGGGAGAGCAGCAGCGTGAGGAGCGGCCAGGTCTGCAGTGACCTCTGGCGGCAATAAAAGTCATCGCACTGGGCTTTGACCCTATACCATGGCGTAGCTGTAGGCATTCAAACTGCTTGGAAGGAGTAGGCAGAGACAGAAGCAGAGACAAGAAGGAAACAGGCCATATAGGGAGATGAGTGCAGTGAGGGAAAGTAGAACGTGGTGATCTGACCCTGAGGTTGTAGGCACGGAGAACAAGTTGTGTGAATCAATCAGTTGACAAAGAGATTAGACGTTACAGGGGGACATCATTAGCAGATAATTGGCAGCTGCCGGCGTTCTGTCCACTGCAACTATGTGTCTGGCCACCGTTTGAAAAGGAACATGATTTACAAAATGGAGTGGTAGGCGTCATTGACCGTAAAGATGTTAGATCCAGGTTCCTTCAATCTATCAAAGGCTACAATATTGCATTTATAAGCGGTGCTTTTTGTAGAAAAGTGATTTGCATTTATTTGTGCTGTACTTCTTTGGAAAGCTTCTCAGAGGATACACTTATAAAATGGTTGTATACTTTACAACCTTACACTATCCATTTGACTAAGGCTTACAGATCCCCTATAAAAGAACCTTACAAGAAATCTCATATACCTTTATCTCTACCTTTACATAAAACCTTTTTACTATCCTCTTTTGCCTTTACTTCCATGGTGTTAGCGTCTACCCTTGCTAGGTGTATAGGGTATACTTTGGTGTGCAAAATTACTCTTCCTTAGAGGAATAGAAGGTTTAAAGGTGTGAGGATGCATGGATGATGCAGGTGCATGCTTTGACAAATAGATGTAAAGTTGTAAAACAAAAAGGATGATGTTAGGGTGTTCTCTTGCTAGGTGTGCAAGTGCATGCTTTTAATCTATGCATTAAGCTCTATTCGTAGAGCTTAATGCATAGATTAATCTCTATGCATGCATTCATAATACATAGAGATCTATGCATGCATTAAGCTCTATGCAAGTACGTTGCCATGTCCGGCAGATTGGATGATCAACCAATAATTCCGTCACGCTCTCCATCCCTGTCCCCTTCAGCTTCGTTTACAGATTACCTACTAGCTGGGCATTATATAAATCTAGATGACGGCCATCGCTTGATGGAGCCAGTCAACAAGAGCTGTACGTACTGATAAAATGATTCGGCCACCGTCGACAGCTCTCTTCTCCTCCTCTTCTTGTCTTGTGCTAAAAATGGCATTCATGTGCCACGAATCATGCTGCCTAAGCGACAGCCCACCGACCGCGATCAAATCCTGCTCCATGATTCTCCTCGTCTAGAGAACCTTGGGTCTTAACCAAAGAAGAGAAACGGCATGTAAAGAAGTGCATCAATGAGTTTCGTACTTCCACTAGTTGTATGCATTGCTTGAAGAGGGAGCATTCACAAAGGATAAAGAGCTTAGTGGCTTGAAGTCTCATGACTTGCACAAACTCTTACAGTTTGTGTTGCCAATAGCCATTAAGGATTTCCTTAGCAGCAAAGACTAAGGGCACCATTGGAAAGAGGAGACTGAGCTAGATCAAAAAGCTAAAAGGCATTTTTTCAACAAGCACCTTCAAGGCCAAAAAGCAAGGCCCTAAAGCCAGAAAAGCAAAGCATAAAAGAACTTTGGAAAGCTTGTCAAAAGTTGAGCGCAATATTCTATTATTAAAAGAATAAAGAGGAAAGTATAGTGAAAAAGTAAAAGCAAAGCATGATAGCTTTTGGCAAAAGCAGATAAAGAGGAAAGCATAGGTGACGTGAAGTCAGCTATAGCGGGAGAGCAGTGTCGTGAGGCAAGGAGGGACGTGGGCATGAGGTGACCTCTATCGGCAATGATTGGTGGCTTTTTCGATCATGGATGATTGGCAGAATTCTACGTGGATGGTAAGATTCTGATGACTAATCTTTCTAGCATGGCACCCTGTGGCCATGCCATAAGGAAGACACTATAGTTAATGCTGCAAGATTTTCAGTAGACTCATGTAGAGTCAAGCTTGCACTTTGGTTTATTGAGTTTGGGATATAACTTGAGATTTTTATCAGTTTATATATATAAGTCCTTCACATAAGCTCTCGAACTGTTTGTATCGTTTGAATTCTATCTTGACATGATTCAATGAACTTTTGCTGGAGCCACTAAGGTTGGGATCAAGCTTAAGGAGAAGCGTTTGTAGTTGTAGCCATCCTCTCAGAAGCCTTCTACAAACGTTCCTCCTGCAAATGCAATTCACACATGATTAAATGAGCTGCTGTTGGAGCCACCAAGGTTGTCATCAAGCTTAAGCATCACCTTGATTCCCCAAAACCTGCAGGTAAATGTCAAAGAAAGCAACAACACAAGAGTCAAAGAAAGTAGAAACAAGAGTCAAAGAAAGTAGGGAGTTGGTGTTTTCACTTGGAGGAGAACAGATAAGCGACCTTCAGCTCTCATAGCCTAAGCATGACACTTGCATTATTCATCATAAGGGCTTTGCACAAACGACACCAACATTGTTTACAAGGGCCTTGCACTTTACAAGCATATCTTGCATAATAGGCACTCACAATATCTAGCACCCACACTAAGTTTCATCATTGACACAACCATCCCAATACATCTCTAGATGGGGGGTAGGGGACCACGGTGAGGGACAACATGGTCGTCCATGGTATGATCCATCACTTAGTGCAGGAACCTCTAAAGATCTTCAAAGAAAACAACTCTATCCAGTCTCCATTGGACCATTTGCCTCACCATTACACTGAATACTTTGGCAACAAGCAACAACAAAGTAGCCTAGTCTCTATTTTCACCCATGAGATCTGGGCATCATACCTTGCCGTGCTAAACAACTCTGGAACATCATCAGTCTTTGCCAATCAAATGAATTAACTATGCTACTCATAAGAATCCTCACAAGTTGTGAGGCTTATAGCTTGCGAGGCCTAGCGTAACATATTTCAAATTGGCTTTCTAACTCCCTACTTTCTTTGACTCCTATTTCTACTTTCTTCGGAAGGGAATCTAGGTCATGAAGCTTTTGCAACACCCCTATGTGAGTTTGATGAAGGTTTTGTATTAGCACTGGGCCATAAATAAAAGGAAAGTAATAGACTAGGCTTGGCAAGGTGGTGAGACTCCAACTCCTTGCTTTCTTTGAAATTTTTCCACTTTGGTTGAGAAATCAAAAATGAGGGCCTATAAATGCCAAGGTATGTTGTTTGAGGTGGTGGTGTTGAGAAGAATGGGTAGTCCAAACAAATGGTAGAATAATCACTTATGTATGCACCATTCAAGGAAATCCAAGTGATGGTGGGTCGTACCATGGACCATGCTTTCACCCCCATGGTTTCCCCATCCATAGATGTACTTAGACATATGTCGATGGTGATGAAGTGGACGTGACATATTGTCGATGGTGATGAAGTGGACGTGACATATTGATATGAGATGCCTTGCATTGATATTCTAGAATCACTATTGGTTTTGGTTTTCCCCCTTAATAGAATTCCTCGGAAACAATAGCACCAAAGGAATGGGTTAAGAGAGGGGTTTCTGATTGGGAATATAAGAGATGTCCTTGGTGGTTGGACTATCCTCTAAATCATGTGCCTCCAAGTGAGGAGCTCCTAGACAAAGGTACTTTTTTGCTTTCTACTGAATTATATGTATGTAAATGTATATGTAAACCTTTCTACCTATGCAAATACATACCTATACATACATATAAATATATATAAACTATCCATATGCATATACATATTAGATACATATACATACAGATATATACATATACAAATACATATGTAAACATATATGTACATATACATATACATACATAAATACATACCTACATACATACACTAAATTATATACTAAATTCGTACATACATACAAAGTTAATGTTACATTTAAGATTTGGCATGTTAGATTTTAAAGAAACATTGTTAAGTTTTGAAGTTTATTTTGGGATTTTTTAGAAAATGCAAAGGAGATGCTGTCCAAATTTTTTACAAATTTGTACATACATACATACATACGTACATACATAGTTCATGTTACATTTAAGGTTTGGCATATTAGATTTTAAAGAAACGTTGTTAAGTTTCGATATATACATACCTACATACATTGTATGTGGCTAGTGGAGACCTTCTCAAGTGAAGGAGATGGTGTCTTGGACGTTTTTGCGGGATGTGGAGGCTTGGGACGTGCATGCCAAGAGTTAAAAAGGCACTATATGGGGATAGAGAATGACATGGAGGTAGCCAAAGCATGTCTCGGAGATTTCTCATTAGGTCGGGAGATGACAAGAATGCTATAATTTGTGGATCAAAAGACTTTGTAATCGAGATTGTCATGGTTTGGAAGTTTAAAGATCGATATATACATTTTTGATCTTTAAAAGATTGTGTTATATATTTAAGTAAGTAAGAAAGTATGTATGTAATGTATGTATGTATGTTAGTGCTGCATAGGTAGCTCTTGTATGTATGTATGTATATGTATATGTACGAGGTGTATGAATTTAGGTAGATATATGTATATATATAATTATATCAATAAGTATGATGTGGATCAAAAGACTTTGTAATCGAGATTTTCATGGTTTGGAACTTTAAAGATCGGTATATACATTTTTTTATCTTTAAAGGATTGTTTTTTATATTTAAGTAAGTAAGAACGTATGTATGTATGTATGTATGTATGTATGTTAGTATGTAGATAGCTCTTACATGTATGTATGTATATGTATATTTTGTATGTGTATATGTATGAGGTGCATGAATTTAGATAGGTATATGTATATATGTAATTATACATATTTAAGTAAGTAAGAAAGTATGTATGTATGTATGTATGTATATATCTTAGTATGTAGGTAGCTCTTGCATGTGTGTATGTATATGTATATTTTGTATGTGTATATGTATGAGGTGCATGAATTTAGATAGGTATATGTATATATGTAATTATACATATTTAAGTAAGTAAGAAAGTATGTATGTATGTATGTATGTATATATGTTAGTATGTAGGTAGCTCTTGCATGTATGAATGTATATGTATATTTTGTATGTGTATATATATGAGGTGCACGAATTTAGATAGGTATATGTATATATGTAATTATACATATTTAAGTAAGTAAGAATGTATGTATGTATGTATGTATATATGTTAGTATGTAGGTAGCTCTTGCAAATGTATGTATGCATATGTATATTTTGTATGTGTATATGTATGAGGTGCATGAATTTAGATAGGTATATGTATATATGTAATTATACATATTTAAGTAAGTAAGAAAGTATGTATGTATATATGTTAGTATGTAGATAGCTCTGTATGTGTATATGTATGAGGTGCATGAATTTAGATAGGTATATGTATATGTATATGTATATGTATATGTATATGTATATGAATTTAGATAGGTATATGTATATGTATATTTTGTATGTTGATCTTTCAAAGCTTGTTATTTATATGTAAGTAAGTTCTTGGTCCTTTACAAAGCTCATAGTAAGTTCATGGTCCTTTGCAAAGCTCGGACTCCTTGTTCATTGCTCCAAAAAGCTCGGCAAAAAAAGCTCGCAAAAAAAAATCCCCCTATCTCAAAGGAGAGGCTAAGACATGGATGTGGGTATTTGTTCAAATTTTCTAAAGTACTCATATTCCTCCTTGTGAGCCTGAATACAAAGAAGTGAATGTTTCTTTTTTAGCTCTCTATGCTAGGGAAAGAGATCCTAATAGGATTTGGAGAGAGCTTTGTAACTTTCAGCAAGCACCTAATCAAGAGTTGGATTAGTATATGATTCGTTTTGCTGAATTATGGAACAATTGGAGAGCTACCTTGCATCCTGAAGTTCCACCCAAGATGATTAAGAAGGACATATTTGTGGTCAAACTTAGACCATATCTTAGATTGAAAGTGAAGCTGAACAACCCTCTTAGTTTTGATGAATCTATCCAGTTTTCTCGAGAAAAATAGTGGAAAATGAAGAGACTTGGGTAATTAGGGTTGTAGTAGGAAGATACAACAAAGAGGCCTATCATCAATGAAGTCATTCCTATTTCCAAAGAAGTACCAGCTCCTCCCCATTTAAAAGGGAGGGATGATTCCTTGAAAGAGGAATTGATGAAGTTGTTGAATTAATGAAAAGTATGAGTTTTAATATGGTTGGTGGTGCAAGTAGAGAACAAGGAAGGGGACCATTTGGTGGTACCAAGAGTTCAATCCAATCAAAATGGGAAAGCTCCATGGAAAGGAGGAAGGGGTCATGGTTTATATCTCATGAGTGTACAATGCATTGATTCTAGCGAATGGGGACATTTCATTATTACACACTATGACAAACCTCATCACATAGGAGGAGACATGTTTCCTTTGCATCAAAACTTGAACAACATAGCAAATGATTTTGGAGTAGCGAATGGGGACATTTCATTATTACACACTACGACAAACCTCATCACATAGGAGGAGACATGTTTCCTTTGCATCAAAACTTGAACAACATAGCAAATGATTTTGGAGTAGTGAGATTATAGATGCTTCTCAGTGTAGTAGTGGTGCTACTGCCTACTAATGAGAAAGGGAAAGGTAAAGAAGTATGCCTTATCGGTGTGGAAGAAGAACCAAAAGTGATGCTTGTAGCAAAGAGAACCTGAGCTTCTATCAATGGAGAGGATGTACCCAACTGAAAGAAAGGAAAGAAATAACTGACAAAAAAGTCAAAGAAGAAAGTAAGGAAACCAAGGAGACGTTTCAAGGTGACATACTTGCCTTTGGGGGAAAGGAACAAGAGGAATATAACTTGGTAAAAGACTTGGCTCATCGAAAAGACCTGGCTCATCGAAAAGTTGATATTACTTTTGGTTAGATGATGGATATATTCATTAAAAAGCTGATATCACTTTTGGTCAAATGATGGGTATGTGCCCAAAGCTGAAGAGGGAATGGAAACGAGTGGTGGGAGAAGCCTATATAGATGGGGGAGCTCAAGTTTGTGTAATTACCCAATCTTGTATGGAAAAACATGGTTTAAAAATTGCATGTCAATCTGGTTTCAGGATCAGACTAGCAAATCATGCTAAAGTGAAACGTTTGGGCATTGTTGACTAACTTAAATGTAGAAGTTTTTAATGTGCATTGTAAAATCAATTGTCATGTTATGTTGGCAGGATTGGGAGCTTATCCTCTCTTGGCTAGGCCATGGTTACAGGAAGTGGGTGCCATTAAAAATTGGGGGAAGGGGATAATAGCTGTACACACCGGTACTGAAAAGGATGAGCTTTGATATGGTAAATTATATGCGGCTGAAAGAATAATAGGAAGGGAGTGCTGAAGAGGAAGATAGATAAAGTGGAAGTGAAAAAGAGGAGAGTGATGATTCTGAGGAAGAAAATGGACAGGTGTCTTTCATACATGGAGAAGAAGATCCGTAGAAATTCAACTTACAGCCATGTACGAAGCTGAAGATGAGGAAAGGCTTGAAACCATGGAAAACCGAATGCATCCAAAATCTCCCACATCTCAACTGAGTACCAGTCTTATGTCAAAGGAGAGGCAAGAGTATCCTGCTATGTTTGCCGAATGTCCTAAACTTTTTATCACTTCTTATGAAGAGATAAGAGGGTTTGAAGGTGAACCACTCAAGATTGAACTAAAGGAAGGTGTAAAACCAATATTTCAAGATGACAAGGTTGGGACAAGAACATATTCAAGTACTGAAGGAAGAGGTACATAAACTTCTGAAAGATAGTTTTATTTATCAAATTTAAAATTCAAATTGGGGTAACTTGGTTGTGGACGGAAGGTGATGAGTGTGTGGATTACAAACCATTGAATACAACTACAAAAAGGAATCATTACCCTTTGCATTTCCTTGATGATATTTTGGATAAAGCTATAGGGCATAAGAGAAATAGCATTTGTGATGGATATTCTGGGTATATTCAGATAGCCATTGCACATGAAGATCAAGAGAGGACAACCTTCATTACACCTTGGGATTGGTTTTGTTATAGGGTCATGCCATTTGGATTAACAAATACTCCTTCTTGGTCTCGGGGACTTCACCTCAAAAAAATTTAGTGTACCACATGTGATCAAAAGGAGGGGTATTTTAATTCAAATTTTGGAAAAAGTTTAACAAGATTACAATAACAAGAGGGGTATTTTAATTAAACTTCAAAAAAAATCCGTTAGTTCATAAATAAAGAGGGGTGGTTTTATTGGGGGAAAATTTTTAGTTAAGGGGTTTTTTAAATGCCCCTTGAACGCACGTGATACATATGATTTTTTAGAAGTGCACCCCCCGAGTTCCTTGTACCAACAAAGGTTGGATGAAGTACTAGCAACATTCTTAGATCACTTTGTTAAAGTTTTCTTGGATGACATTTGTATTTTCAATTCAACACATGAACATTACAGTAAGCTGGGAACAAGTATTCAACAGCTTAGATTCAAGGGGTGGGTAGCTGAATCCCAAAAAGTTCTTTATTGGACATCCAAGAACCAAGCTTCTCTGGCATGTGGTGTCTAGGATAAAACAAGATCCAGATAAGGTCAAGTCTCTCATTCTATTATCTTCTCATACTTCTACAAAGCAGTTTCATACTTTCATTCAAAAAACAAAATATATGTCAAGGTTCATTCCTTTGTTATCTCAACTACTATATCCACTTCAAAAAACAAGTAGTTAAAAAGGATCCCCTTCAGTGGGATGAGGAATGTGAAGAAGTGTTTGGCAAGGTCAAAGAAGTATTGGGAGAAATTTCAAACATAAAGGCTCTTGAGTTCGACAAGCCATTTTATGTGAATCCTTATTGGACCAGATGCAATAGGGACTATTTTGTTGCAACAACACGGGAATGAATCTTTCTATTGGACGAGATGAAATAGGGGCTATTTTGTTGCAACAAAGGAATGAATTCATGTAGAGTAAAGAATGAGGTGGAGAGGAGTTACAAAGGTAGAGATTGTGTTGTCAAGTCTAGTTTATGCTTGCAGGAGGTTCATATCATATTTGCTATACCCAAACCCTTCGTAGTGTTAACCAATTATACTCTCTTGCCACACCTTGTCAAAAATTCTAACTTTTCAAGAAGTATTATGAAATGGATAGTTAAGTTGCAAGAATTTGAATTCATATTTTTTATCGAGGAGTCAACACAAGCTTCCTTGGCCAATCTACTCACATACAAAGAAGGGCCAATCTTGGTAAATTAGGTAGAGAAGAAAAGCAAAAGGATGGAAGATCAATAGCTTGTTAATACTCATGTACTTTTTTTTCATAACGGCTTTTTCCAAAAGAGTTTAAATCAAGCCACTGGAGGGATGGTGGTTCTGGATCCGCAAGGCAAAGAAACGCAAAGGAAAGGGTTTCAGCTGTTGTTGCTGCTGGAGGCCAAAAGCAACAGTATGCAGAATATTCAGCCTTATGTCAAAGTTTAAAGGTATGTCTTAATCTTGGAGTCAAGAGGATTGCAATTAAAGGAGATGCTTTTTTAGTAGGCAAATAGGTGTTAGGAGTGTGGTGGACCAAGCATATTCATCTTAAAGCTTGGGTAGGACAAGTTAAGAGATTACTTGGATGTTTTGAAGCATGGAGCATTCAACATATAGATAGGGAACAAAATCCTTGAGCACATGAGGCTGCTCAAAATGCAATTGTGTCTACAGCTTTTGCAGCCAAGGTAGATGGACGATTATTTATATCAAGGAAGAGAGAATCTTCATAAAGAAGAAGCATATCTCATGATAGGATAAGTCCCACCGGATGTACCAAAATGAAAGAGGTATCATTTTGTTTAAAGAATCTGTGAAAGTTTTATCTTATTAATGATGCTTTGTTTATGAAAGAAGTAGATTTAGTGGGGTGAGAAGAATCCCTTGGAGAGAACAAATCTATTGTATCTTGGAAATGAATCATGAAGGTGGCTAAGGAGGCCATTTTTCTTTCAAGATCTCATTAAAAAAGGTACTCTTAGAAGGTTATGTGTGGCCCTCTATCTAAAAGGATGTACATCACTGGTGTAAATCATGTTTCCAATGCCAAAGGATGGTAGGAAGAATACTAAAGTTTGAACTCAAGAATGTCATACCTGATTTTAACATCTTTGGGAAGTGGGGGATTGATGCAATTAGACCATTACCCATGACTTCACGTGGGAAATATTATATACCAACAGCCATTTACTACCTCTCAAGGTAGATAAAAGCCAAAGCTACAAAAGTAGTCAATGCAAAAGAGGTATCCAAGTTTGTGTATGAAGGGATTTGTTCACTTTGGAATACCATTAGAGCTCCTCTCTGATAGGGGACTAGGATTCAAAAGTGAATTGATGGAACATTTATGTGAAAAGTTAAATATTCAGCATAGATATGCTACACCATACTACCCTCAATGTAACGGGGGATGAATGAAAGATTAATGGGAAATTGATACCCATTTTAAGAAAATTGACATAGTATTTTGAAAGGACTTGGGACTTTGAGCTCCCTTGTGCACTTTGGGCTTATAGAATTGCAGTGAAAGAGGGTACTCGTTTCTCTCCTTTTCAGGATGCTAAAGCATTGTTGCCTATTGAGGTGGAAGTACTAGCTTTAAGGTTCTTATTAAAGCAAAGCGAGGAACCACAACATTTGTTCAGGAACAAGCTTGTTGCATTACATATAGCAGAGTTGGATTGGATGCATGCTTTGGAACACTATCAAAGGACTCAAGGGAAAAATCAATGAAGGGACAATGAAAAAATCAAAGATAAAGGCATTGTTGAGGGGGTGACTTTGTGCTCGGATATAATAGCTAGCTGGATAATATCTTACAAACTAAGTTTCAAACAATATGGGAGGTTCCTATGAAAGTAAAACAAAGATTCTCCAATGGCTCATACCAATAGAAGGATTTGGATGGAACTTTGCACTAGAGAAGAGTCAATGGATACTGGCTAAATAAGTATGTAGCCAGGATAATGATGCTTACCCCACTAGTCAAACAAACAAAGAGAAGAATTGAACAAATATATGTGAAAACAACCACAAAGAGGATGGCTTCATGTATTCAATGCAGTAGTTATTTGAAGGTTGCAAGACATGAATGTCCATAGGCTAAGGGGTGGGAAAAATATGTTAAGTGTTTTTTTTGAACCCTAAAGTGCAAAAAATAATACTGGGCTTGAATGTAGGGAGACTTAGAGAATAGAAAAAACCGTGTTTTTTTGTGCTAGGCAAACTAGTTGTTGTTGTGAGGTTTTAGTTGGGATGCATTCTTTAGCTGTGTGATCATCATTTTTGTATATATAGCATGATGAGATTGCACCATTGGTGATATTTTTCTTGATCAATATATATTGCGAAAGGTTAGATAACAATAATCCAATGCATAGTTATGATGTTGACATCATGGTGATGTATAATAAGGGTGGTGATTCATATATTGGCAGTTATTATGATGGAGGTTTTCATTGAGCAGAGCATTCACATCATCTGGAGGAGAGGTGCTAAACTATTGGTAGTAGCCAATTTCCCCCTCTACATATATTGAAAGTATGGAGAATGGAACCTAATTACATGGGAGTGTGAATATTATCTAGTTTCAAAAGAATTTGAAAAAACCCTTAAGTTTAAAGCTTAGCTGAAAACTAAATAATAAAATAGAAGGGTGGCAATGATCTCCCACATCAATGAGAAAAGGAGAGGGAAAAGAAAAGGTTATGCGCTAAAGAACGGAAAGGATGGTGGAGGAGAAGAAGAAACTGGCTACCATCAACTAAAAGGATGGTGGGAAGGAGGGTTGCATGACACAGATGGAAAAGAAGAAGGAAAGAGTGGTGCCTTAGCTACCCATCACAACTACAACCGAGTATAGTGGAAAGGAATGCATGAAAATAGAAAAGAACGCATGAAAGGATAAAAATGAAAGTTTGTGTGGTGATGCAACTAACAAGGGTAAAGGAAGGTGGAAATTGAAAGCTACGATTTTAGGTAGATTTTGGGGTGCCTCAATACGTGGCACCCCATTTGACCAGGCCCACAACCGCCGCCCATGGGTGTAGGTGCCGCCCGTGGGTGTAGGTGCCTATGCATAGACATCGGGCTGTATACATGTGCAAACATGGGTTGTCACGGTTGTGCCATGGTGGAGTTGGTAAGGCACGTGCTTGGGATGAGGGAGGTACTGGGTTCAAATACCATCTCTCACATGTCTATACATGTGACATACAGACATGTGTCTATACATATGTTCCCGCACCATTTTGCACGGACCGATGTTTGGACATGGCACTGGGACTTAGAAAAAATTTCTAAGTCCCAAAGCCGGATGACCGACTACTACTGGGGTCAACAGGGTGCCACGTATTAAGGCACCCTGAAATCTACCTAAAGCCAAAAGCTACAGTACAAACATAGCTATAAAAGCCTACAGGGACAAGGGGTGGAAAATGTGGAGCCAACTCTATGCAAGAAGAGTGGCCATTTCTGGGTTTCTTTTCCTTGATGTCTTTGTTGATGGCTAGTCAGCTTGTGTTGGGAACATCGAGCTTTTTGAGAAGATTGGACATATACAAGTCATGAGCCGTGCAAGAAGCTGGGGCTGTAGCCAGGCCGAGTCTGAGTACTAGATTCATGAAGACAAGAGGGTGACGTCCTTGCACAAGAAGAATTGTGTGTTTTTCCTTGAGAGAGTCAACTGCAAGTAGACTAGTCTACGCGAGATTCATAAAGGAAAAAAGTGACGGACCTGAAGCTGCACTATGAAGGGTATTGGGTGTTTTTTCTTGAAGATATCAAGACTCTAGTATTTGTTTTGAGTAATGGTTATGACGACGAGGAAGAGAGAGTGATAGTGCTATGTAAAATTCCAAGGTAACCAAGTTTTTTTCCTTGATGTTTTATAAGGGCTAGGCTCTACACCAGTATCTTTGTGTGTGGCCATTTTCAAAAAGGAAGGAGTACATGCTACAAAGGTTGTTCTCTTATGGTTTCTCTAAGATGCCATTGATATCATAATTCTACTTGTGAAGGTTGAGATCAGCTCAGATCTCAAGGCATCTATGGAAGAAGGATGACCACCTTAAAGCTTGTGTTTGGTTTGGTTATTGAAGGTATCTCTCTCATATTTGAGAGATATTCATACATCTTGAAGAAATAAACCATAGAGGAGCTGCCTCGTGAGTCTCTCTCACATCATCAAGAGATTCAAGGCATCTATAGAAGAAGGTTGACCATCTTAAAGCTTGTGTTTGATTTGGTTATATGAAGGTCTCTCTCTCATATTTGAGTGATATTCATACATCTTGAAGAAATAAACCATAGAGGAGCTACCCCATGAGTCTCTCTCACATCATCGAGAGATTCACATATTGAAAGTGATTGTGTCCCCACCACTACTTAGTCATTTGACAAGGAGGTGCTATAACCAGCAGACCATGATTATGTCTTTGGTATTGGGTCTTAAAATTACACAAGTTCTATGCCTTGGGTTTCTATTCTTAGTAGTACTATCCTTTCATACTGACTATGAATGGTTCATTTTGTTGCCTGTACCTGATTCATTACAAATAACCCAAATTCTATTCTCAGTAGTACTATCCTTTCATACTGACTATGAATGGTTCATTTTGTTGCCTGTACTACCTGATTCATTACAAATAACCCAAGTTGAGTCCCACTTACGTGAGGATGTATACCACATAGAGGTCTGTAATGAGGAAGATAATTTCTCATTAATTTCCATTGTAATAATCCAACCATAATACATATATATAATAAGATTGTTCTCTTTTTTTCTTAATCACTTAGTACCATAGTATTGTATATGTATTGTATCTCAAAACCAATTAGGGTCCAATTAACTCAAGAACCATGTGTTTTAAATTTTTGTAAATACACGATTACAAGAAGGAAGGTACTTTTATGATAATGCATGGACATCATCTTAAAACCATGTGGATTATAAGTCTAAGTTGACACTATCATTGACTTCTTGAAATAACACCAAGAGATGTGAGGCTTCATTCACCTAGATGCTTAATTATGCATAAAATAACTTTAAATAATAGAAATTAAAATTTTGGGACCTCAATCATTGTAAGAAAGGGATTTTAGTCTTACACATGCTAATGGGGAGGAATGGGCTTGGGAAGATGGGGCTTAGCGGCATTTACACATGTGGTGTTAGGCCATGAGGGATTTGGGACTATAAAAGGCACTAGCCCTTGGACTATTGTATCTTTTGAAAACTTTTGGAGCCTTTGAAATGTTGAGAGAGGGAGAGAGACGAGACAAGAGACACCACATACGCTCCACAAGAATGAATCATATTAGTCACAAGTCACATATATATAGGCAAGACCTAGAGTGAGTTAGGGCTAGCTATATATTGCTCCAACACCCCCACTCAAATAAAGGTCTCCAGCTGTGAGTAAAAAAACCCTTGGGAGCACAAAGGAAAAACCCGAGCTCCTACGTATAAATGTACAATGCCACCTTAACGTCCATGTGCAATGTGATTCCCAAATGTCTCTTAGAAGCCCAAGGCTTCCATGATGGGTATTTCCATCATGTGGCTCCCAAGACATACCCCTTAGCAAATTGCCTAAACCACACCACCCAAGCCAGTAGTTGTCCAATCGATGAAGATGGTTCGGCGACCAATGGGCAGGATAGCCCCCTCCTCATTGATAAACTCATATGGACTTGCCCACACCCAACCCATGGGCAATAAATAGCTCAAATTTTCCACCCTTTTTCCCCAACAGAGCCTCCTTCATGAAGCTCCACCCCGCCCCTCGACTTGGTCACCAAACCAAGGGGCAGTGCTACAAATGGTTGAGCTTCTTCAACCACTCAAAGATAAACTCAAAGGTAAGCTCACAAATCTAGCCACATGGACCACTCAATACAAAACCCTCTTTAGGGTGCTGACAAATAAACACATGTTAAAAAAAGAGAGAGTCTCTAGGTGATTAGGGCCACGGGCACACCTTTTTCCTTCGCCGATGCATGACACCTGCAATTCTCACTGGGCTCTATCCTATGCGCACACACAATGCAAAGCTTCATAATTGGCAGCCATTCAGGTACATCTCTGAATGGGGGGGCCATGGTGGGCGCTGATGAAAAAGAGGTAGAGGGAGAGGAGACACACACAGAGGAGAAAACCCTAATGTATTATTAAACCCTAACCATAGAGGGAAGCCATCTCCCTTCTCACACAATGCATAAAGCCATAATCCATAATCTACAACACACTACATGTGTTGTGTCCACACGGTGCTAACCCTAGCTAATGTCCACACACTATGACCAGCTAGATGCGGTCATTTATGTCTCACACATGTTACTACCTAGCATGCCAGCACATAGTGCAACTGGCATAAGCTGACATCGAGCTTGAATCCTAATAGCCCCTCTCAAGCTCATGATGTACTGCCATAGATGAAGATGTAGATGAGCTTGGTCTATCAAAACTCTCAACACTCCCCCTCAAGCTCATCCCATGTACTCCCAACATAGTACGGAAGTACTTAAACTTCTCCCTGCTAAGTGGCTTTGTAAAGATGTCGGCCACCTGCTCTTTAGTCTTCACATACTACAAATCCACTGTACCATCCAACACTTTCTCTCTGACAAAATGATAGTGGACCGAGCTATGTGTTTGGTCCGCACATGAAAAATTGGATTCTTGGCCAACTGTATACTGCTCATGTTGTCACAATGAATGACAACCTTGCCATTAATAGGCTCACCCAAATTAGCCAAGAGACTCTTTAACCATACTCCTTCACATGTAGCAATGGCTGCACCCCTGTGTTTGTTGAGATTCAAGCTCGATGTTAGTGTGAGCCAGCTGTGCTATGTGGTGCTTTGGCAGATTAGGTAGGAACGTGTGAGACATAAATGACCGCATGTCCAGCTGGTCATAGTGTGTGGACATTAGCTAGGGTTAGATGTGTGTGGACACAACTCATAGTGTGTTGTGTGTATTATGGATTATGGCATTATGCTTTGTGTGAGAGTGGAGATGGCTTCCCTCTATGATTAGGGTTTGCAATATACATTAGGGTTTGCTCCTGTGTGTGTGTCTCCTCCCCCTCTACCGTTCTTTCAACATGGTATCAGAGCCTTGTGCTGTCTATTAGGGTTTATGAGTGAGTGAGTGAAGAGGGAGAAGAAGCTGTGAAGCTTGCCATTGGAGCTGTGAAGCTTGGAGCACACCAACTACTATCAGATTTGAGAGCTTGGCCTATCGGGTAAGGTCTTCTAAACATCCTTGAGCGGATTGCAGGTGATTCAGGCAAAAGCAAAGCAAGTTAGAGCAACTCAAAGCAAAGCAAATTTCTGGTTTTTGGAAGCTTTCCATTAAAGCTTGGAAACATTGATGTATGGTGGAAATACATATAAATCTGGCAAAAGACACATGTATCTGACAATGAGAGATGTATTGGCAACTCCTATGCAAGCCCTACTGTGATTTTGGAGCAATTTGAATGCATTTAAATGTGTGAAAAATTCTGGTTTTTGAGCTCTCACAAAAAAGAGAAAAGGAGGTGAAGATTTGATGCATTTGGAGCGTGTTTTTGGCAAAAATCCAAGCATTGACTGGTTGCACACATACCCAAGTGTGTTGGGGACTTGAATACCTCACCAATTAACATTTCAATCACTCCCAAAGGCCCCTACAGCAGTAGGCGGCGCAGCTCCAACAGAGAAACAGGGTAGAAAATTGCTCATTTTGAAGCGAGGAGATCAATTACTACTTGGTTGCTTGATATATTCCACAATTGCTTTAGCAATTGGTTGCTATACACGTTGGAGAAGAGGGCTACATGGTTGGTTTGATCAATTATGCCTAATTGAGCTGGGAATGAGCTGATTAAAAAGCATGTCCACTGGTTGCAGAGAAACAAAGCAATTTTAATTGAGCAATTTCTTTTTGGTCTTAAACAATTGGACAAATTCCTCTTACATGGAGTTAGTGGACACTATTGCTAAGCTAATGAATGCCTGGTTGCTCAATTTGGACAAATATTGAAGAAATTAGAGCCATTTTACTACTGGTTTTTCTGGTTTTTTCCAAAACAGAGAAAGGGGTTTTCAAAAATTGATCTGTACACATGTGAGATGGTGTTGATACTCTACATTGAGGTTGTTTAGGTGTCAATGCAAGTTTCCCATACTTGATTGCACCACTACATTGTGATTTGGAGCCTTGGAAAGCGCATCAAAGCAGGGTATCCCGGACTGCGTGAGCCAGTTCATCTTAGATGCATACAGGTTGATTTTCTACATCAAATTTGAAGATTGGTGTGGTTAATTTGGAGTATCTGGCACACTCATTGGAGTGTGGTTGAGCTGCAGAAGGCTCATTTACAGATTTGAAGTGTGCGGAAGATGTATGCATTGAGCAAACATGTCGGATAATCCAGTTTAGATTGTTGGTGAAAAGCTAGATAGGAAGAACTTCCAGGCATGGAAGTACAGGATAAAAAGTTTCTTGAAAGGAAAATGATTTTGGATTCTCATTACAGGTGCTGAGCTAGAGCCTGAGCTACCCCGACAACCTGCACAGCAGCAGCAGGTTATTGCTCATCATAAGCAATGGTCAGAAAGAGCATTCAAAGTGCTGCATTATCTGTCTATATGTATTTCTGATGCTATTCTCATACACATACAGGATGCTGAGAATCCCAAAGATGCATGGGATACTTTGGTAAAGATGTTTGATACAGACATGAGTGCTCGCAAGTCTCAGTTGGCGACAGCAGATACATAATGTGAAAAGGAATAAAAGGAGCATCCATGATTATGTGCAAGAAATAAAGAAGTTTGCAGATGCATTGGCCACAATAAATGCCTCCATGCCTGATGATGATTTGGTGGATATTACCTTGCGTGGTCTCAGCAAGGAATATAAATCTTTTGATACATCTATCTCAGTGAGGAGTACAGGTTTACCAGACTTTGATGAGTTGGTTTCACTCTTGTTGGTTGAGGAAATCAAACTCAGTGATTCATTTCTGGATGCATCTACTAGCCATGATGATAATGGCAAAAATCAGGCTTTCTATTCTCAGAGAGGTTTTAGAGGCAGGGGAAGATTCACATCACGTGGACGTGGTGGTAATGGTTGTGGATGGCAGGACAGGTCACCACAACAGAACTTTCAGCCTTCATATGGTGCTCGAGGTGGTCATGGATATACACCTCAGAGAGGCAGAGGTAACCCCCATGGTAGAGGACGTTGGCAAGGCCAACAAAATTCTATGCAAGATGTGGAATGCCATTACTGTGGCAAATATGGTCATATGGCGAGAGATTGTTTCCGCAAACAGAATGATTTGAGAGGGGGTAGAGCACAACGTGGTGGTCATTATGGTGGAAATTATGCACAACATGGTGGTGGAAACTATGCATCAAGCAGTAATGATGGCACTGCAAATCATTTGTTCGCCATGAAACATGTTGTGGGATCGATGATGACAAATGCTGAGAATGATGATACTTGGTATATGGACTCATGAGCATCAAACCATATGACATGTCATGGTGAATGGTTTGAGCATATGAAGCCTATGGATGTGAAAGGCTATGTGGAGACAGGTGATGATACCCAGCATGTCATTACACATGTTGGAAGTGTACCATTGGTTATGCACAATGGTCAGACAAAGTCTATGTCAGATGTGTTGTATGTGCCTTCTATCACTAAAAGCTTGGCCTCAGTTGGTCAAATGGTTTGAGCATATGAAGCCTATGGATGTGAAAGGCTATGTGGAGACAGGTGATGATACCCAGCATGTCATTACACATGTTGGGGAAGTGTACCATTGGTTATGCACAATGGTCAGACAAAGTCTATGTCAGATGTGTTGTATGTGCCTTCTATCACTAAAAGCTTGGCCTCAGTTGGTCAAATGGTGGAACAGGGATTACAGGTTCGTTTCAACGAGCATGGTTGCTTCATTGAGGACTTCAAACATGGATGTAGAGTCATTGCTAAAGGCAAGAAAGAAGGCAGATTGTTTAAGCTGGATGCTGGAATTCCTGAGCTAAAATCAGCCATGTTCTCTAAAAGCAGGAATGTGGTACAGGACATTGATATGTGGCATAAGAGGATTGGACATGTCAATATACAAAGATTGAAGAACATGCAGACAAGAGGCATTGTCAGTGGATTGCCTAGATTCAAGTATGATGGGCATATGCATGTTTGTGAAGCCTGTCAGTTTGGAAAGCAGGCAAGGTTGAGGTTTCCTAGAGAAGGAAATATGAGTAGCAAGCCACTTGAGATAGTACATAGTGATGTATGGGGTCCTGCACAAAACCCATCTATCAAAGACAGTTTATACTATGTGACATTCATAGATGATTTCAGCAGGATGACATGGATATACTTTCTCAGAGAGAAGAATGAAGTGTTGGAAAAGTTTATGGATTTCAAAGCTTTTGTAGAAAAGCAATATGGCTGTTGGATTAAATGTTTGAGAACAGATGGAGGTGGTGAATACACCTCAAAAGCTTTTGAGCATTTCTTGAGGAAGCATGGAATAAGAAGACAATTGACTTGCAGGTATACACCTCAGCAAAATGGTGTGGCTGAGAGAAAGAATAGAGTCATATGTGAAGTGGCCAAGGCAATGCTCAATGAAAAGAGCATGCCAGATTACTATTGGGCAGAAGCATGTGCTACTGCAGTGTATATACTGAACAAAACACCTACAGCAGCCATTCATGGAAGCACGCCAGAGATGTGGCTTACAGGTTATAGGCCAGACATTGGACACCTCAAAGTTTTTGGATGCATAGCTTATGTACATGTGCCTGATGAAAGAAGAAGGAAGTTGGATCCTAAGGCAGAGAAATGTGTATTTGTTGGATATGCATAGGATCAAAAGGCATACAAATGTTACAACCCACAAACTAGACAAGTGGTCATCTCACGAGATGTGGTGTTTGATGAGCTTGCTAGTTGGTACAAAGCAAAAGGATGAGGGTGTCATTGAGTCACTTGAGGCTGATGTGCATGTGAACTTGCCACCACAAGCAAGTTCTAGTTCTACTACTATGTCTGGGCCAGCAGGCAGAAGTTGAGAGTAGTAGTGTACGTCCATGGTCAGGACGTTTGAGGCATGAGAGTGTGAGCACTGGGAGTAGTGCTATGGATAAAGGAAAGAAGAAAGTCGAAGGAATTGGAATTACAGGTTATGAGTCATCTAGTTCAGAGAGTTTGGATGAGGAGCTTGGCATACCTGTACTACGCAGATATGTACCACCACATGCTAGAGTTACAGGTGTTCAGAGTGACCCGCATGCATTGCGGAGATCCCAGAGAGTAAGATATCTCGTTGACATGTTGACATATCGAGATTTTGCTATGAACTATGCATATATGATATCTATGGTGAAGCATGTGGAACCTACATGCTATACAGAAGCTATTGGGGAGCATGTATGGGAGAAAGCAATGGATGTTGAGATGGACGCATTGGTTCATAATGATACATGGGACTTGGTTACATTACCAAAGGACAAGAATGTTATTGGATGTAAATGGGTTTACAAAGTGAAGTGCAAATCTGATGGTTCTATTGAGAGACATAAAGCAAGATTGGTAGCAAAGAGGTATGCACAAACCCAAGGTTTGGACTATGATGAAACCTTTAGTCGAGTGGCTAAGATGGGCACAGTGAGAGCAATCATTGCTATGGCTGCAGCTAATGGCTGGGAAATGCATCAAATGGATGTCAAAAATGCATTTCTAAATGGAGATCTACAAGAGGAAGTGTACATGGCACAGCCAGAAGGGTATGTACACCCAAGATATCCCACTCATGTATGCAAATTGAAAAAGGCATTATATGGCTTGAAGCAAGCACCTCGTGCTTGGAGTGATAAGATGAGCAGATATCTTATCTCACTTGGTTTTCAGATTTCTACAGCAGATTCTTCACTTTATGTGAAGAAGATAGAGCATGGGATTGTTTTACTCGTCATCTATGTGGATGATTTGATTATCACAGGTGATCATGGTGCAGATGTGATGCATGTCAAGAAAGAAATGAGTGGGCAATTTGACATGAAAGACCTTGGTGAGTTGAGATACTTTCTTGGAATTGAAGCGGTCAAAGATCATGCAGGTACATGGTTAGTACAGCACCAATATGCATTGGATATGTTGGCAAAATATGGCATGACAGGGTGTAAGCCTATGAGTACACCTTTGGAGCAGAATGTGAAGTTGCGGGCTGATTATGGCAAGGAATTGGATGATCCATCTATGTACAGAAAGATGGTTGGTAGTCTCATTTACATGACTATCACACGCCCGGATTTGAGTTATGCTGTGGGGCTAGTAAGCCAGTTTATGCAGTGCCCCAGAAAGCCTCATTTGGATGCAGTGAGACGCATTATGAGATATGTAAAGACCACTGCACATTATGGTCTACTTCTTTATGAGAGTAGTAAAAGCTTGGATATACATGGCTACACAGATGCTGATTGGGCAGGTAGCTCATATGACAGGAGGTCTACTAGTGGATATGATTTTACACTTGGAAGTGCCGTGGTGAGTTGGAGTAGCAAGAAGCAACCTACAGTTGCTTTATCTAGTATAGAGGCTGAATACAGGGGTGCAGCCATTGCTACTTGTGAAGCTGTATGGTTAAAGAATCTCTTGGTAGATTTGGGTGAGCCTATTGATGGCAAAGTTGTCATTCATTGTGACAACATGAACAGTATACAGTTGGCCAAGAATCTAGTGTTTCATGCGAGGACCAAACACATAGAGGTCCATTATCATTTTGTCAGAGAGAAGATGCTGGATGGTACAGTTGATCTTTAGTATGTGAAGACTGATGTGAGCAGGTGACAGACATCTTTACAAAGCCACTTAGTAGGGAGAAGTTTGAGTACTTCCATACTATGTTGGGAGTACATGGGATGAGCTTGAGGGGGAGTGTTGAGAGCTTTGATATCCCAAGCTCATCTACATCTTCATCGGTAGTACATCATGAGCTTGAGAGGGGCTGTTGAGATTCAAGCTCGATGTCAGTGTGAGCCAGCTATGCTATGTGCTAGCAGATTAGGTAGGAACATGTGTGAGACATAAATGACCGCGTGTCCAGCTGGTCATAGTGTGTGGACACTAGCTAGGGTTAGATGTGTGTGGACACAACTCATAGTGTGTTGTGTGTATTATGGATTATGGCATTATGCTTTGTGTGAGAGTGGAGATGGCTTCCCTCTGTGATTAGGGTTTGAAATATACATTAGGGTTTGCTCTTGTGTGTGTGTCTCCTCCCCCTCTACTGTTCTTTCAACAGTGTTCAGCCTCTGTGTACTAGATAAAGCAATAGTAGGTTGCTTCTTGCTGCTCCAACTCACCACTTCACTTCCAAATGTAAAGGCATAACCACTAGTAGATCTCCTGCCATACGAGCTACCTTCCCAATCTGCGTCAGTGTAGTTGTGTACATCCAAGCCTTTACCATGCTCATAAAGAAGACTATAATAAATGTGCACTGGTCTTTACATAGCGCATAATGCGTCTCACTGCATCCAAATGAGGTTTTCTGGTTCTTTGCATAAATTGGCTTACTAGCCCCACAATATAATTGAGATCCGAGTGTGTGATAGTCATGTAAATAAGACTGCCAACCATCTTTCTATACATAGATGGATCATCCAACTCTTCACCATAATCAGCCCGCAGCTTCACATTCTGCTCCAAAGGTGTACTCATTGGCTTACACCCTGTCATCCCATATTTTGCCAACATATCCAATGCATATTGGCGTTGCACTAATCATGTCCTTGCATGGTCTTTGATCACTTCAATCCCAAGAAAATATCTCAACTCACCCAAGTCTTTCATATCAAACTTCCCACTCAATGCCTTCTTGACATGCATAACATCTGTAGCATGATCTCCTGTGACAATCAAGTCATCCACATAGATGATAAGTAAGACAATCCCATGATCTGTTTTCTTCACATAGAGTGAAGAATTTGCTGAAGAAACTTGAAATCCAAGGGAGATAAGATATCGGCTTATCTTATCACTCCAAGCACGAGATGCTTGCTTCAAACCATATAATTCTTTCTTTAATCTGCATACATGAGTGGGGTACCTTGGGTGTACATATTCTTCTGGCCGTGCCATATAAACTTCCTCTTGTAAATCACCATTTAGAAATGAATTTTTCACATCCATTTGATGCATTTCCCAACCATTTGCTACAGCCATAGCAATGAGCCATAGCAATGACTACTCTCACTGTTCCCATCTTTGCAACTGGACTAAATGTTTCATCATAGTCCAAGCCTTGGGTTTGTGCATAACCCTTAGCTACCAACCGCGCTTTATGGCGCTCAATGGAACCATCTAATTTGCATTTCACCTTATAAACCCATTTGCAACCAATGACATTTTTGCCTTGTGTGGTAAGGCAACCAATTCCCAAGTGTCATTTTTTGAACCAATGCATCCATCTCAACATCCATTGCCTTCTTGCATACATGCTTCCCAATAGCTTCTGTATAGCATGTAGGTTCCACATGCTTCACCAAAGAGGTCATATATGCGTAATGCATAGCAAAGTCACGATATGTCAACCTGTCAACTGGATACTTACCCTTTGGGATCTCCGCAATGCATGCGGATCACTCTGAACACCTATCACTCTAGCATGTGGAGGCACATATCTATCTTGCCTGTGCGTAAAACTGGTATGCCAAGTTCCTTATCCAAACTTTCTAAACTTGATGACTCATAACCTATAATGCCAATTCCTTCAACCTTCTTTTTCCCTTTATCCACAGTGCTACTCCCAATGCTCACACTCTCATGTCTCAAGCACCCTGACCATGGACGTATAGTGCTACTCTCAGACTCTGTTGGCCCAGACATAGAAATAGAACTTGCTTGTGGCAAGTTCACATGCACATCAGCATCAACGGAATCAATGACACCCTCATCCTTTTCCTTGTACCAACTAGCAAGTTCATCAAACACCAGATCTCGTGAGATAACCTTTTGCCTAGTTTGTGGATTGTAACATTTATATGCCTTGCAATCCTGTGCATACCCAACAAAAATGCACTTTTTTGCCTTAGGATCCAACTTCTTCCTTCTCTTGTCTGGCACATGCACATAAGCTATGCAACCAAACACTTTGAGGTGTTTGATGTCTGGCCTAAAACCTGTAAGACGCATCTATGGCGTACTTCCATGTATGGCCTGCAATCCTGTGCATACCCAACAAAAATGCACTTTTTTGCCTTAGGATCCAACTTCTTCCTTCTCTCGTCTGGCACATGCACATAAGCTATGCAACCAAACACTTTGAGGTGTCCGATGTCTGGCCTAAAACTTGTAAGACGCATCTATGGTTGCTGTGGGTGTCTTATTAAGTACATACACCACCGTGGTGGCACATGCTTCTACCTAATAATAGTCTGGCATGCTCTTTTCATTGAGCATTGCCCTGGCCACATCACAAATGACTCTATTTTTCCTCTCAGCAACACCATTTTGCTGAGGTGTGTACCTGCAAGTTAGCTATGCCATGTTTTCTCAAGAAATTCTTAAAAGCATGTGAGGTGTATTCACCACCTCCATCTATCCTCAAATATTTTATCCACCAAGAGCCATATTGCTTCTCTCCAAAAGCTTTGAAGTCCATAAACTTTCATAATACTTCACTTTTCTCTCTAAGAAAGTAAATCCATGTCATTCTGCTGAAATCATCAATGAATGTCACATAATACATGCTGCCTTTAATGGATGGGTTTTGTGCACAACCCCATACATCACTATGAACTATCTCAAGTAGCTTGCTACTCATGTTGCCTTCTTTAGGAAATGGCAACCTTGCTTGCTTTCCAAATTGGCAAGCATCACAGACATGCATATTCCCATCATCCTTGAATCTAGGTAACCCACTAAACAATGCCTCTTGCCTGCATGTTCTTTAACCTTTGTATGTTCACATGTCCAATCCTTTTATGCCGCATGTCAATATCCTGTACCACATTTCGGCTTTTAGAGAACATGGCTGATTTCAACTCAGGAATCCCAGCATCCAACTTAAATAACCTGCCTTCTTTCTTGCCTTGGGCAATGACTCCATCCATTTTTGAAATCCTCAACAAAGTAACCATACTCGTTGAAACGAACTTGTAAACCATGTTCCACCATTTGACCAACTGAGGCCAAACTTTTTGTAATAGAAGGCACATACAAGACATCTGCCACCATAGACTTTGTTTCACCATTGTGCATAACCAATGGTATACTTCCAACATGTGTGATAGCATGTTGGGTATCATCTCCTGTCTCCACATAGCCTTTCATATCCATAGGCTTCATATGTTAAAACCATTCGCCATGACAAGTCATATGGTTTGATGCTCTAGAGTCCATATACCAAGTGTCATCACTTTCACCATTTGTCATCATAGATTCCATGACATGTTTCATGGCAAACAAGTGATTTGCACTGCCATCATTACTGCTTGATGCAAAATTTCCACCATCTGCATAATTTCCACCATGTTGTGCATAATGTCCACCATGGTGTGCTCTACCGCCTCTCAAATCATTTTGTTTGCGGAAACAATCACATGCCATATGACCAAATTTTTCACAGTAATGGCATTCCACATTTTGCATAGATGTTTGTTGGCCTTGCCAACGTCCTCTTCCACGAGGATTACCTTTGCCTCTCTCAGAGATGTATATCCACCACCACCTCTAGCACCATATGTAGGTTGAAAATTCTGTTGTGGTGATCTATCCTGCTTTGATACCATGATGACAAATAGGTAGAGGGAGAGGAGACACACACACACACGAGAAAACCCTAATGTATTATCAAACCCTAACCATAGAGGAAAGCCATCTCCCTTCTCACACAATGCATAAAGCCATAATCCATAATCTACAACACACTACATGTGTTGTGTCAAAACACTGCTAACCCTAGCTAATGTCCACACACTATGACCAGCTGGACGCGGTCATTTATGTCTCACACATGTTACTACCTAACATGCCAGCACATAGTGTAGCTGGCATAAGCTAACATCAATCTTGAATCTTAACAAGCGCAACCTTATTAGTGCATGGTACAACCCATCAATTGGATCTTCTTAATCACCCCTGCTTCACTCGAATAATTGTGCTTCATGTCTAATAAATCCTCCCGTTAACTTCTCCTTTAGTTCCACATGTCTAGTTCCTCGCCAATGACTACCACTCCTTTCACTGCAGGATCCCAGAGCTCCAATGATAGAAGAAAACCCACAAAAATAAAAAAGAGAGAACACTGCAAACCGATACCTCCATGAGAGCCAAGATACCCATCACGATGTCTTAACAAAGATGCTAGAGCTTCATGTATATCGCCACCATCAACATACAACATCTCGGAGCGTAAGCAGTCTCCATGCGTATTTCCTCCTTGTTCCTCCGAAATTTCCCCCTTGCCACTTGCTTACTATCACCATTGTTTTACTAACCCCTCCTTAATAATACCACCTACCACTTTGGATACTGGTCATTATGTTTTACTTGGATACTGGTCATTATGTATTCCCTGATATTCTATTCATTCAAGTACTCTGACTCCTCTAATGACAAAGTCCCGCCATGCAAAGGAGATTAAAAAAACACCAAATTTTTTTTTTAAAGAGTAGTACTGGGCACATCCAACAAAGCAAATTGATAAGAGCCCATTAGCCTAGCTGGATACCTAATCACCAATACTCCACTAACTTCTTTCCATCATACTAACTCCCCCACCCCCTCTCATTTCCAGAGATACAGGGAGAACCAACCACGTACGAAACTTCCCCACGTACGTTGACAACCCCTCACCGATCACTAGGAATAGATCCACTTTAGGAAGGGGAGTATGTTAACCATATATTGGTTAACACATTCCTATGACAACTATGTCCGCACACTTATGTAATGGGCACCCGTGCTATATTATAAGTCTCATCATTTGATGAGGGAAATGCTCTAAAGATGCTCCCAAGTATTGAGCTTCGAAGGGTAGACAAGAGGATCTTGGTCAGTTGGCCAATCCATAGAGAAAAGCCTTGTAACTACGTTAATGGCACCTCGGGTCACTTACTCCTAGGTGGCCTAGTGGGAAAAGGCTTGGAAATATAAAAGCCAATTTCTCTTATTTGTAACTCATTCTCCCAATTTTGCAATAGAAATGGAGTGTTCTCTCTCTCCCTCTCTCTTCCAACTCTAATCTAACATGTGTGGTGTGCTTAGGATTAAGGTTTGGGAGTGATTAGTGCTAATCACTTGTTCCCTCTTGCTTCCTCTCTCTCTCTTTCTTGAGTGATTAGGGCTACCACTATGATTCTCTTCTAAGGAGATAAGCCTTGATGGCCAATTCATAGAGAAAACCCTTGTAACTATGTTTTGTGCACCTCGGGTCACTTACTCCTAGTAGGTGGCCTAGTGGCTAAAGGCTTGGAACTATAAAAGCCAATTTCTCTTGTTTGTAACTCATTCTCCCATTTTCGCAATAAAAATGGAGTGTTCTCTCTCTTCTTCTCTCCTGCAAGTCTAATCTAACATGTGTGGTGTGCTTAGGATTAAGGTTTGGGAGTGATTAATGGTAATCACTTGCTCTCTCTTGCTTCCCCTCTCTCTCTCTTTCTTGAGTGATTAGGGCTACCAACACGAATCTCTTCTAAGGGGATCCCACATGATCTTTGTGAGAGTTCTTGCATCACTCGTTGGATTAGAGAAACCTCCTTGGTGTGACAAATGAGTGTGGGAGGACAGCAGTGAGACGAGCGGCTATGGTGGAGATCTTGAGCCATGCTCGAGGTCAGCGGATAAGAAACTTCCCATGACACGTTAGGGTAGGGTTTCCTTAACATAGCTACTTAGTGGACTTGGAGAGTCCTTTAACAGTGGATCAAGTGTTGGTACATGGGTAGGCAAGTTGAGGACAGATTTAGGTACACATGTACCATGCAAAGGGAAGCAAAAGGTGGATCAACCTTTTGTGCATGATCTATCAGAGCAGGTCACTCATATGTGGATGATGACTCTAGTGGCTCTGAGTAGAGCCTTGATAAGGATCTTGACATTCCATCAGTGTGGTTACTCTTGGTGCAAGGATAACCAGGGCTATTTTAAGGACACGTGGTAGTATTCCAAGTGTACATAGGTCTACGAGGGTTAGATACCCTATTGACAGGTTGAGATATGATGTATTTACAACCCATTATTATGCTTAGATTGTTAAACAAATTCAAGATTTAAAGCCCACTTGTTTTGAGTAGGCACTTGGATATATAAAATGGAAAGAGGCCATGAATAAGGAGATGGCAACATTGGATGCAAATACAATATGAGAGCTAGTGATGTCTTTGCCTAAGGAAAAGAGGGTAATGGGATGTAAATGGGATGTAAATGAGAGCTAGTGATGTCTTTGCCTAAGGAAAAGAGGGTAATGGGATGTAAATGGGTGTAAGGTGCATAGACTTATGGCATATAAGGAGGTATTCAACCCAGTTGCTATAGAATAGCATTAACTATAAAGTGCACAAACTTATGGCATTGACTGTAAGGTGCACATAATTATGGCATTGATTATAAGGAGATATTCACCCCGGTTACTAGAGAATGGTAACCATGATTCATTGCTACTGTTACATTGAGAGGTTGGTCTTTACATCATATGGATTTAAATAATTCTTTTTTTGCATGGTGTTTAATAAGAATAAGTATACATGATTCAACCACTAGGTTATAAGAGTGATGCACACCCAGATTTTGTGTGCAGGCTACGTAAATCAAAATGCGTACCTATGGCATCATTGGCAACCAGAAGGCGTATCTATGAGTCCATATTCCATTCATTCCTTCCTCAGCATACCTATTGCATCATTGGTAACTAGAACGCTCACCACCTGCTCACTCAGGGGCCTTTTCGATAGTTCCTAGCCCATAGTACTTAGGAGTATAATTACATAAAAGCCATATGGACTCTCCGTTGAAGATCAGCTAGATCAACCAACAAGATGCATGTAAAAGATCCATGAACTCATCTGAAGACCAGCAAGGCCAATAAACTAGATCCATGCCCATGTTTAGAAAACAACTCCAACTCATTTTCTTCCTCGACACACGCGTGGGTATCCTAGGTGACCCAGAGCCCGAGCACCGGTATGGTCAGCACCCTCTAGGTTCCTTCGTAATTGACCTAGCGCTTCACTCATACGCCGCTTCCTTGGCCCCTCATCCACCGTTATCCGAAGCTCACCATTTTAACCGAACCGAGGCTAGTCAAGACCTCGGCCGATCTTGCCACACAAGATGTCCTTCTTTGACTCTCCGTCAACTGTTGGCAACATTTCCACTTAGGTCCCCACAATTTCCACTTAGGTCCCCACAACCGCATTCCATAAGATAGTCAAAATGCTTTCCCCAGCATTCTTGATGTAAAACAATCCTCAAAAAAAGGTTTCTCATACAAATACAGTTTCCAAGTAAAATTCCAATCTTTCCACATCATTCGCCATCATTACTCATCATTCACATCATTCCTCCTTTTTTCTTATCATGCTATATTATTTCTCATCATTTCATATCATTATACATCAATTAACATCCATTCACATCATCCCACATCAATTCACATCCATTCACATTATCCCACATCAATTCACATGCATTCACACCATCCCACATCATTCCCACATTCGTTCACATCATCATACATCATTTTCACATTCATTCACATCATCATACATCATTTTCACATTCATTCATATCATCCCACATCATTTCCACATTCATTCACATCATTCCCACATTCGTTCACATCATCATACATCATTTTCACATTCATTCACACAATCATATATCATTTTCACAATCATTCACATCATCCCACATCATTCCCACATTCATTTGCATCGTCCCACATAATTCCACATCATCCACACATCAATCCACATCATCCACATCAATGCACATTAGCCTCATCAGTCCACACATCACTTCTCATCACTCCACATCAATCCAATCTCTACAAACAAGATAGTCTCATATCGCTTTGAGAGAATTAGGTTTGAGTATCAACTTTCCCTAATCTAGTTATCAGAATTTTCATTCCACATCAACCAGGTTTGAGAGAATCAGGTTTGAGTATCAACTTTCCCTAATCTAGTTATCAGAATTTTCATTCCACATCAACCAGGTTAAAAGTACAGTTACTCTACTTTTCATACCGACAGAACTTCCTAAGTTTCGGCCACCATTACTTGGCTCAGTTAATTGTAACTTTTTCTCGACTGAATTTCATAAAATCTAAGTTTCCGTGGATCCTCGATCCTTTCAAGTATTCTAGATTCCTTTCCTAGGGAATACAGGAATAAGTCAGTCAAGTATTCACATTCATCCAACTAAGCGTGTTTCTAGTCTTTTTCTGGGAAATCCTTTTTCCATTTAGAATGTATCCAAGATTCTATTTTTCGAGAATTTAAACGTATATTTCATTTTTTCGAAGTTAAATATATTCGTGATTCCTCTTTCTAATCAAATATTATCCATGATTTCTCGATGCATTCCTATGAATATTTTCCCATTCTTTTCTCAAATTTGCCATAATAATTTATGCTCAATATTCTTCTTTTTGAATAAAAGATTTATGCATACGATCTCATGGGATTTACAAAATCAATTATACCCATATTTCCTCTTTCAGCATAAAACATTTGTACACCCAACTAATTCATTTTTTTCTCTAAATGAATCATTTTCATAATTCTCATAAATTGAATAAATCTATAAAATTTGTGCATAACCTTCTTTATTTTTCTGACAATTGAATAATGCACAAACTTCACTTTTAGCAGTAAATCTATTATGCATAATTTCATTCTCTAATGATATAAATTTTTCCATAGCTTCCCCACATTTTCTAAGAAATGATAATACTCAAAATTTCACTTTTGATATAAAAGTTATTTATGCATAAATTCTATTTTCTAATGATAAAGATTTTACCATAATTGCTCCATATTTTCTATGAAATGAGAATGCTTAAAATTCCACTTTTAGCATAAAAATTAATTATGCATAAAATTCATTTTTTTAATGATAAACATTATGCCATAGTTTCTTCGCATTTTCTATGAAATGATAATACTCAAAGTTTCTCTTTTTTAGATTAAAAATTATTTATGCATAAACCTTTATTTTCTAATAATAAAATTTTGCCATAACTTCCCCGCATTTTCTATGAATTGAAAATGCTTAAATTTACACTTTTAGCATAAGATTAGTTTATGCATAAACCTAAGCATAATTGTAAGCATAATTACATTTAAGCATCCTGTTTATTAAAAAAATAATACCCAATATGTATTCCATATGAAAATAATTATGAGAATGTTAACACAAGCTCTCTTTCAACTTAAAAATGAATAAATATGAATTTTCCTAAAACAAAACAAGCTTAAATGAATTAATCTCCATTTTAGTTGGATTAAAAATCATAAAAATGCTTAATCTCTATCTCTAGCTTGTTAGGCCTAGAGTTTTGGTTAAGAAAATGAGATTAAGACTAAGATCTATCCTTCCAAGAAGGATTAATCCATAATGGTGAGTATTCTTACAAAAAGAGATATTTACAAATCAAAAATATTACATTTAAGCATAAAAGATTAGCATTAATCCATTTAAACAATATAAATCAATTAAACGCTTCCCAAGCATTAGAGGGATTGGGAAGAAGATTACCATTGAAGAAGAGAGTAAAACACCATTGTTTTAGGCTTACCCTTGGTTTTTAGCTTGATTCTTCAGAGAGAAGTGAAGCCCCACAAGAAGAAGCTTGGCCACGAAGAAGAAGAGGGTAATCTCCAAGAGAAGAAGAGGATTAATAGAATTACATTAAACTGAAAATTACACTAGCATAGAGTTACTCCAATATGAAAATACAAAGGTCGAATGGGGGTCTATTTATATAGGTGAGGGAGGCCACCAACCAACCCAACTGGGATCTAGAGGCTTCCAGCTCTAGTTTGATCCATTTTGGACAAACACCATATTAGGGAATATGGAAATTTCTCAAAAGTTTGGGACACGTGGTCAAAACTTTGGATTTGCCATAACTTGAACACCATTACTCCAAATTGTGCGCTTTAAAGCTTAATAGATCCCTCTTTTCAAGCGCTTTCCAATGATAGGTCACATGATAGGCTTTTGAGAAATTTATAGACATGTTAATCTGGTCCCACCTTTTTAGTATTTCAAAAATGGGACTTGGGAGATTCCCAAACTCACGAATATGGTGTTGACAAGTTTTAGTCTAGTTTTGCCCACTTTTTGATCTAGTTTGAAAGAGGTGAGAGGAGAGATGAAATGTCTAGCCACTTTATGATATTTTTGAATTAAAAATTACCTCCTTGATGTGATTTCTAGGCGCCTCCTTCATGAACCCCCTCCCCCTTCCTGAGGTGTCAAAATTCTATTTTTTTTACTAATAAATCTCATTTTTTTACTAATAAACCCCAGTACTAGTCAACTCTTCATCTTATGTGAGAATTTACTCATTTTTAGAGGATTTTCTTTTATTCTTTGCATTTTTGTTATTCCAACACCTGGATTAACCCTATTGGCCCTTTAGAACACATTTTTGGACCTTAATCAAAAATTTTATTAAATTATGTACCCCTAGGCTAAGATGTCCAATACACATAATCATTTAACCTCTAGTGCACATTGGAAAACTCTTTTTGGAATTCTGTTTCAGGGGATATATTCCTATTCAATGGGAAAAAATACTTATCCAAAAATATTTCAAAACTATATTACCTCTCTGTAGAATATTTTCTCTCTCTAGACCAAAAACAAGGAAAAATAATGTTTTCTTGTATTCTAAAATAGGAGATGATTATAGAGACTGAAGGGGAGATTCTTACACCTTTACATCTCAAAATGTGGAGAGAGGAATCTTACATCCTACCCCACTTAAAAAATGCGAGATGTCCTCATCTCATAGGCTAGAGGATAATCTCGATAAAATCATCTTCTTACTCCCAGGGCAGTACTTAATTCCAAAAATCAAATTCCTGATAGTGAACTGAAGATTTTAGACTTGATCATCCATGGTGACATAAATCTATCCGTCCTCTTTCTTCCTCCACTGTACGGCTATCTGGGGTGGGACTTTTTCTCTTCTTAGTCAAGTCTGTTTTCCCAACTGAACAAGACGCTTAAGGAATTTCACATGAAAAGACCACTTTATTTATAATTTAAATAGAAAAGGAATTGAACTTTAGATCCAACTGATTCTGGGGCTCCTTAAAGTTTGGTCAACCCTCTTAAAATCCTGGGATAAAGATCCCTTCTACAAGAAGAAACATACATAACTCATTATCAGAAAATAGTTCATTCATATCCTTAACACACAATAATGGTCCATCAGTCCAGTAATTTTCATTTAACATCTGAACATTTTCATTTAATGGTCCATCAGTCCAGTAATTTTCATTTAACATCTGAACATTTTCATTTAATGGTCCATCATTTAACATCTGAACATTTTTCCATGGAAATTTTAGTTATACAGGTTCTTGATTCGTCATTCCACGATTGGGTCCACTGGGCCAAAGGTCAAAAGCTGCGAACAATTTGTCAACACGACCCACTAATCTCGTAGTGATCTGTTGAAGTCTTAGTCTATCACTGGAATTCTCTCCATTCAACATTATCATAACTTATTCAACTCATCTACTTTTAACCAGAATTTAAAAATCATCATCCTTTAATTAGAATCCAAATCAATTCATCAATTTTCAACTAGAGTTGTAAAATCATATCAACCAACATTCAAATTCATCATCTAGTATAGCATCTTTGCTCATAACTTCAAGGTCTTTGATTCACTCGTATATATTGTCAGTAAAGAGTCGCAGTATACTTTACCCCACAGTATATAAGGGTGGTGACGGTCCTTGGTGTTATAAGGCAAATGCCATCATATCTAGGCCTCAAGCAAGTCAGGGATTCCACACAATTACGATACTTCCATCTTAAAACCTAATTTTCAATTTATGAATTTCCATTCTGAATATCAATTTGTACGAGTTTCAACACTCAATTATAGTCTTTCTCACTGGTAATTCATAAATTTTTGACATTTCTTGCCTTTTGGTTTATCAACTTCAACCAAATCACTCTAATACCAGCTGTGAGATCCCTGCCCCCTCTGCGGATTATCTCTAGAGTGCTGGTAGCGGAAGTAGCGACCTTGCACGCTGTCGTGACGTGGGCGGTATAGCCGGGAACACACTGGGTGTCTGGCTGTGAGAGTTTGGTGTTTTGTAATTCACTTGATTTGATTCTTCAGAGAAAATAAATTCTGCTAAACCTCCTCCCTCCTCTCTCAAAGGCGCTTGTACAAGGCAAAGCACACACACATAGGGGAACAAGGTCCCTTTTTCCCATAGGCCAAGCAGCCGATAAGCAAATATAATGAAGGGAGAAGAGAGAGAACAGATGCACATTATAAATCATTATCACTTAATCCATCATAATACAATCCTGGTTTTTTAGATGGGCAAAGCCTCCATCGACATGTTTGCCTCATCCCAGTTTCTTCCCATTGAGCCGTTCTCTAGTCCTTCCGTTCATATGCATGGACATGACCTGCAAATATCAAATCCAGTTTTGCTTCCCTCAGAATAAGCTCCATGGACTTCCTCATTTCCTCACCATCATCCTGATGTTTAGAATTGCTGCTATACCATGGTGCATGAATGACTGCAATCAGCCAGGGGTTACCATTAAGGAGCAGAATCAAAGATACATACATGCTGCAGCATCCGTGAAACAGACTATAAGACCAGCTTGTTCCTGTCCTACATGGTCCTTGAGGTTCCAATTCTGTCAAAATCATCCACCTAAAACACTATCGATAAGGCTTGAACCCACCCATCCCCAATGAAGATAAGGCTGAGGCATAGTTGTAACCACTCAGAGAACTTGAGGGCCCAGCATGAGCAGCAGATCTGTAGCCAAGTGGAGTAAGTCCAATAGACGGATGCACATACGAGCTAGCAGGAGCAGTAGGGTTTGGAGCAAGGCCACCATAAGAAGACGTGTATGCCCTTAAGTGCCTCTGATCAAACCCAGGCATTGCCATGATACCAAATGGCGACATGCCAGACCCATCATACTGATTCCTATCATGTGTCCCATACAAAGGTCTCTCTGGAGATGCTGTACCACTTTTGCCACCGCCACCACTAGGGGAGCGGTCATCAGTACGAGGCCTCTTCAATGGCTGCGGAGCCTTTGAGGCAGTAGCCACTCTCTTTCTGTCTGCCTTGGTCTTCTCCAAGAGAGCAACTTGCTTTTCCACATAGTCAAGCGTATAATAACCTTCCAGCTTGTATTCAGTAACCACACTTGAAACAGCTTTCAGTGCTGCCAGTTCCTTCAAACCCAGGCTGCGCCTGTGGCTGCAGCTAGCCCACAAAAACACGAACGGGGCCCTTCTCTGAAAAACGTGCTGTAGCGCCCCACACAAAACATACAGGGCTCTCCTCATCAACGAGGAGGCCCCCCCTCTTGGTTTCTTGCTCCTCTTCTATTACCCACACAGGCTTGTATTTTAAAGCATATACACACATGTACTTCACTGTTTTCATGTCCACGCATCTCAATCCATTTAAAATAGTCTCTGAGCATGCTTTCATTGCATGGACGTGCTACAGCACGACAACGCGGGGCAGTGCTTCCCACTCGAGGCCTCGCCCATGAATGTCCGGACAAGAGACTAATCCGGTTCTTCCAAAACCGATGAACCCGAAAAAAAAATTTCCTCTCCCATGTTGAAATATACAAGTGAATAGGGTGTGTGCGGGAACAAGCCCTTGGCAACCAAGAGGCTGTAAAAGAGAATCTGTAAATGTGAGAGAACCTCTGAAATGGTGAGAAGTATCTACTGGGAGAGAGAATAAAGAGTAGCATGAGGAGATTTAGGAGGTGTGGAGATATTCTGGGAGAGGTGGAGAGAATCAAGCAAAAGAGATGGAGTGAATCAAGGAGAAATCAGTGGGATTAGATGCTTGGATGTAAACTCTATAAATTGAGGCATTGGCCTAATGAGAATTTGCTGGTTTTTTATTATCCATGCCTACATTAAGCTATCAGTTAATTGCTCACTAATTATGTCTTAATTATCATCTAATCTCTTTGTTAATGATGTTTATTCTAGCATTTGATCCACCATAGCTCATCACATTGCTGCAAATTTAACATGGTATCAGAGCCTAGCCTAGAATCCATCAATTTGTGAGCCCATTATCTTACTAAGTACCTAGCTAATTGGGATTAGTAGATAATTAAGATTTTTACCTCTTTTCAACTAGCTCTATGCACCCCCAGCCAGTGGAGGGACTTGATCTCCCTCTAGGAGTAACATTAGGGCAAAAGCTTCTAGGCATACATAGCCACCTCCCTTGTGCTCCAGCCCATTCAACAACGTGCCAAAGCACCACTCACAGCTCCCGAAAATTGCCATTTAGCAGGCATCATTTTTTTTAGGGAAAAATGAAATGTCTTCTTCTCCAGATCAAATTGCTCTAATTTCTCTTGGCCCAAGGGGTTTTCAAGGATTCTCTACAAGTTGGTGATGAAGACAGATTTGGATTTGATCAAGTCTACAGTGAGATTCAAGCTCTTCATCAAATCTGCCAACCAGGTGACTTTGGTAAAATAGTGATTAAGCATTCAATGTTTGGTCAAATCTTGTGTTTCTTGGCTTCATCCTCTACTAAACTAATTGCTATTTATGGCCTTGAAAGGATTTAAGCTCATTTGAACCCTAAGGCCTCAGATCTGGGATCCCTGCATAATCTATTTTTTGCACACAAAACAAAGGATTAATGTGCTAATCAATGATTAATCAATACTAATCAGTGTATTTTGGTGCAATTGAGGGGTCAAATTAACCATTGGGTATCTGATACAGATCCCTATAACTTCAGATTGAAATTTGGAGATGGTTTGATACTCCAACCATTCCGTACAAATTTGTTACTCTACAGCATAACAATGCTATTACTATGTTGCCAAAACATAATGCCCAAATAATAGTGCAATGGTCCAATATCTGACATCTCAAAAGACTTCTCTAAATGAGCTATAAAAGAATATGATCATCATTAGGGCGTGTGAGCAGCATGTCATCAACATATAGCATGATAACAAATAAAACATCCTTAGTCCTCTTAATATAGAGGGTACTATCAGTTGGGCTATTGTCAAAACCCTATGTAGCCAAGTATGCCACCTGACACGTACCACTTTCACCACCATTACTCATGCTTTCTCACCATGCTATCCACAGTGCAGAGAGAGGAGAGAAATGCAGGTTGCTCAATTCAGAGAGAAGTCAGACACAAGGGACTAGCAAAAAAAAACAAAATGGAAAAGTCTAGATCTAGGAAAAGTGGAATACTTCCTATTTCTTCATTATGTAGGAAAACACTAGTTATACAACAAATAAACTAGCAATAAATTACTATATAGTAAACTATGTAATAAAAAATTACTAAAATATTCACTATATTGTAATTGATCTAGGAAAACTTTCCTATACAGCAATGTATATAGTAAAATATTGCTATATAGTAATCAATAATCAATAAATTTCTATATACTAATCTATATAATAAAATACTGCTATATAGCAAATCAATATGTAAAAAATTACTTTACAATAATGATTATAGAAAAATAAATTTCTAAGAGGATTATGCGATTTTAAAAAGAGAAAACAATGAAAAACAAGTTTTTATTTTATAAAGACGTACTTTCACGAGTGGAAATCAAAGAATGGAAGGTAATTAGACTAATTACCCTAAAAATATAAGTATAAATGTTTTTGCTTAAGTGAGACAAAAGACAAATGCATAAAGCATAAAGATATACTTTCATGGTTGTAAATTAATGGGTAGAGTGTAGTTAAATAATTGTCCAAAAAAACAAATACATAAAATTTTGCTTAAGTGAAACACAAGAAAAATCTACAAGGCACAAGGACATACTTTCACAAGTCCAAATTTAACAGTGAAGTGTAGTTTAATAATTATCCAAAAAAATATATTAATTTTTGCCTAAGTGAAACACAAGAGAAGTGCATAAATCACAACGACATACTTTCACAAGTCTAATTAAAGGATGGAGTGTAGTTAAATAATTATTACAAAAAATAAGAATACATCTTTTTTGCTAAAGTGATACAAAATAAAAAATTATAAGGCACAAAGACGTACTTTCACGAGTGTAAATTAAAGAAAACAAGAGTTTATAGTAAAGTGAAAAACATCTACAAAAACATTGGATGAGGATTATAAAAACAAGACATAATTGAAGTAGATTTGGAGGGAGAGGAGGAAATCAAGCATATTGTTCCTTGGATAATGAGGAATGATAAGACACAATGCTTGAAGAAGCTATTGTAGAACTCAAATGGACCTGTGGCTGTGTGACTGAGCTTCCTTTATGAATACAATGGAAATATTGCATTCCTATTACCTCCACATTTAGGAAAGGTCTCAACTATGGATGGAATGCAACAAAGGTTTGATGGTCATTTATAAACAGGGCCCAAGGTCACTAGCATGGCAATAGATTGCATAGTTTGTAAAAGCCAATGCCTTGGTTCGTTGAAGTGTCAAAGACTTAATTGTTTATACTATTTGAATAATAAAAGGTATAATGCCACATACTTTCATGGTTATTTAGATAATCATGTTTCTAAACAGCATTCTTGCAGTGGAGGACATGACAAGTATTACTTGCCATTACAGTAAGAAAGTGGTTTATTATGTTGAGACTTGTTCTTGCATGGTCTATTATAACTTTCCAAGAGGTTTGCAAGAGGACATGACATGACAAGATTAATTCTACATGTTGGGGAGCAATTTGCACAATGTTCAACCCAGAACATCACTAGTGGCCATTGAGAAGGTTAGGAAGCTGGTTAGAACTGTACTTAAAATAGACAAAAGAAGTGGTCCAAGACGTATCCAAATGATAGTAACAAGACAATTGATTATTGACTCTCTAGCTCTTGAGAACACAAAACAAATATGTGATAGAGTGAGGTGATGAACTATCTGGAGGAGTTCATGCCCATTGTGCACAACCAAAGGTGGAACTTTAAACTTCTTCCCCTTATTGTATAAGTTTGTGCAATGCTGACATATTCTATTTGTTTGTATGATTAGATTTAAAAGTATTATTTGCAACAATAGAGAGAAAATACAAAATAGCATTGGTGGGTGATGGGTATGATAACATTTTGCAACTTAAAAAAAAGTGCATCTTTTGATTTTTCCATGGAAGCCGATTTCCAGACCAAGGAGGACCAAAGGAAAAATGTTTCATCTTCTAAATGTCAACTATAGGCCCTGGTTTAGGAGTTGACCTTGTAAACTGCATGCGGTGTATGGGAGAAGGTGACCTACATGATTCATGGATGCATTTTAACCACAGTCATAGAGTGGATGGATGGGCAACAATGTCATGCTAAGTATACGTGTCTAGAATGGCAACAATAAGGTTTTTTAATTTGTACATCATAGAGTAACATGTCACTTTTTTTCCAGATTTCAAGGATGAATAGTGAGCAATATGTGAAACCAAAGAAGAAGATGCATAAAGTCAGATCATATTTTGGGAATCACTTAATAATGTGCTGATCAGAATGGCTTTATGCCGGTAGATTTTGCTAGATTCATGGCGCGACGAAGCGGGAGACAATTGGATTGCAATAAGAATGGTGTACAATGGAGGCACAGAAAATGTTTTAGAAGGGATGGAATGCTCTTGTTTGTTTCATTGGGAGCAGAGCTTACATAAGCACACAACAAAACTAGTACCAGCAGTGAATAGACAAAAACATTTGGAGATGTGTGAGGAATGGCGCTTGAGTCAGTAGACTTCAACATCTGCGGGGCAGAGAAAGCTGCCTGTACAAAAAAAATGGTGGAGTGGACTTGTACTGTTAGGGCGAGCTACTTACAGTACCATAGATTACTTTACTTTGTTTTAGTTTTCAAGTTTAGCAATTCCTTTTTGTAAGTCCTTTTGCAAAATACCTTAGTCGGACTTTCATTATATCTTGGGGAATTCCGATGAAGGAATGCGGTTATAACCACTTGTAAAACTGATGCGGGCTTTTAATCAGCCGCACTATTGTATTTTGGAGATGATGAATTAAGGAGTTCCGTCTGTTCTCTGCAATGGCATCCGAACTCATTTCTGTCATCCACGTGTATTTTGATTTCAGTCTTACTTCTATGAATCCGAATTAGGTTTAGATTTGAGTCATGAATATACACTGGCAATCCTGCGGGTTTCTACTTTGAAAAGGGTAGATTAGGAACAAACCTAGAATTTTTCGGGGATAAGAGGATTTTTTCTATATGGATGGGTTGCTATATGATTTCTGAAATTGGGTAATAGATGAGGAGGAAGTAAATGCTTATGCAGAAATATTCTTCAACCACAATTTCTCTAACCTTCCTAGAGATATTATCTCCATTATCTGATAGGATGTTACGATTTCTTGGAAGTTAGATGCTGAATGGTAATACATTCTGGAGAATTCACAATAGCCTTCATATTCTTATATTGTAAGATCAGTAGTAAGGTGGCAAGGTTTATAGCAAGGAGGATCATGGCAGATTTTGGCAGTATGGCAGATTTTGACAGTGCAGTTTGACAACACAGTTTGACAGTTTTTTTGATTTGCAGACTGAATCTGCTTTGCAGCCAGAAGGTAACTTTTTATGGCAAATTTTTCAAGGAGAAATCATATTATTATCAATTTTAAATATTTCAATCAATTTTAAATAGCTAATTAAATGAACTTTGCGGATCCTGGTACAGCATCCGTGGCTCTCCGTTTAGCAAATTTAATGGGTCTCAGATTGGTGTGGTGCATCTTTCTTGAGGGCTGAATATGATTGTTGTATTTTAATGACGTGATCATAATGGGAGGTAAAAAGAAGCAGAAGAAGAAGTGCAAGGTTTGCATGAGTCGGAAGCATGAGGTGGATGATTGTCCATGTGCAATTGATGAGTGCTCAAATAAAGATGCATGTAGGAAATGGTGTATGGTTGACCTATGCACAAAGTTTCATAAAATCATCCATAAAGTGCATAAAGCATCATCTTGGCCCGAGGAAATGGAGACTGCATTTGAAAGGTTGGCGGATTTTGAGGATGACTTAGAGAATGCATATGAATGGTTAGCTGATCACAAAGGAGATAGGCGAAGGTCATGTTCAAGTAGGAAAGGCATTGGGAAGTTACAAAGAGCATGTGAGAAGTTGAGGGATGCACATGAGGATGAGTTCAATGGGGAGTCAATGATGATGACATTTGGGTTGGCATGGAGATTGAAATCCATCAAGTGGGGATACCAAAGATGGAGGAGAAGGAGGTGCAAAAGGAGGTTTGCCAAGAGAGCCTAGAAGAGCCCCTAGATACCCCTAACCTACCACTAGAGTATGCTCATGGAGTGGAAGAGGAAGATTCATTGCTCAACATTAGGTTACATATGTCACTTGCATCTGAGGAATGTTGTGAGGAGAAGCAGATCATACATAGCAATGATGTTTTTCATGTCATTCAAAGCACAATTGAAGAGGAGGATACCAAGATGAATGAAGAGGAGGATGTGATTCAATTGTTTCTAGGTTTCATGGATGATGTGTGTGGATTTACAGATAAAGAATCAAATCAAGAGGAATTCCCTGCAATTAGATTTGTTGAAGAGGATTTTTTGGCAAATATGTCAGTTCAAGAAGAATTTCCACCAGAAAGATCCGCACAGAAGGATTTGCAGCCAAAAGATATTGCAGAATTGATATTTGAACCCTATAAACAGATTTTGCAAACCAGTGGGAGGAATTTCCAGCAAGCAGGTGTATTTCAGAGGAATATGGCGGAACACGAGCAAAATCCGTTCTTGTACATCAAAGCATGGTTGTTGTTTGCAGATAATTGTTATGGTCACATTTCAGGTGCTGCAAGAATACTAGAGGAGTTTCCAGATGCTAATTTTGATAGTTGGTGAATTCAAGCGGATTTTTTGACTAGTATAAGTGATATTGCGGATGATCAAGGAAATCAGAATTTTGACTCTGAATGTTTTGAAGGACATATTTTGATGTCACAAGTTGATATTCAGCAAGGAGATGTTTCAATTGCAAAGAATTTGAACAAGTGGATTGATTTTTGGTCTGAATCAAAATACAGGTCTTATGGATCAAATTGAGCAGGAGGATTGTCAAGAGAAAGTTGATGAAGAGTACAAAGCAGGTTTGACACATTTGGGGGATCAGCAAATGATGCCTGAAATGCGGGCTGATGAAATTTTAAGCTTAAGTTTGATGGACGTGCATTCTAAAATGGATGTGGAAAAAGTTGTTCTCAATTCAAATATATTTTTGTTGAATGATGTGTGCTTTCAAGTTGATGACAGATTGGAGGTGAATTTGTGCAAAATGGATTGTCAGATGTGGATGATAAATTCTAAAATACAGATGATGGCAGATTGTCAAAATTCAGATATTCATGTGTTGCAGATTTTGGAGTTGCAAATTGGTCAACGAAGAATGCATTATACGATGCATAGTGATCAATTTTTATGGTTTGTGGATCAGATCACATCTAAACAGGTTCAGAGGATTCCAGAGGATTATATGTGGATTATTTTCTTGATTTTTATGGAATTGTCAAATTTCAGGGCAAACTTGGTTTGTATACATTTCAGTAGGTTTCTTGCATATTGGTGTCACATTTTCATAGCAGATGGCCAAATAAACCTACGTAAGTTGATTGAGACTGATTTTGATCGCTGGAGGATTCAAACGGAATGTCAAACTCTTATGAGGAAAGTTGCAAAAGTTGTTAAGGGTCAAAGTTTTGGTTTTGAAGTATCTGAATCTCTAAAGTTGATGAGAAATGTTCAGTCTAACTTTCAAAATGTTTTCATTGTGAAGAAAGTTGGTGATCAAGTTGACTATTTGGCAGATTTGGGTTCAGATTTATTTGACAAAGGTAGTTTTGATAGTATTCAACTTGGAGGATGTCAAGTGCAGATATTTGATGAATGTGAAGCAGGTTTTACAAATCTAACTATGTCACAACAGGTGTGGAGGATTAGATCAGATTCAAGGCAGAATTATGATGCAGAATTTTTAAGTGTTCCGGAAGTGTTATCTGATTTGACAGTCAAGTTTCTTTCATTCTGTTTGACAAGGGATTATGGTCCAATTTTCAAAATGTGGAGGAAGCATGTTTTCAATGTCAAGGTAGGAAGTCAGATCAGCAAAAATGCAGCAGTGCAACAGATTAGTCAGACATGATCTCTCATTGAGGAAATCAACTACATGTAAGCCTATTATCGAATTTTCTCTCATTGGGGAAATTAAGTAGATGTCCGTCTGGGCTGTTATACTTGGAAATATATTAATGTGCATTGTTTTTTTGCAGGATTCTATGAGTCCTTGGGAAAGATCCCAAATACCAAGCATAACATGTCTGAAAGTATTCATACAAGTTGGCTAGCTAGAGAGGGAGGCAAAAGAAAGACCTCTTTGTATGATGCATGCACCACTGATGTAATAAATGCATATATCCAAAGCACAAAACACCTATGGTTCATGACAAGATGTTATAGAGGCACATACCCTAACACGTAGACATTTCAACACAGAGTTGTGAGTGGTAGCACACGAGGATCCACTTTTATTGCTCGGATGATGTAGGATGCAGTGTCTGGTACTGCCTTGTATGAGGAGCCAATTATGTATGCTTATAGGGAGACCGTTCATAGAGGAAAAGGAAGTCTTACAACAACAAGCTCCCATAAATCACGATATGTAATGGAGTAAAGACAATGTAAACATCGAGGTCCTCCACATAAAATTGGATTTGAAACTACACTTCCAACTACATCTGCTCATGAATTAGACAAGTTGCCAAACATAGCATTGTCAGAGGAAACAAACCATTCCCTTCATAAGCTGGGCAAACAATCAAGAAGTGTTCTTCATCCTTAACTACATAGGTGTCACATAGGGTGCAGATGCAGTTTTCAACTACAACTCCTCCCCGTGTAGTAATTTCAATACTTAGGTTGTGAGAGCGAGTACGTAATTGTGTTATGGCCGTGCGAGATCCAACTGATGCTGAGGTAAAGCTGAGTACATTCAGGTGGCAGTTTTCTATAAATCACCCAACACTCTAGATTGAAATGAGTGATATAGTATTGTAGCTTAGCTACTTTCCTTCCATTCTCCCATGTGGCTTTTAATGCATCAAGTAGCTGTGTGTTCACATTCACATAACACATCTGATCGGGAGGAAGGTCCAAAAGAGATTCAATCATCCACCTACAAAACCATCCTTTAGCGTCCAACACTCATCTCGATAATAGAGTCTTGCTTTTGATTGTTTTTTGTAGTTTGGACCCTTCTTTCCAAGCAAGTCTAGGTAGTCTGTACTCTTCAACATTACGGATCTTTGTGATATATCTATAAGTTCTTTCCAATGCTATCAGCTCAAGTGGTCTACATGATGTTTCTAAAAGCATGATCACATAAGGGATAGAGGCCTTTACCCCTAGGTGCCGATGTAGAAACATCTTATGTAACTTCTCATGTCATTCCATGTGGATTGTTATATACTTCCTCCCCAAACCTCCACTCCATAGAACAAGACTTGAGTAACCAATACATCAAATAAAGCATCTGGGACATGCCATCCATTAGTATCACTTTTGTTGCATTGGTTATCAAACATTTAATAGCTTGCCCAACTAGCTTCCAATCTATGCTCAATACATTTCCCCCATTTGTGTGTGGCTGGCACTTCAATACCTTTGTACTTTAACATTTGCACTACCTCTATTGGCGCAAAAGAGAGAGAGAGAGAGAGAGAGAGAGAGAGAGAGAGGAGGGGGGAGAGGCACGAGGGCGGTCTGGAGTGAGCGAGAGGGGCGGTAGGGGCGTTTGAGAGAGAGGACGGTGGCCTTAAGTGAGGGGAGGGTCTCCCACTAAAGGGCGACGCCGCCCTTAGTGGAGGGACACCTCACTACTAAGGGCGACATCGCCCTTCGTGAGGCTGTCTAAAATTTGTCTAATGTTTTTAATGCGAACAATCGCGGGCTCGTCAGTAGTAAGTCCCCTGCCCACCTCTGCGGCTGCGGCATCAAATAATTGCAGGTCACCTTACAGGATTTCTGTAATGTGAGCAACTAGCAATTGTACCTCATGCGCTAGCTTCTCCTCATTCGATGGAAAGAACTTTTGAGTCAGGAACGTGAGAGCAAGCTGATGCCAGTGGATGCCACGTATTGGCAGCTTCAGCGTACCTATTGCCCATCAGTAGTATTTCAAACCATGGGCATGTCTGATCATTGAAACCCTGCAGCCATACAATTCGACGTTGCGTTCTATATCGCTTTTTGTACCCGGCCAGCCATTCACAAGCTAAGATAATGAAAAGCCAAGATAATACGCAAGGGGAGGGGGGTAGTTTCTCTCTCCTCTCACATGTAGCATCTCTTTTAAAACCATCTCTTCTTCTCCTCCTCTAGCCATGTGACAAAGCAGTGTACAAGGGTGGGTAGTCTGTCCCATAGAGCAGTAGCACGGGCCTTCCATAGAATATATAAAAAAAGGGTAGACAATCTATGCCACAACAGTAGTGCGAGCCTTCCACTAGAATATATCAAAGAAGGGTAGGCATCTCTTGTAAATAAAAAGGGGTTCTACCATCAACAAGAAGAATCACTTTTGAAGGTGGTAGATTGGTAATGGCAATAAAGAAGCAGGATTTGTTTTGGTGGGACATTCACATATATACTCTCTAAGGGTAAACATGCCACATCACATAGAATACTCTACACCACCATACTTGTACTTTACTTCCACATGAGCATTTCCTTTTCCTCTTGCCATACAATGTCCACATGAGCATTTCCTTTTCCTCTTGCCATATAATGTCCACATGAAAATTTCCCTACACCATACTTTCCATACATATCAAAGCAACACTTCTCTTGCAGCTTTGCAATGAATATAGCAGCCCACTTGCCAGACATGTCCATAAAAGCTCCTAATAGAGCATCGTACTTGCCATACACATCAACATTGCTATCTATGCCATATACATCCACATGTGCAATGCACTTACGAATGCACTTACGATACATGTTTACATTGCTATACATGTCTACAAAAGCTCTGAACAACAGAGAGCACCACACTTATCATACAAATCCACATCATTATACATGCCATACACATCCACATGTGCAACTCACTTGCCACTTAGGGAAACCACATCTCTCTCTCTCTCTCTCTCTCTCTCTCTCTTTCAAAAGGAGACGTCATTATTTAAAATTTTATATATTAAATAGAATAGTTATTCAAAATTATGATTTTAATCACAAAAATAATACCATCACGTATAAATTACATGTATTCATGAAAACTCAAGGTAGTTAAAAAAGCAAGTATTAATAGAAGTTAGTTATGTAAGCATTTATTGTTAAATAAAATTATTAAAAATAAATTTTAGATTTTGTATATTAATGACACTGTTTATAATGATTGAAGAATGTTTTTATGTTTGTGAGAAATATTAATTTTTTTAAAAATAACTATATTTTTAAAAATTTATTTTAATATACTTAGAATTAATGTTTAAAATTTGAATTCATTTTCATTAGTTTGTTGTGTGTTTGTGAGTTAATTTTGTGAGATATAGTGCTTGGCAAATAGATATCTTTTTCTCTCCTATCTTGTTTTAGTATGTGTGGAAGCAGAACTATGAACGACACACCAAATACAACATCATGGATTGGTAAGGTTATTATCTTGGCTTAATTTCAGTAAACTTTGATTAATAAGAGTATTTATTAGGACTTTATAATTTTTCAAATAATAGGTAAGCTCACATAGAAGCTTCCCTAGGTGGGTTTAACAATAAATGGATATAGCTCTCTAGCTTGATTTTCTATTGTAAGAACAAACATGTATGTAGAAGAATATGTGGTGCAGTTTGGTCTTGTTAAATTTTTCAAGGTACAGTTTGGTCTTGTCAAATTATTTAAAATTTTGAACTTGTTTTCAGGTGCTTTCCAACTGTTATATGATGGCATGCGGCCTACAAAGAACTCATGACAATTGCGACTTACGAAATGAAAGAGGAGGACACAGTGGCACAAGTCTTTTTTGGGAAATGATTAAAAATGTTGTGGTGCAAAAAGGCTTTTTCCAAACTAGTTTTTTTTGGCTTCATGGGGCTAATGAGGCTAGAACCAACTGGAGGGCAATAGGACAGTCTGTAATAATGAACCATAGAGTATAATGGAAGGTCATGAAGTGTTCATGTCTTTCTCATTGGGAACAAATCTTGAAAATCCATATGGTACAATATGTATTTAGGAATTTTCAAGAAGAGTATAAGTGACTAAGCCGTAAGTGGAATTATGCATTGAGTGAAGAAGAGGCGCTCTTAAAATATAGACAAATTAGATCGTGGTGGATGAACAGAGTAGGAAAGAGAGGGTGGGAGAGAGAAAGGGAAGAGAGAGAGAGAGAGAGAGAGAGAGAGAGGATGGGGTTGGGAGGAGGAGAGAGGGAAGAGGGTGGGAGAGGGAGAGAGAGAAAGGGATGACATTGGGAGAGAGAGAGAGAGAGAAAGAGGGAAGAAGAGAGATTGAGAGGGAGAGTGGAAGAGAGATGGAGGGAGAAAGAGTGTGTGTGTGTGTGTGTGTGAGAGAGAGAGAGAGAGAGAGAGAGAGAGAGAGGGTAGGAGAGATTATGCACAGGGAGAGGGAGAGAGAGAGGGAAGAGGAGAGGAGATATTATGCATAGGGAGGGAGAGGGGGGAGAGAGAGAGAGAGAGAGAGAGAGAGAGAGGAAAGGAGAGATTATGCGTAGGGAGGGGGAGAGATAGAGAGAAGAAGAAAGGAGAGATGATGCGTAGGGAGAGGGAGAGATAGGGAGGGAGAGATCAAGAGAGGATGGGAGAAGGAGAGAGAGAGAGGAAGAGAGAAAGGCAAGAGGTTAGGAGAGAGTTAGAGGGAAGGGGAGATGGAAGGACATAGAGTAAGAGGGAGGGTGGATAAGGGATAAAGAGTGAGAGGGGGAAGAGGGTGGGAGAGGGAAGAGGTGGGAGAGGGTGGGAGAGGGAAGAGGGTGGGATATTGGGATATATATATATATATATAGAGAGAGAGAGAGAGAGAGAGAGAGAGAGAGAGAGAGAGAAGGGAGGAGCTAAATTGGGCTAGAAAGGAGAAAAAGGGTTGGGCTGAGAGGTGGTGGTGGAGGTTGTAGGAGAAAGTGGGTTGGTGGGCTGAGAGGTGGTGGTGGTGGTGGTGGTGGAGGTTGTAGGAGAAAGTAGTGGCTAGGCTGGAGGTAGTGGTGGAGGGACATGAGAAAGTAGTGGCTAGGCTGGTGGTAGTGGTGGAGGGACATGAGAGAGAATGTCCACATTTTTAAGAGAGAACAGTTGCTAGTAAAAACTCCCTCCAAAAAAACTCACTATAAATATTGCATGCCTTTAGTTTGTAATAACAAATAAACAACACTTATTTGCGTAAGTAGGGAATGGAAGGTAAAGGCTTTGAATGATTGACCACTGCCCCAAATTTCTCGGACAAGTCCACCTTGTGGCCAATAGCAGCTTTCTAGTCAAAGGCGTGAATAAGATTGAAAATTCATGACTCAATAAGCGGGATAGCAAGAGGAAGTCGTCGTCTACCGGAGCCAAAGGGTAACAACTCAAAGTCTTGGCCAGACAAATCTGTATGGATGCCCTTGTTTGTTAAGAATCTCTTTGGCATGAACCTCTATGGATCTTTCCACATTTTGGGATCACGTCCAATTGCCCACACATTTATAACAAGCCTGTTACTTTTTGGTAGGGTGTACCGGCCCACCTTGCTTGCCTCCATGGACATGTGTGGCAGTAGAAGTGGCAATGGTGAATGCAAGCGTAGTGTCTCTTTCACCACTGCTGTCATGTTCACCAAGTTTGGAAAATTATTATCTTCTACCATCCCTTTGTGTTGTACCACCTCATCTAGTTCTTCTTTAAACCTACGCATGACATGGGGGCATTCCAACAAATCTGCAATCTCCCAATCTAATACGGTGGAAGTTGTGTCAACTGTAGCCGCAAGCATCTCCTACACAACATAAATTTAACACAATGTCATTAAAACTTCACAGTTAGGGAAACCTTTCAATATTTAATGGATTTAAAGGCATTATTAGAAAGAGTGTGTTTGTCCATAGTTTTGAATGGATTATAATGATAAAATCTCCATGCGAGCACCACTGCTCACACTAGATTTAAAGGCATTATTAGAAAGAGTATGTTTGTCCATAGTTTTGACTGGATTATAAAGATAAAATCTCCATGTGACTAGCCCTGCTCACACAAAAAATTACCCTGTAGTGTATTTTCAAAATTTCTCGACTAGAATTTTACTTCATCTTTAAGAAAACCGGTACAATTTTCACATATTTATTTATTAAAACGGTCAGTAGTAGCAAGATTTTTATTAATGAAAACCAGCTAGGCTTCAACCTTGTCCTTTTTAGGCCTATTGAGAAAAAAGTTTTTCGTGAGCACTAGCCATCACATAACATATAAACTCTAAAGATTTGCCTAGAGTTTCTTTAGTTTTATATACCTAAGAAAACTATATTCACCCATTTATATTTTTACTATGATAATATGCTCTCTCCAAAGAAAACACATACATATTATGCATATTTTAAAAAAAAAGTCAAGGAAGTCTCTCTCTCTCTCTCTCCCTCCCTCAAAGAAAAAAAATAAACCACAAACAAACATACATTTATGATTTCATTACTATTCAAAAAAACATTAATCATATAATGTTTAAACGAAACAAAGATAAGATAATAAAGATATGATTTCCATTTTTGAATGAATGCAAATTTTGTCATATACTAATGTTTTTGTAAACCTCATTTGGATTAACATATGTAGTATATCATATTATCATGGTAAAGCCATCTTCCATTATCTGTGCTTTAACACAATCATTTACATAGAAATGTTATAAATTATATTAATGGAAGACATGTGTAAGATTCCTCCCTAGCCTCTCAAAATGTCCAGCATATTCTCTTGTAATCAATCCCTCTTCAGAAATATAAAGACCTTGTTTCTAACTGTTTTAACCTAGAGAGAGAAAATATTCTAAAGAGAGAATATTCAGATTTTAATATTTTTGGATAGAAAATTATCTCATCTTATTAAAATAAGTTTCCCTGAAACAAAAATTCAAAAAGAACTTTCCAATGTGCAATTGGAATTAATTGGAAATGGGTATAAAGGACCTTAGCCTAAGGGTCTAGATTTTCAGAAATTTTTGGATTATGGTCCAATTAAGGTTCCTATGGGCCAATAGCATCAATCCATGTGTAGGGAGGAGATAAATCCGATTTGTAAAAGAAGATATCCAAAAATGAGTAAATGCTCACATAAGATGAAGAGTTGAATATGTACAAGGTTTATTAGTAAAAAACTATGAGTAATATCAAAAAAAATGAGATAAATTGAGTATCCAAAAATGAGTAAATGCTCACATAAGATGAAGAGTTGAAAATGTACAAGGTTTATTAGTAAAAAACTATGAGCAATATTAAAAATATGAGATATTTTGAGTATAATGATCCCATTTTGACACATATGTAAGGAAGGGGAGTTCTTTAAAGGAGGTGCATATTTCACATAAGATGAAGAGTTGAAAATGTACAAGGTTTATTAGTAAAAAACTATGAGCAATATTAAAAATATGAGATATTTTGGGTATAATGATTCCATTTTGACACATATGTAAGGAAGGGGAATTCTTTAAAGGAGGTGCATATTTCACATGCTTGAATGAGTTTTAAACTCATAAAAATTGAGATATTTCATCTCTCCTCTCTCCTCATTCAAGTCTAGTTCCAAAAGTTAGCTTAACTGACCTAAAAATGGTTAAAATTGACCAAACTGATTTAGAAAATTCTAGAATCAGTTTGTTTGGTTAGGAGCTCAATTTTTCCTATAAATAGAAGCCTCCCCCTTGTTGAAAAATATATAGTGTTTATACATCGTTACTCTACTCCACCTAAGCCAAGAACTGTGAATTCATTAATAATTCACTAGTTTTTGGAGCTTCCCTCTTTCTTCAATCCCCATTAGTGGCTCCATCAACATACTTAACCAATTGATTGGTTGGGGGCCTCTACCGTGAACAAAGAATCAAGCAATTTGTAAGGTAATTAGTGAATTTTGATCATTTTCTATAATTTCTCAATGTTTCTCTCACTACAAGACAATGCTGCCATACACGCGTTTTATACACGCGATAAATTACGAACGCGTGTATGGTCGCGCTTGTATTTGAATAGAATCGGGCGTGTGTATTTTAGCATTTAAGTTCGCGTGTATGTTTGCATTTATCAACGCGTGTATAAACGCGTTTATATACACGCAGTAATACACGCATCTATACACGATAATATTCACGGGGTAATACTCGCTATTATACACGGATAAATACACGCTACTATACACGGATTAATACACGCATGGCAGAGAAAAACTAAAGAAAAACTGAATTCCTTTACAAAATTAAAAACTATTTTCCTTAAACCATCTCATAGTACATTACAGTATACATCATTACACAATCCCACTACATGCATTTACAACAATGAAATATATTCAAAAATAAATCATGCATATGAGATGATAGAAATGTCATCAATTTAGAACATACAGTGACGGATTGGTTAGGGTTTGATCTCATCTTCAATAAGATCCATCCTTGCCAAACGATCAACATCAATATCCATTTGATCAATTGGTAAGGCTACGATTAAATTTATTCCACTATCGATATTCTGTACTCCATTGATAATGGTATCGATGTCCTGATCATCCTCATCAACATCACCATCATCCTCAATGGTAGGGTCATCTCATGATCATGAGAAATGGCATGCTCATCCTCATTATCATGATCATCTCTTATTTCTTGATCATCGATCACAACATCTTCAATGGCATGTTCGACATCATCTTCATTGCGGCTTGTTACATCCTCCATATGCTCCATATCAGTGAATGTATTATACATCACTTTGGAACGTGGTGCAATAGGGATGACGTACCACCATTTGATGTCATGCACCATTGGTAGATAGATAACCTACTCAAATACACACAGTACAGTAATTAATTAGCATATCAAAAGTCAAGGGGTACGCGAGCTTAGATATATATGTACATGAAACACATTAGTAAAAAAATGCATACCTGCTCACATTGTTGTGGCAATACGAGCCTATCTTTCTTTGTTTGCCAGAACTTTGTAGAGTCAATAGTTACATATCCACTTGCATGGCGTTTTATCGTTGCATCAGGCCCTTTTTCCACCACGTTCATTTGCCATTTGACATCCAAAACATACACAAAGAAGCGACGAAAGTCAAGCCTAAATATGTCTTGGATTATGCCACAATAATCATCCATTTTTCCATTAGTTCCCTCAAAGCTACTAATGACACCGCAATCTTGTGTATTTCTCTTTTCATCAATTCTTTGTGTTCGAAAATGCTTGCCTTCACACCATATAGCATTGAACATAGTGCACTGGACCAAAATAGAAGCAATATTTGTGTAAGCAATGTGAATAAATATTTAAAGCAAATCACTTACAACTAATGCAAAACATTAGTTCTATGTACCTTTGACATGCATCCTCGTGCATACTCCCATTCTTCCGCCGTGATATGCAGCCCCTCGTCGCTCTCTGCTCTCTCCATTTCCTCATGCAACCAATCAACATGGATATCATTCGGAAGTGTTGCTAGATGCTTAGGGTACGCCTTCCGAGAGCCATGTTGCCTCCGAAAGAGAGCTCTTTCTGCTTGCCTTTTTGTCTTTGCATCCTCATATCTTGTAACCCATATGCTCATCACATCACTATTAAGGATACAAGTGAAATTGAGATCATCAATCAATGTTCTGTCAATTACTTTACTCTGTCCTTTTCCTTGAGGCACAATAGAGGTCATCCTCAAGTCCTCTTCATTGCTCCATAGTCGTGGCAAAGAGCTGTCCACCTGACCAAGAAATTCTGAAATATATACAAGAGACTCTTGTATCAACCAACCCTCGGCCATGCTTCCTTCAGGCCTTGCACTTTGCCTCACAAAGTCTTTTAAGGTCTTCATGAAGCGCTCTAGGAAGAACATCCAGCGTGCATGCACAGTACCACATAAAGCAATTTCGTCCACTAAATGCACAATGAGATGTAGTTGACTTGTGAGAATGGTTCGCGGAAAAGTCTCCTCTACCAAACAAACCACCTCCACTGCCATAACACGCGCATCATCCAACATGGCTGGATCAATTGCTTTGGAACTAACATATCTAAAAAATAAATAAATAGTACGTTATACCTCATGCACGTTCATTTTGCAAGGTATAATGAAGGGTGATCTGAGCATGGGTTTTACATACCTCACAAGCTCGCCCATCTTATAAATACATTTTTTCAAACTCTTATTTGCACAATGGTCGATGCTAGTAGGTAGTATGAACTGCGCACATAAGAGCACATTTATGGTTTATGGCATTACAAAATTTAATTTCAACGTACGTACAAGACTTGGAAGACACTTACTTGAAGCATCTTGTGCCAATCGTGGGACTTCAACCCATATAGTTGCTCAACGCCTCTTTTCTTAGTGGTTGTAAAGGCTCCCTTCAATGATCTCATGCATCCAGTGGGAGTACGCAAAGTGGTGATGGCGTGCTTTACCTGCTTCTCCTCTTTCTTTGATATAATCCATGGTGCAGGCGGAAGACGAACGTGCCCACCCACCTCTCGTGGCCAAGCTTGACGCATACGTCTTGCGACCCGCAAGTCCTCACGTACGCTAACATTGTCTCGTTTACCAGTAATATGTTCCCAAGTACCAGATCCCACATTCTTGAAGATGTGCATGGGATCAAGAAGATGGTTGATCTTAAGATGGGTCCAATATGGCAGCCGGAAAAAAAAGGAGTACCTGCACAAGGGATTGCTCTATGTGACCTTTAATCCAATTAGAGACTACACAAAACAAGATTGAAAAAACATCACTATACCTGTTCATGCCATCTGGAGGAAGAATAGTTGTAGACTCCCAAATACGCTTCCAATCTTTTGCACGAAGTGTTTGTGGAGGAATGTTACTCTTACTAGCAACATATTTAGGATGATCTGAGGGGAGAAATCGATGATGATTATCGAATATAGTTTTACACAAACCATCAGCATACTCATGTACTAACGAAGGGCCACAAATAGGACATGCATGTTTACCCGATGTTTTCAAACCTGTTAAAATATAAATAAAAGTTAGAATAATAAAGTCAAACCGTCTAACTAATATATATAGCCAATAGTAATAGAGTAGGGAGGTAATTAGAATTCTTACCAGAACTATTGCTGTATCCTGGAAAGTCATGCATTGTCCACATCAACACTGCTTTTAAGTCGAAGTGTCGAGAGGAGGGAGGCCTACTAATGTCCACCACCGCAACACCTCTCCATAGTTCCTCTAACTCAACAATCAGTGGTTCAAGATAAACATCCATATGCTTGACTTTATGTTTCCCTGGAATTAGAAGGGATAACATAAGATGTCCCTTCTTGATCGCCATTGATGGTGGAAGGTTGTAATTCACCAACACAACTGGCCACACGCTGTATGCGGTGCTTTTGAAACCAAATGGATTCACTCCATCCATACCCAGGCCAAGTCTCAAGTTTCTGGGCTCTGTTTTAAAGCTGGGCCACTCATCTTCAATATGCTTCCAAGCAGGAGTGTCTGCGGGAATTCTCCACATGCCATCATCCGATCGATGTGAGGAATGCCATGACATGAGCTCTGCTATGGATTTGCACTTGAACATGTGTTTGATGCGAGGAATTATAGGAAAGTGTCGCAAGACTTTACGAGGTATATCAAAACTCTTCATATCTGTTCTGTACCTTGCTTCACCATAAGTGGGACAATGTAGAGCCTCCTTATGCATCCCACGAAAGAGAATGCAATCATTGACGCATGCATGTATTTTATCATAATCCAGTCCTCCAAGAGATGTCACATAGCGCCTCGCTATGTCTCTTGAGGTGGGTAGTCTATTTTCTTGAGGGTACCATGTTAGGGTGTGGTACTGCATCCTGCTTCAATTTATCAAATTATATGTTACAACTCTATTAATTTAATTTGGATACCATGAGTCATTTGAATACCATCAATTTACATCTACTCACCTCTAAACCTGTTTGATTCCATTCTCCATACATGGAGATGTGATTCAAGGTAATTCGACGTGCTCGTACAATGCATCCTTGACATCGATTACACATACATTTGATCCGTTGTCCCAACCACACATCGCGATTACGATGACGCATTGTCTCATCTTCCCCAGAACTGCTTGAAGAGGTTGATGACATCCTGTGTACAAATCAGAAAACACAAAATCATTATATGTTTTTTAATGAAAGCACAAAAATCGCGTGTATTGACGCGGCTATTTCCTAAAAATTGCGTGTATTAACGCGGCTACTTCCTAAAAATCGCGTGTATTAACGCGGGTAATTTCTGCAAAACGCGTGTATAAACGCAGCTAAAATATCATACACGCGAATATACACGCGTTTATAAACGCGAATATAAACGCAAAATAGCCCGCCTTCTCCAAATATAGATTTTGAACTAAGAAATCGACTCTGCATGCGTTTTCGCCTGTTTTCGCCTCTTCCAACAACAAGGAGAGAGCAGAGAAAGGAGCACACACACGGGAGAAGGAGGGAGCAGAGAAGGAGCAGAGAAGACTCACTTTTTCAGAGGTGAGTCACTTTGTCCTGTGCCTTGTCTCTTTCGTCAGATTTGTTTATTTTGCTCTTTGCTCTTTGGGTTTGTCCTTTTGCACACGATTGGGTTACTGCATCCTGACAGGGGCGACAATGGTTGGTCCTTTTATAAGGACACTCTGTCTTTGTCGGGGGTCGGTCTTTTCGAATTTTTTTTTTCGCAGGTCGCGTGTAGAAACGCGTGTAAAAGCGCGTGTAACCTGTCTGCAGAGTCTGTTCACGCGGATATACACGCGTTTTTGGACGGGTGTACACACGCGTTTTTTGACGGGTGTATACACGCATTTCTGCACGAGACTGCGGCGTTTCAGATTTCATGATTTGCAGGCAACACAACTGACTTGAATGATGATATTTGTGTGAGTCAAGAGACAGCCCATGATGTACATGAAGATGTTTGCAGGTTCTTTATGGATATTCCAGGTTCTTCATCGGATCCATTTGCGTACAACAATTGGCTGATGGAGATGCTGAATCATTTTGGGCGCAATCCTGGTCCGGTTGAGCTTACAGAGTATATGTATGCCCATCCCCCTCCTTCCCTGCCTGGTGTCTATACCCCTACCGCGAGTATCCAGGGCACTCCAGTGCCGTCTATTCCTCCGAGTCCGACGAGACGGCATGCAGCTTCTCCTCTTCCACGTCCACCGAGGAGACATACCTCGTCCCAGACACACTCACGTACACCCTCACAGCCACCATCACGTGCTCCCTCAGAGCCACCGTCACGTCAGGGCTCACAGCCACCGTCACGTAGACAATCCCCCAGTCGTGACTCCACCCGCAGCAGTAGGAAGAGTGGGAGTGGAGGATGCGGCGGGTGCTTTGGTGGGGGAGGTGGGGGAGGTGGGGGAGGTAGTAGGGCACGCGGTGAGAGAGGAGATAGAGAGAGAAGAGTTAGAGGAGACAGTTCGGAAGAGGAGGAGATGAGAGAGATAGAGAGAGTGGTCTGCTATGATGTGACAGATAGGGGCGGGATAGTGATGGATGCGAGGGGGAGGGAGGTAATGGAGTACATGCGTGGGGTAGTATCAAACTCATATAGAAATTGTTTTATTAAATTTAAAGATCAAAATAGCCGATTAGTTGGGGAGGTGATAGAGGCTGTACATAGTCGGTACCCCAATCCCCCACATGCTACATTCTCGGATGTATGGGGAAGGACGCGAATAAGGGAGATCTTAAGTAATAAAAGATCTCACCTTAAAAAACTCGCGTACGATGACCGGATAAATGTAGCTGCGGGTGGCTATCCTGCCGAGAAACCTGCCACTGCGCACAAACGCGAGTGGAAGGAGGCAAAGAAACGAGCAGAGGGTGGCATGAAGAGCAGGCAGCATGTGGAGGCACGACGGATCCAGATGGAGACCATTGGATCTTCGCATTTCGGATCTGGCGGCGTCGAGTCATGGGAGGCAGAGTTCGTAAGTATCCTGCCACTTTATTTGATTGTTTACTTAATTCATTGATTCTATGATTGTTTTAATCTTACAAATTGTGTTGATTATGATACAGCGACGGGTTACGGGGAGGAAGCCCACAACCCACGATACTGCGTATGCTCGTCGGCATAGCAGACATGACATGTGGGCCATCTTCAGAGCCGAGGAACGTATTACGGACGCGCAGTTTGAGATGGCCATGAGACCATACGGTCGACAGGTACGTGAAAATTCGTAACGAATGGTTTTGGTTTATTGAATTGCATATATATATACTTATATACTATATATTACTTGAACAGGCACAAGCTGCTGATGATCCACCGGCCGCCGCTCTGCAGAGGGTGGACGTGAGCACTACTCCTCGGACATTCCGACCGATGTGAGCTCATCTGAGCATGGAGGGAGCACCGAGTCATCATCTGGGTCTGAGTAGTACTCAGACTTATAGTATCACATTCCATATTGAGGATGTGATTGTATATATTTTTTTGTAAACTCAAGCCATGGGCTACTTCGAGATATGGACTCCCTTGTATACATGTATGAAATTTTGATAGTAATATTGAATTGATTGATCGATAGTATTACATTCATGTCTGTCTTGAATCGTGTATTGACAATGTATGCATTCATGTCGTTCTTGTCTTAATCTCCCTCGTGCATATGTTCTTCGTGGATGGTCTAATGGGATGGTCTAATGCACAAAAAAAAAAACCAGAGAGTGCTATTGGGTGCTGGAATGCTGGAACAGTATTCAGGCACCAAATAGCACTCTCTGGATTTTTTTTTTTGCTCTCTGTTCGCGTGTATAAACGCGTCAGAACTGCTAAAACTCGCGTGTATCTACGCGGATACCCTAGAAAATACGCGTGTATTAATGCGTCAAAACTGGTAATTACGCGTGTATAAGCGCATCTAAATTAAAGAAACGCGTGTATAGACGCAGGTATAAACGCGTCTGAGACATTTGAACTGAACAGGACGCGGCTATACACCCGTGTATAAGCGCGTCTAAAATAAGAAAAAGCATGTATAGTCGCATGTATCAACGCGTCTGTAAAAAAACGCGGCTACACACCCGTGTATACGCGCGTCTGACAGGTGCTATACATGCGCTTTTACACGCATGTCTCTAGCCGCGATGATACACGCGCTGATACACGGGCCCGCTACTTTTTTTCACAAGTCATTTTTAGCGGCTAGGAGCGCGAGTATGAGCCCAATCCCTTGTAGTGTCTCTTCTCAACCCCTCTCAAGCTTGAGAAACTTAATTGGAATGGTTTTTGAATGCTATTGAAGTTAATTGAGGAATGGTAGTGAAGAGTTACATAATTTGATGAATGCTATTGAAGTTAATTGATTAATGATAGTTAAGAGTTACATAAATTTCCATTTATGTTTAATTCAAATGGTTTTTATGTAATTTCTCTCTCTCACTCAAAATGGTGATACTCATGACCCATTCTCAATCCAAATGAAGCTTTTCATAAAGCTTTTCCTTAATCCAAGATTAATCTATACTTGAGGCCAAATTAATGGCTTTTTTCTATGCTTTTAGTTTATGTATTTCATAAATATTGATGATTCAATCCATTATGGATTATTGATCCAATTAGGGATCATTCTAATTATTTCTTAATGATAAGCTTTATCCCTTAGAAAAATTGAGATTTATCAGCCATCATAGCAGCGGAGCTATGGCAAAATTTTTATAAAAATTACGCATAAAATAATTTCATTCAAAGCATGAAAAGAGGACTTCTTACCATATTCTAGGAATTATCATCCTAGATTAATTGAAGATATTCATTGTAATCATAGAGAAATTGATTTTTATATTATGCATAATTGATTTTCATGCAAAAGGCATGCATAAAAGATTATTATTTTAACATAAAAGTGTTACTTTTATCATATTTGAATTTCATGCATAGAGGTATGCATAAAAGATGATTATTTTTTATTTTCATGCATAGAGGCATGCATAAAAGATTATTATTTTAACATAAAAATATTATTTTTATCATATTTGAATTTCATGCATAGAGGTATGCATAAAAGATGATTATTTTATTACAAAAGTGTTACTTTTAGCATAATTGAATTTTATGCATAGATGTATGTATAAAAGATGATTATTTTATTATAAAAGTGTTACTTTTATCATATTTGGATTTCATGCATAGAGGTATGCATAAAAGATGATTATTTATTTATAAAAGTGTGACTTTTATCATAATTGGATTTCATGCATAGAGGTATGCATAAAAGTTTATTATTTATTTATAAAAGTGTGACTTTTATCATAATTGAAATTCATGCATAGAGATATGCATAAAAGTTGATTATTTATTTATAAAAGTGTGACTTTTATCATAATTGAAATTCATGCATAGAGGTATGCATAAAAGTTGATTATTTATTTATAAAAGTGTGACTTTTATCATAATTGAAATTCATGCATAGAGGTATGCATATAAAAGTTGATTATTTTATTATAAAAGTGTGACTTTTATCATATTTGAATTTCATGCATAGAGGTATGCATAAAGGTTGATTATTTTATTGTAAAAGTGTTACTTTTATCATATTGGATTTCATGTATAGAGGTATGCATAAAAGATATTCTTTTTATACTAAAAGTGTGATTTTCATCATAAATGGATTCTATGCATAAGTTAGATGCATAAGAGAAATTCTTTTATTCTAAAAGTGTAATTCCTACCAAATCGAATTTATGCATAAGAAGATGCATAAAAGATTGATTTTTAAATTCAAAGTGTCATTCTCATCTAAATTGAATTTATGCATAGGAAGATGCATAAAAGAATGGAATTTCAATTCAAAAGTGTTATTCTCATCCAAATTGAATTTATGCATAGGAAGATGCATAAAAAAAGGATTTTTAATTCAAAAGTGTCAATTCTCATCTAAATTGAGTTTATGCATAGGAAAATGCATAAGAGATGGAATTTTAATTCAAAAGTATCATTTTCATTTAAAATGAATTTATGCATAGGAAGATGCATAAAAGATTGATTTTTATTTCGAAAATGTTAGTCTCCTTAAATGGAATTTATGCATAAATAAATGTGTAGAGAAATCTTATATCAAATATAAGAATTCTCTTGTATTCTATAAAAAGATATGAAATGTGATAAGATGTGATAAGAGGTGTATGAGATGTGATAAGAAGCGTATGGGAAGTGATAGGATGTGATAAGAGGTGTATGAGATGTGAAAAGATGTGATAAGCTGTGTATGGGATGTGTTAGGGCGTGAATGGATGTAGATATGGATGTATGAATGTAGATATGGATGTATGAATGTGAATATGGATGTGTGGATGTGGAAATGAAAGTGTGGATGTATGAATGAGGATGTGAAAATGGATGTATGTATGTAGACGTGGATGTATGGATGTGAATGTGAATGAAGATGTGGATGTGGATGTATGGATGTAGATACGGATGTGGATGTATGAATGTGAATGTGGATGTATGAATGAGGATGTGAAAATGGATGTATGTATGTGAATGTGGATGTATGAATGTGAATGTGGATGTGTGGAAGTGGAAATGGAAGTATGGATGTATGAATGTGGATGTGGATGTATGCATGTAGATGCATGTATGAATGTGGATGTGGATGTATGCATGTAGATGCGTATGTATGAATGTGAAATTGGAAGTATGATGTGGACGTACGAACATGGATTTGTATGTAGAATAATGAATGTGAAGGTGTATGTGAAATAATGTGTAGTCTATATGAGTGAATGGATGGGAATGAGTACACATTGAATGCAATGTGGAATAAGTAATGTGGTCCGAGAGTGGATAATGTGGAAAGACGAGAGTTCCTCATAGAAACTGTATTTTGTGACTGTTTGTAAATGATTGTTTTATGTCAAGAATGCTGGGGAAGCATTTTGACCATCTTGAGGATTAAGGTCATGAAGACCGAACTGATAAAGTTGTAACTGCTGACGGAGAGTCAATGGAGGACGTCTCGCGTAGCAAGGTCGATCGAGGTCTTGACCAGCCTCGGTTCAATTTAAATGGTGAGCTTCCGGTACGGTGGATGAGGGATCAAGGAAGCAGCCTATGAGTGAAGCGCTAGGTTACCTGCGCGAAGGATCCTAGAGAGTGCTAACCATACGGTGCTCGGGCTTTGGGTCGCCGAAGATACCCACACGTGCGTCGAGGAAGATATTGGAACAAGGAGTAAGAGTTGTTTTCTGAAATCGGGCATGGATCTGGTTGATTTGACCTTGCTGGTCCTCAACGAATGAGTCCATGGCTCTTTTATATGGATCTGTGGGTTAATCTTGCTGATCTTCCACGGAGATTCCATTCTGTTATATGAATATATTGCCGGTTACTATGAGCTAGGAACTATGGAAAAGGCCCATGAGTGAACAGGTGGTGAGCGCTTTGGTTGCCAATGATGCCATAAGTATACCGATGAATGAATGACGGGAAATAAGGATTCAACCAGAGACTATGAGGATTGTCATCAGTGACATAATGGTTTCATTAAAGGATTGTTTTAAAGTTAGGTGATGCTAAGAAAAGGCAATTTCATATTGGGTGTGTAAGTGGTGTGACTAGTTTTGGGTGTGTAAGTGGTGTGACTAGTTTTATGTTTGCATGAACTTCCGGTTAGGGGGCCTTGGAACTCTTTTCCTTGGTACCCAGGACAAAACCTAACCAAATTCTTAATTGGATCCCATCACTACAGTGGTTGGGAGGTTGGCTAACCCATGGGACTGGATGGGGTTAGGCTGGACTGATGGATCTGTAAACCGAGACTCAACTTCTGTTATTACGATAGATGAAGTAAATCCCGGATAGTAATTATTCTATGGATAGGAATCAACGGCTGTGCCTCTTGATGGGGAAAAAAGTGTTGATCCCAATGATCCAAGTGCAAGTTTCTTCCTTGATCTGATCGAGTAGCTTTATAGGTGCAGTCGGATCAGTTTGATCAGTAATGGTCTTGACTACGTTAGAGTAAAAAGTTGTCCTGGTGGAATCGTCCGTGCTTTCCGGGTAAAGGAAGTTTTTCCAGGTTCGGTTTTAGAAAAACCGACGGATTAGTCTCTTGTCCGGATATCCGTGGACGAGGCCCCGAGTGTGGGACCCTGGCCCACGCGCATGATGTGCTACTTTCGCTGCTAGCATCCCGAATCCGTTGCGCGGTGGGAACAGGGATCTCACAGTTGGTATCAGAGCAAATTGGCTAATAAAGATCAACTGAAAAGCCAAATATGTCAAAAATTTATCAAGTAGCACAAAAAGGTTATAATTGTGTGATATAATTCATACAAATTGATATTAAAACTAATTTCGTAAATTAGTAATTGGGTCTTCAAATGGAAGTACAACAATTATATGGAACCCTGACTTGCTTTGAGGCCTAGACATGATGGTATTTACCTTATAGTTTCGAGTTTCATGACTATTCGTATATACCGAGGGTATAACTGCAGCTCTTTACCGGCAGTATATACGAGTAAATCCAAGACTTGAAACTATAAGCATTAATGCTATCCAGATGATGATTTCGAATGTGGTTGATATGATTTTTAATTCTGTTTGAGAACTGATGAGTTGATTTGGATTCTGATTGAAAAAGGATGATCCCTGAAAATGGATTGAAATGTAATAAATTGAGAGAAACCACAATGTGGATGATTGGGACGAGTCCCTGTAATGATAAATGATGAAAATGATTCAGCAAATCACTATGAGATTAGTGGATTGTGCTGTCAAATTGCTACTGTTAATACTTGAGACGGTAGATCAAGTTAAGGGATGACAAATTGAGAACTTGCTTAAGTAAAATTCCCGTGGAGAAATGTTCAGAAGGAAATTTTTCGGTCTAATGGACCATTATCGTGTTAAAGATATGAATGATATGATCTGAATGAATTGTTATTTAATGTAAGTGGGGTAGAATGTAAGATTCCTCCCCCAGCCTTAGAGGTATACAGGAGTAAGAATCTCCCTTTCTGTTCTTATAATTATTCCCTCTCTAAAATAAAAGAAAGATTCTATTTAAAAAGGGAAGACACTTTCCCTAGAATACCTTCTCAGGAGCCCACCTGTTTTGAGGATTCAGAACGATGAGTTCAGAAGTGAGAATCGATGTTTTGGATACCAAGGTTTTGGTCATCAGTTAAAAAGACTGCCGGACTCCTACCATGAAAAGGGCACAGGGAAGTCTAGAACCCAAATTCAGAGACCAATTCCTTCATACCAATCTAATCAGGATCCATCTCGGACAAGATTGCTTAACTCTATTAACTAGGTCCGACCCATTGATTAGGGTCGAGATGACCAGTCAAATGCTTGGCGACTTAGAGCAACAGATGCAGGCAATTCATAAAGATATAAACACTGCCCAGGATTGACAGAGACAATATACAGATAAGAAGTGGACAATCAGAGAATTCAAAGAAGCAGTTATAGTCTTCATTTGAATACAGACCAATAGAATTTCTTTATCTCTAGGGGAGTATAAGTAGTTATCCCCCAGATATTGTGGACCAAAGAAAGTAGGTGACTTAGCCTACGAACTTCTTTTATCTCTTCATCTCAAAGTTCTTAATGCCTTCTATAGAAAAATATGCCAAACCCAAATCATGGAAAGACGGTAAAACTTCAGTGGCAAGATACCGTTGGCTTCTAGGTTACGCTAGCTCCTTCCTTTATATAAGTCGTAACTTTTACTTGTCGCTCACAGTAATCTTACTTCCATCGATCCCCCTTCTTCTTAATCTCCTTCATGGCTTGGCAACAGGAATTAGTTTTATCCATGATTATCTCTCACCTTCAAGACGCAAGCGAGTTTGTGAAGAAGGATTTTATAGAACAGTATGAGCGCTCACTTTTTCCTCACTTGTGAACGTCTGTAGCTCAGACCAAATGGCGGACCTATCAAGACATAACTAGGGTAACACCCTGGGGTCAGCAGCATTTTCGTAACAATGTCCGCTTGGCCATGGTTATTGAAGCTTTGGGTTTGGGTCCCCGATACTACTGCGTCATGAGATCAAGGCATCTTGGGTTTTCTGAGCGGGTCTTCTTACTGGCGTGTTTTCTTCCTCATCAGAAGGTATGCCTTTACCCCGTTTTTGGCTTGCCTCTCAGAGGTCCTTTTGTTAGATCACCTCATACCACTGAAATAGGTGCGACAATAACCAACAAAATTATTCCCATAGATGAATTACCTTATACGTGCGCAGCTTGTGAGTGCTGCTTTTGTGATCATATGATGGACGGACTTATGGAAGTGTAAAGAGTTCTTCTATCTTTACTGTATAAGTTCCGAGAATGAATAAAGTTTAAATCTTGTTCTTATCTTGAATCTTGCTCTCTTTGAGACTTTTAAATCTTGTTCTTATCTTGAATCTTTGCTCTCTTTGAGACTTTTCTTGGTGGTTAATCCTGATTTAAATTTTTCTCTAAGTCTCATAATTCGTGCATCTTGCAAAATTATCCCAGTTTGCGAGATGAGGACATCTCGCGTTTTTTAAGTGGGGTAGAATGTAAGATTCCTCCTCAGCCTCTCAAAATGTCCAGCATATTCCCCTGTAAAATCAATCCCTCTTCAGAAATATAAAGACCTTGTTTCTAACTGTTTTAACTTAGAGAGAGAAAATATTCTAGAGAGAGAATATTCAGATTTTTCATATTTTTGGATATAAAATTATCTCATCTTATTACAATAAGTTTCCCTGAAACAAAAATTCAAAAAGAACTTTCCAATGTGCAATTGGAATTAATTGGAAATGGGTATAAAGGACCTTAGCCTAAGGGTCTAGATTTTCAGAAATTTTTGGATTATGGTCCAATTAAGGTTCCTATGGGCCAATAGCATCAATCCATGTGTAGGGAGGAGATAAATCCAATTTGTAAAAGAAGATATCCAAAAATGAGTAAATGCTCACATAAGATGAAGAGTTGAATATGTACAAGGTTTATTAGTAAAAAACTATGAGTAATATCAAAAAAATGAGATAAATTGAGTATCCAAAAATGAGTAAATGCTCACATAAGATAAAGAGTTGAAAATGTACAAGGTTTATTAGTAAAAAACTATGAGCAATATTAAAAATATGAGATATTTTGAGTATAATGATCCCATTTTGACACATATGTAAGGAAGGGGAGTTCTTTAAAGGAGGTGCATATTTCACATAAGATGAAGAGTTGAAAATGTACAAGGTTTATTAGTAAAAAACTATGAGCAATATTAAAAATATGAGATATTTTGGGTATAATGATTCCATTTTGACACATATGTAAGGAAGGGAAATTCTTTAAAGGAGGTGCATATTTCACATGCTTGAATGAGTTTTAAACTCATAAAAAATGAGATATTTCATCTCTCCTCTCTCCTCATTCAAGTCTAGTTCCAAAAAGTTAGCTTAACTGACCTAAAAATGGTTAAAATTGACCAAACTGATTTAGAAAATTCTAGAATCAGTTTGTTTGGTTAGGAGCTCAATTTTTCCTATAAATAGAAGCCTCCCCCTTGTTGAAAAATATATAGTGTTTATACATCGTTACTCTACTCCACCTAAGCCAAGAACTGTGAATTCATTAATAATTCACTAGTTTTTGGAGCTTCCCTCTTTCTTCAATCCCCATTAGTGGCTCCATCAACATACTTAACCAATTGATTGGTTGGGGGCCTCTACCGTGAACAAAGAATCAAGCAATTTGTAAGGTAATTAGTGAATTTTGATCATTTTCTATAATTTCTCAATGTTTCTCTCTTCTCAACCCCTCTCAAGCTTGAGAAGCTTAATTGGAATGGTTTTTGAATGCTATTGAAGTTAATTGAGGAATGGTAGTGAAGAGTTACATAATTTGATGAATGCTATTGAAGTTAATTGATTAATGATAGTTAAGAGTTACATAAATTTTCATTTATGTTTAATTTAAATGGTTTTTATGTAATTTCTCTCTCTCACTCAAAATGGTCATACTCATGACCCATTCTCAATCCAAATGAAGCTTTTCATAAAGTTTTTCCTTAATCCAAGATTAATCTATACTTGAGGCCAAATTAATGGCTTTTTTCTATGCTTTTAGTTTATGTATTTCATGAATATTGATGATTCAATCCATTATGGATTATTGATCCAATTAGGGATCATTCTAATTATTTCTTAATGATAAGCTTTATTCCTTAGAAAAATTGAGATTTATCAGCCATCATAGCAGCGGAGCTATGGCAAAATTTTTATAAAAATTACGCATAAAATAATTTTATTCAAAGCATGAAAAGAGGACTTCTTACCATATTCTAGGAATTATCATCCTAGATTAATTGAAGATATTCATTGTAATCATAGAGAAATTAATTTTTATATTATGCATAATTGATTTTCATGCATAGAGGCATGCATAAAAGATTATTATTTTAACATAAAAGTGTTATTTTTATCATATTTGAATTTCATGCATAGAGGTATGCATAAAAGATGATTATTTTATTACAAAAGTGTTACTTTTATCATAATTGAATTTCATGCATAGATGTATGCATAAAAGATGATTATTTTATTATAAAAGTGTTACTCTTATCATATTTGGATTTCATGCATAGAGGTATGCGTAAAAGTTTATTATTTATTTATAAAAGTGTGACTTTTATCATAATTGGATTTCATGCATAGAGGTATGCATAAAAGTTTATTATTTATTTATAAAAGTGTGACTTTTATCATAATTGAAATTCATGCATAGAGGTATGCATAAAAGTTGATTATTTATTTATAAAAGTGTGACTTTTATCATAATTGAAATTCATGCATAGAGGTATGCATAAAAGTTGATTATTTATTTATAAAAGTGTGACTTTTATCATAATTGAAATTCATGCATAGAGGTATACATAAAAGTTGATTATTTTATTATAAAAGTGTGACTTTTATCATATTTGAATTTCATGCATAGAGGTATGCATAAAAGTTGATTATTTTATTATAAAAGTGTGACTTTTATCATATTTGAATTTCATGCATAGAGGTATGCATAAAAGTTGATTATTTTATTGTAAAAGTGTAACTTTTATCATAATTGAATTTCATGCATAGAGGTATGCAAAAAAGTCGATTATTTTATTATAAATGTGTGACTTTTATCATATTTGAATTTCATGCATAGAGGTATGCATAAAGGTTGATTATTTTATTGTAAAAGTGATACTTTTATCATATTGAATTTCATGTATAGAGGTATGCATAAAAGATATTCTTTTTATACTAAAAGTGTGATTTTCATCATAAATGGATTTTATGCATAACTTAGATGCATAAGAGAAATTCTTTTATTCTAAAAGTGTAATTCTTACCAAATCGAATTTATGCATAAGAAGATGCATAAAAGATTGATTTTTAAATTCAAAGTGTCATTCTCATCTAAATTGAATTTATGCATAGGAAGATGCATAAAAGAATGGAATTTCAATTCAAAAGTGTTATTCTCATCCAAATTGAATTTATGCATAGGAAGATGCATAAAAGATGGATTTTGAATTCAAAAGTGTCAATTCTCATCTAAATTGAGTTTATGCATAGGAAAATGCATAAGAGATGGAATTTTAATTCAAAAGTATCATTTTCATTTAAAATAAATTTATGCATAGGAAGATGCATAAAAGATTGATTTTTATTTCGAAAATGTTAGTCTCCTTAAATGGAATTTATGCATAAATAAATGTGTAGAGAAATCTTATATCAAATATAAGAATTCTCTTGTATTCTATAAAAAGATATGAAATGTGATAAGATGTGATAAGAGGTGTATGAGATGTGATAAGAAGCGTATGGGAAGTGATAGGATGTGATAAGAGGTGTATGAGATGTGAAAAGATGTGATAAGCTGTATATGGGATGTGTTAGGGCGTGAATGGATGTAGATATGGATGTATGAATGTAGATATGGATGTATGAATGTGAATATGGATGTGTGGATGTGGAAATAAAAGTGTGGATGTATGAATGAGGATGTGAAAATGGATGTATGTATGTAGACGTGGATGTATGGATGTGAATGTGAATGAAGATGTGGATGTGGATGTATGGATGTAGATACGGATGTGGATGTATGAATGTGAATGTGGATGTATGAATGAGGATGTGAAAATGGATGTATGTATGTGAATGTGGATGTATGAATGTGAATGTGGATGTGTGGAAGTGGAAATGGAAGTATGGATGTATGAATGTGGATGTGGATGTGGATGTATGCATGTAGATGCGTATGTATGAATGTGAAATTGGAAGTATAATGTGGACGTACGAACATGGATATGTATGTAGAATAATGAATGTGGATGTAGATATGGATGTATGAATGTAGATATGGATGTATGAATGTGAATATGGATGTGTGGATGTGGAAATAAAAGTGTGGATGTATGAATGAGGATGTGAAAATGGATGTATGTATGTAGACGTGGATGTATGGATGTGAATGTGAATGAAGATGTGGATGTGGATGTATGGATGTAGATACGGATGTGGATGTATGAATGTGAATGTGGATGTATGAATGAGGATGTGAAAATGGATGTATGTATGTGAATGTGGATGTATGAATGTGAATGTGGATGTGTGGAAGTGGAAATGGAAGTATGGATGTATGAATGTGGATGTGGATGTGGATGTATGCATGTAGATGCGTATGTATGAATGTGAAACTGGAAGTATAATGTGGACGTACGAACATGGATATGTATGTAGAATAATGAATGTGAAGGTGTATGTGAAATAATGTGTAGTCTATATGAGTGAATGGATGGGAATGAGTACACATTGAATGGAATGTGGAATAAGTAATGTGGTCTGAGAGTGGATAATGTGGAAAGACGAGAGTTCGTCATAGAAACTGTATTTTGTGACTGTTTGTAAATGATTGTTTTATGTCAAGAATGCTGGGGAAGCATTTTGACCGTCTTGAGGATTAAGGTCATGAAGACCGAACTGATAAAGTTGCAACTGCTGACGGAGAGTCAATGGAGGACGTCTCGCGTAGCAAGGTCGATCGAGGTCTTGACCAACCTCGGTTCGATTTAAATGGTGAGCTTCCGGTACGGTGGATGAGGGATCAAGGAAGCGGCCTATGAGTGAAGCGCTAGGTTACCTGCGAAGGATCCTAGAGGGTGCTGACCATACGGTGCTCGGGCTCTGGGTCGCCGAAGATACCCACACGTGCGTCGAGGAAGATATTGGAACAAGGAGTAAGAGTTGTTTTCTGAAACCGGGCATGGATCTGGTTGATTTGACCTTGCTGGTCCTCAACGGATGAGTCCATGGCTCTTTTATATGGATCTGTGGGTTGATCTTGCTGATCTTCCACGGAGATTCCATTCTGTTATATGAATATATTGCCGGTTACTATGAGCTAGGAACTATGGAAAAGGCCCCTGAGTGAACAGGTGGTGAGCGTTTTGGTTGCCAATGATGCCATAAGTATACCGATGAATGAATGACTTGAAATAAAGATTCAACCAGAGACTATGAGGATTGTCATCAGTGACATAATGGTTTTATTAAAGGATTGTTTTAAAGTTAGGTGATGCTAAGAAAAGGCAATTTCATATTGGGTGTGTAAGTGGTGTGACTAGTTTTATGTTTGCATGAACTTCCGGCTAGGGGGCCTTGGAACTCTTTTCCTTGGTACCTGGGACAAAACCTAACCATATTCTGAATTGGATCCCATCACTACAGTGGTTGGGAGGTTGGCTAACCCATGGGACTGGATGGGGTTAGGCTGAACTAATGGAAACCGAGACTCAATTTCTGTTATTACGATAGATGAAGTAAATCCCGGATAGTAATTGTTCTATGGATAGGAATCAACGGCTGTGCCTCTTGATGGGGAAAAAAGCGTTGATCCCAATGATCCAAGTGCAAGTTTCTTCCTTGATCTGATCGAGTACCTTTATAGGTGCAGTCGGATCAGTTTGATCAGTAATGGTCTTGACTACGTTAGAGTAAAAAGTTGTCCTGGTGGAATCGTCCGTGCTTTCCGGGTAAAGGAAGTTTTTCCAGGTTCGGTTTTGGAAAAACCGACGGATTAGTCTCTTGTCCGGATATCCATGGGGACGAGGCCCCAAGTGTGGGACCTTGGCTCGCGCATGATGTGCTACTTCCGCTGCTGCTAGCATCCCGAATCCGTTGCGCAGTGGGAAGAGGGATCTCACAACATGTTTAAAATACAATATTTGTATTGTGTCTTACTTATTATTGACAAATAAGATTTTTTTCATGATATAACATGGTATGCTGACTAGATATAGACCAAAAAGAATGTTCAATATGCATCACAAATCAATTTCAATGTAAGGAATAAATGACAATGGACTACCATTACAGTTAGAGAGTATGCCAATAGTTGGTTAGGATATGGGATAACTATTTTGTTAGTTATCCCATTGTTAGTCAATTTCAATGTAAGGAATAAATGGCAATGGAGTATGCCAATAGTTGGTTAGGATATGGGATAAATATTTTGTTAGTTATTTTAAAACAAATATTTCACAATGACAAAACCACAAAATAATAAAATGTAATGAATGCAATAATTTTTGTTAGTTGTTCAAAAAATATTTCATTAGTGTAAACAATAAAATGTGATGAATGCAATAATTTGTACATTGACACATCCCCAACATACTAATTGCTAATAATCACGTGTTTATCGCTATGACAGTTTTGGCATCTCCCTTGTCAAGGTTATTGAGAAGCATATCTAGCACGACTGTCCGTGCGCCCTCTTGGGATATCCCTGGCCTATCCTCGTGGTCATGAAGTAGGCCCTCAAGGAGCCTCAGCACTATCTCCCAGAGGTCTTTAAGACCCTTGTCAGACGGCATCAATGGATAGCATTGATCAAAAATCGCGATGCCTTTTTTTTACCATTGGATAAAGTAAACTAGGGACGTAAACTAAGGCAAGCAAACTAGGGCAAGTAAAGTAAACTTTAAAAAAATGGAAAAAATTCATCTTCACAGTTTGCTGCCTAGTTTGCTAAGCGGGCATAGTTTACTTCCTAGTTTACTCACCACTTCCTAGTTTACTTCATGGGATGAGGGTGATTTTGGGTTTGGGACTTACAAAAATTTGGAGCAAGATGTTATGTGCAAAAGTGAATATGAACTCAAGACCTTGGATCACCAAATATCTTACCACTACACTGTACCTTGAAGCAACGAAACCATGTGGTTTTTCAAGCCATTATATTTTATAGTTCTCACCCCTAGTTTACTTATCGTAATTTACTTACCCTAATTTACTTTATTCGACGATCGAAAAAAAGCATCGCGATTTTGATCAATGCCATCGAACAAAGGTCTTTAAGACTCTTGGGGGAGATAGTGCTTAGGCTCGAGGAGGACTTCTAGGTCCCTATGCACTGCGTCTAGTGAACGTTTGAGGTAGCCATCTAGGAAGCCCAGGTAAGGTATGACGTCACCTATCATGGGGATTTGGAAGAGCTGTGTCACTCTGTGCACCGTCTCTTTCATGTTGATGCCCAGGGATTGCCTACTTGATTGTGTTTAAGCTTTTGCATTAGCAGACTAATCTCTTGCTATTGGAGGGGCTAAAATTCCTTGACCCTTCTGTTGGTGAAGAGCTGGAGGCTGCAGAGCTTTCTCACGTGTCTCCACACTAGGGGCCATGCCAATTCTCCCATTCTCGCCAAACTCCCGGTGTCTGTAAGATTCCTCCCCCAACCCCCTTTTTGATGTCTAGTACCTTCCCCTGTAATCAATCCCTCTTCAGAAATATAAAGACCTTGTTTCTAACTGTTTTAGCCTAGAGAGAGAAAATTATTCTAGAGAGAGAATATTCAGATTATGAATATTTTTGGATAGAAAAATAACTCATCTTATTAAAATAAGTTCCCTTGAAACAGAAATTCAAAAAGAATTTTCCAATGTGCAATTGGAATTAATTGGAAATGGGTATAAAGGACCTTAGTCTAAGGGTCTAGATTTTCAGAAATTTTTGGATTATGGTCCAATTAAGGTTCCTATGGGCCAATAGCATCAATCCATGTGTAGGGAGGAGATAAATCCAATTTGTAAAAGAAGATACCCAAAAATGAGTAAATGCTCACATAAGATGAAGAGTTCAAAATGTACAAGGTTTATTAGTAAAAAACTATGAGCAATATTAAAAATACGAGATATTTTGGGTATCCAAAAATGAGTAAATGCTTACATAAGATGAAGAGTTGAAAATGTACAAGGTTTATTAGTAAAAAACTATGAGCAATATTAAAAATATGAGATATTTTGGGTATAATGATTCCATTTTGACACATATGTAAGGAATGGGAGTTCTTTAAAGGAGGTGCTTATTTCACATAAGATGAAGAGTTGAAAATGTACAAGGTTTATTAGTAAAAAACTATGAGCAATATTAAAAATATGAGATATTTTGGGTATAATCATTCCATTTTGACACATATGTAAGGAAGGGGAGTTCTTTAAAGGAGGTGCATATTTCACATGCTTGAATGAGTTTTAAACTCAAAAATAATGTGATATTTTTATCTCTCATCTCTCTTGAACCAAACCAAATCAAAATGGAACCAAACCGAATCAAAAAGTAACCAAACTAGGTCCAAATCTAGTCCAAATTCAACCAAACTGACTTGAAAAATTCTAGAATCAGTTTGTTTGGTTAGGAGCTCAATTTTTCCTATAAATAGAAGCCTCCCCTTGTTGAAAAAAATATAGTGTCTTATGCATTGTTACTCTACTCCACCTAAGCCAAGAACTGTGAATTCTTTAATAATTCACTAGTTTTTGACACTCCTCTCTTTCTTAAATCCCCATTGGTGGCTCCATCAACATACTAAACCAATTGATTGGTTGGGGGCCTCTACCGTGAACAAAGAATCAAGCAAATTATAAGGTAAGGATAGTGAATTTTGATCTTTTCTATAATTTCTCAATGATTCTCTCTTCTCAACCCCTCTCAAGCTTGAGAAGCTTAATTGGTATGGTTTTTGAAATGCTATTGAAGTTAATTAATTAATGATAGTAAAGAATTACATAAATTTCCATTTATGTTTAATTCTAATGGTTTTTTCTCTCTCACTTAAGAAATGGTCATACTCATGACCCATTCTCAATCCAAATGAAGCTTTTCATAAAGCTTTTTCTTAATCCAAGATTAATCTATGGTTGAGAATAAATTAATAGTTTTTTTTATCTATGCTTTTAGTTTATGATTATTTTTTATTTAATCCATTAAGAGTTAATGATCCAATTAGGGATCATTCTAATCATTCCCTTAAAGATAACCTATCTTTTAAAATAATTGAGATTTATTAGTTATAGTAGCGGAGCTATGGCAAAATTTTATAAAAATATACACATAAAATAATTTCATTCAAAGCATGAAAAGAGGATTTCCTACCATATTCTAGGAACTATCATCCTAGATTAATTAAAAGAATTTTATTATGCATGGAGATGTGGATGTTTGCATGTAGATGTAGATGTATGGATGTGAGTGTGAATGTGGATGTGGATGTATGCATGGAGATGTGGATGTATGCATGTAGATGTAGATGTATAGATGTGGATGTGATTGGAGATGTGGATGTATGCATGTAGATGTAGATGTATAGATATGGATGTGAATGGAGATGTGGATGTTTGCATGTAGATGTAGATGTATGGATGTGAGTGTGAATGTGGATGTGGATGTATGCATGGAGATGTGGATGTATGCATGTAGATGTAGATGTATAGATGTGGATGTGAATGGAGATGTGGATGGATGCATGTAGATGTAGATGTATAGATGTGGATGTGAATGGAGATGTGGATGTATGCATGTAGATGTAGATGTATAGATGTGGATGTGAATGTGGAGGTGGATGTATGCATGTAGATGTAGATGTATAGATGTGGATGTGAATGTGGAGGTGGATGTATGCATGTAGATGTAGATGTATGGAGGTGAATGTGAATGTGGATGTGGATGTATGCATAGAGATGTGGATGTATGCATAGAGATGTGGATGTATGCATGTAGATGTGAATATACGCATATAGATGTGGATGTATGGATGTGAATGTACATGTAGATGTGGATGTATGGATGAGGATGCATGAATGTGCATATAGATGTGGATGTGAAAATAGATGTATGGATGTGAATGTGGATGTGGATGTGGATATATGTATGGATGTGAATATATGATATGTGATGTGAAGGAATCTGAAGTGATGAGATGGAAAATGATGTGATGGGATGAGTATACATATAAATGGAATATGGAATAAGTAATGTGGATTGATGAGGGATAATGTGGAAAAATGAGAGTTAATATAGAAACTGTATTGTAAACTGTTTGTAAATGCTATTTGTAAATGACTGTTTTATGTCAAGAATGCTGGGAAAGCATTTTGACCATCTTGTGATTAAGGTCGTGGAGACCTAACTGATAAAGTTGCAACTGCTGACGGAGAGTCAATGGAGGACGTCTCGCGTAGCAAGGTCGGCCGAGGTCTTGACCAGCCTCGGTGCGATTAAAATGGTGAGCTTCCGGTAACGGTGGATGAGGGGCCAAGGAAGCGGCCTATGAGTGAAGCGCTAGGTCACCTGTGAAGGATCCTAGAGGGTGCTGACCATACGGTGCTCAAGCTTTGGGTCACCTAGGATACCCACGCGTGCGTTGAGGAAGATATTGGAACAAGGAGTAAGAGTTGTTTTCTGAAATCGGGCATGGATCTGGTTGATTGACCTTGCTGGTCTTCAATGGATGAGTCCATGGCTCTTTATATGGATCTGTTGGTTGATCTTGCTGATCTTCAACGAGAGTCCATCTTAATAAGTGATTATATTGCCGAGTATTATGGGCTAGGAACTAGGAAACGGCCCCTGAGTGGACAGGTGGTGAGCGTCCTAGTTGCCAATGATGCCATAGATACTCTGATGAAGGAATGATGGGAAAATTAAGAATCAACCAGATAAATTGGAAGATGGTGATCAGTGATACTATGGTTTTATTAAAGGATTGTTTTAAAACTGGTTGAATCTGTGAAAAGGCAATTTCATATTGGGTGTGTAAGTGGTGTGACTAGTTTTATTTTTGCATGAACTTCCGGCTAGGGGGCCTTGGAACTCTTTTCCTTGGTACCTGGGACAAAACCTAACCAAATTCTTAATTGGGTCCCATCACTACAGTGGTTGGGCGGTTGGCTAACCCATGGGATTGGATGGGGTTAGGCTGGACTGATGGATCCGTAAATCGAGACTCAACTTTTGTTATTACGATAGATAAAGTAAATCCCGGACAGTAATTGTTCTATGGATAGGAATCAACGGCTGTGCCTCTTGAATGGGGAAAAAAGCGTTGATCCCAATGATCCAAGTGCAAGTTCTTCCTTGATCTGATCAAGTATCTTGAAGATGCAATTGGATCAGCTTGATCAGAAATGATCTTGACTATGTTAGAGTAAAAAGTTTTCCTGGTGGAATCACCTGTGCTTTTCGGTAAAGGAAGTTTTTCCGAGTTCGGTTTTGGAACAACCGATGGATTAGTCTCTTATCCGGATATCCGTGGGTGAGGCCCCGAATGTGGGACCCCTGTTCAGCGCGAGAAGTGCTACTTCCGCTGCCAGTATCCTGAATCCATTGCTCGGTGGGAACAGGGATCTCACAGTGTCACACGGCTTCAGAAGGTGGGTGGCTTGCAAAGATCTTGTCATTGGTGCCTAGAAACTCTTTGGCTTGCAAAGATCTTGTCATTGGTGCCTAGAAACTCTTTGGCCAAAGACGCATTTGAAACTACCACGACATGCAACTCCTCCCATTTTCAAAATATTGCTCACTTGAGTTGAATTTTGCAAATCTACCTTGGACTTTAGTAATGGATTCCATTATCACTCTCGAACTTTCAAAGACTTTCCTCCTTCCCAGAATGTCTTATATTAAAAATCAATGAGTTTTAAAGGGTACTCTCCATGGTAGCACATATATGCAAAGTTTTAGGTGCCCATTGTTTGTGCGAGGTAGGGGTCACACTAGGGTAATAGGGTTTCCAGGTGGATGTAAAATAAGGGTTCTCACTTTGGGATCATGTTGTGCGGATGGAACACCGTAAAATAAGGGTTCTCACTTTGGGATCATGTTGTGCGGATGGAACACCGTTGATATAACTGGAGTCAAATTGAGGTCCATCATGGTGGCTACTAAGACACTCCGTGTGGCATATCCGTCTTGGCGGTTATCATACCTTAAATCCTGTCAGCATCTATCACTAACCTTATGTGACACCAGATATACCTCGAGTCGAGGTACAAAACATGCACACATACATCATACATTAAATCCAAATCGTTGAATACCTGGAATCAAGGTGAAGTTAATCCTATCCATTGATCCAAACCTCAAGTTGAGGTCTAGATACAAGACATGCACACCATACATGTTCGTTGAATCCTATTTGTTGAATATCTCAAGTCGAGATCATAATCGTTATTTTTTTACCTTGAGTCAAGGTCTTTAAAACGTGACATGCACACTATATACATATATTCAATCATGCTCATTGAATACCTTGAGTTAAAGTCATAATTGATCCTATCCATTGATCTTTGACCTTGATTCTAGCTCTAGTTTTGAAAGTTAGGGCCATTATTAGCGATTTTCTCTGTTTCATTTTTCTCGACTCGAGGTGAAGTGTTTGCTTAAAAGTACTAAAAGCTACTACTACACTTGCCTCTAGATATCACACCATATCCAGGTATTCTCCTGGATATGGTGTCTTCTTAAAAGTCGCCATTACTAAAAGCTACTACTACACTTGCCTCTAGATATCACATCATATCCAGGTATTCTCCTTTTTGTTTATGCTCCCCCCACCTCGCCTTTTGTTTTAACAAACAGCTCCTCTTAGTCGTTTCTCTTCTTGCATAAGATATGGAAACTCTCTGCATTATTGTGTGTCTTTTTTATTTTTCTAATATAAAATCTACCCTTTAAAAAAACTCTCTTTTGAGAAGGTAGGCACGAAAGGCGCTTCAATCTCCGAGGGTCCCACATAAATGCCAATGGAAAAGGTATATCTCTCTTTTTATGTTTATGTACACCATTATATAAATGTTTGTTAATATATTAATGTTTGATGATCATCTTGATTAGTGTGGTTGACCTTTTGTGTAGGCACCAACATCTAGGAGTGCAAATTGAGCTCCATCACAATTGATTGAGAGGCTCTCTATAGATCTTGAGAGTGAAGGTAGATACTTTGTGCGATAGTATGGCAGATAAGGTAATGAGACAGAGGATCTCACAGAGCATCGCATCGAGCACTTCTTTAACCAGAGCTAGTAGTGTCTTGACATGGAAACATCTGTAACATGTAACCATATACTTCTTTGTATCCATGACCAGTCAATGAGATTATTAGATGATGACCATTAGCATCACATGCACCTAATCGCATGCGTGATACTACATGTCCAGTCTCTGCAAAGTGGCCCTTGATGACAAGCCTGTATATGCTCGGATGTGGGCACTTTTTCACAACCATGAGCATCACATGCACCTAATCTCATGCAGTTGTATCGATGACCATTAGCATCACATGCACCTAATCGCATGCTTGATATTACATGTTTGATCTGTGCTAAGTGGACCTTAATGCGGCAAGCCTGTATGTTTGCATGCTAGAACGTTTTCCAGATCCATTTCATCACATTACACATGGAATAATAGGCAAGATGCCCTACTTATAGGTATGATGAAGACATGGCCACCTATCATGCACTCAACATCAGTGATCTCTACTCACGCACAAGTGAGAAAGACCACACCACTAGCTGGTTAGCTTCACACATTACTCACGTGAACAACTTTTTGTCCATTACTCAAGATATGGTCCATGCAGCTGTTTAGCCAGGCTTTGAGGAGACCACAGAGGTCAAGTTGGTGGAAAACCGACGAGTTTGGGTTTGCTACTTTACAACACGTACTACAAGAGAGGAGGAAGATGCCTCTAGAGTGATTTGGTGGTGCAAGTCGTAGTGGCACATCTGCAAAGACGTTAGAGGAGCTCAATTGAGTATAGTGGGAGACTTGGATGATGAGGACAGACTTTACATTTTGGGTACATAGGCACAGCCTATTGTAACACAACGGAGCATGATAGGTAGAGGATGAGAGGGCACTCTAGGTGGTGGCACCATCGGTGTATTGTGTAGCCTTGCCAAGGCCCCAACAGTGGTAGCACTAACAGCATAGCCTTGCCAAGGCCCCAACAGTGGTAGCACTAACAGCATAGATAAGAGTATCACAAAAGGGTTGCACAAGCTTGATGTTATGCTTTAATTGGTGTGCTTAATATTATGATTTAATATGTTGTTATTGCTATTATTCTAGTTTACCACTATGTTAAGTTAACTTTTAATAAGTTATATTTATTTTGTTTGATATTTAAGAATTAATGTCACGTTTTTTATTAAGATTCAAGGATTTTCTTCGTATTATAAGTTCTGTGGTTAATTTTCTATTTATTTTCGATACAGGATGCATGAAGGAACATGAAAGGAGATATACACTTTAAATTTGATCTTGAGTATGCACCTTTACACAAGAGGACAGAAGCAAATATAGTGCAACAAACAGTGATGCAACAACAAAGAGATGCAAGTAAAAAACATGTTGATCTTTAGATAGAGGGATCAATATATCCAGTTGATCCTCTTACTAACAACCTCCTCAATTTTTAAGATTAACATCTTTCATTAAGTATGTATGTGAGGATCATGCTGGTTTGCTAGGATACACAAAAATACTTGTCAACCAAGTATATAGTGTTTATATATCTACTCAACACTTACTAAGAACAAGAAAGCAAGGATTATGTAGCTCTCAAATGTGTTGATTGAGAAGGAAACTGTGTGTGATAAATTGCAGGATGCAGTGCATGTTGTTCAAATAGAAAATGCTCAGTTCTCTATTAATGTGTAAAGTTTAGAACAAAGGAATAGAAAGATACAAACTATGTTAGAGAAGTTGACTCCATTAAGGGCACGTGAATGTGTGAAATAGCTAAAATCAATCAATAAATTGATCATTGGACGTGGTCAATGGAAGCATCGAATTAGATCATGCAAGAACATTGGACAAATGTTTACCAATCCAGATAATGAAGTTGAAATGGAAATTTGAAAAGTACTCATAAAAGGCATGGTAAAGTATGCACTCCAATCTTCCAAATTTAAATGAGTCTCTATGGACATAGCCATAAATTATTTGCTCTAGAGGGGCTGAGAAAGTCTTTCACACCCAATGATGCTCAGTGTTTTGAGTATGCATATGTTGATTGCACCAAAATGTAGCATATCTTGGAGTCTCATGGTGCATACTTTACTAAAATGAGGGAAAATTGGCAATGTGGTCTACATAAGGCAGGAAGGATCACATTGGCAAGCTGGATGTGGATTTTAAATGGCAACAACTCATGGATGTGGAATACATGATGCTAATCCTATGAGACAATTGCTAAAATGGTGGTATAGGAGGATAGAGATAAGGTATGAGGAGAAGATGTTAAAGTCTATGCTTAATGAGTGAGAAGAGGTCTATAGATCGAGAGGTCTAATAAAAAAAAGCACGCTATGAGAACTCAACAGTAAGAGAATACCATGAAAAAGGATTGGTAGTAAATGGAACTATAGAGAATAATCTAATGATGGTAGTCTAGTAAATATAGAACTTTGTTGGTGTAATGATTGAATAAAAAATAATAATGCTTTAAATGTTAGTAGTCCTATTAAATTGTAAGAATGATTATTATTTTTATTTGTGTGTGTTTGTGTGTATGTGTACATACACATACATATATGTGTGTATATATATACACACACACACACACACACACACATATATATATATATGTATGTATATTATCTTTAGTATCTTTTATTAAACTTGTGAATATAAAGTGTGAAAGATAAAGTCATCTCACTTCACTTCACTTCACTCTCACAAGAAGTAATATGGTATGCATGAGGAAGTCTGCTCATAAAATCCCAATTAAAGTATGACCACAACCGCCTCCTAATCCTAACCACAAAAATTATAGTGAATGTACATTATCGAACAATGGTGCTATTTCTCCACCACCATCAGGTTCTGTAAATTCAAGAACTCCTCCAGCTTTAGCTCCAATGGGTCCTCCAAAGCCACCTCACAAAAAGCGAAGATGGAGACCATGCATTGTTGCCCTTCGAGAAAAGGCAATGGACTTGCTTATACCAAAGGTCCTTTTCACAAGGCTGGTCAGGAAAGTGATACAAGATCTTCAAAAGACATCTTCAAGGAGGTACTATGCACAATGTTATAGTAACTTCGTTGATCGCCGTCGTTGGGTCAGCCCAAGCATTGATGACAATTCAAACAATAGTTGACATAGTGGAATTTTAAGTATCCTCATTTCATTGAAAATATGGAGAATTTATGGTAAAATCTTTATCATTAGAAAATAGAATTTATGCATAAATAACTTTTATATCAAAAGTGAAATTTTGAGTATTATCATTTCTTAGAAAATGTGGGGAAGCTATGGAAAAATCTATATCATTAGAGATTGAAATTATGCATAATAGATTTTATGCTAAAAGTGGAGTTTTGAGCATTATTCAATTGTCAGAAAAATAAAGAAGGTTATGCACAAATTTTCTAGATTTATTCAATTTATGAGAATTATGGAAATGATTCATTTAGAGAAAAAAATGAATTAGTTGGGTGCACAAATGTGAGTGAATCTAAGACCTTGAAGTTATGGAGCTAAAATGCTATACTAGATGATGAATTCGAATGCTGTGATTGATATGATTTTAGAATTCTTGTTGAAAATTGATGAATTGATTTGGATTCTGATTGAAGGATGATGATTTTTGAATTCTGGTTGAAAGTAGATGAGTTGAATAAGTTATGATAATGATGGATGGAGAGAAATCCAATGATAGATGATCAAGACTTCTGCAGATGACTATGAGATTAGTGGATCGTGTTGACAGATTGTTCACAGCTTGACCTTTGGCCCAGTGGACCCAATTGTGGAATGACGAATCGAGAACTTGTATAGCTAAAATTTATGTGGAGAAATATTCAGATGTTAAATGGAAATTACTGGTCTGATGGACCATTATTGTGTGTTAAGGACATGAATGAACATTTTCTGATAATCAGTTCTGTATGTTTCTTCTTATAGAAGGGATCTTTATCCTAGGATTCTGAGAGGGTTGACCAAACTTTAAGGAACCCCAGAATCAGTTGGATCTAAAGTTTAATTCCTTTTCTATTCAAATTATAAATAAAGTGGTCTTTTCACGTGAAATTCCTTGAGCATCTTGTTAAGTTGGGAAAATGGACTTGATTAAGAAGAGAAAAAGTCCCACCCCCAGATAGCCATACAGTGGAGGAAGAAAGAGGACGACAGATAGATTTGTGTCACCATTGATGAGATCAAGTCTAAAATCTTCAATTCACTGTTTGGAATTAAGTACCACCCTGGGAGTAAGAAGATGATTTTACCAAGATTATCCTCTAGCTGCGATGACGAGATGAGGACATCTGGCATTTTTTAAGTGGGGTAGGATATAAGATTCCTCTCTCCAGATTTTGAGATGTAAAGGTGTAAGAACATCCCCTTCAGTCTCTGTAATCATCCCCTATTTCAGAATGAAAGAAAACATTATTTTTCCTTGGTTTGGGTCTAGAGAGAGAATATATTCTAGAGAGAGATAATAGAGTTTTAAAATATTTCTGGATAAGTACTTTCTCCCAGTCATAGGAAGAGATCCCTTGAAACATAATTCCAAAAAGAGTTTTCCAATGTGCATTAGAAATTAAATGATTATGTTACTAGACATCTTAGCCTAGGGCCGGCGCATAATTTCAGAAAACTTTTGATTAAGGTCTAAAGAAGTGTTCCAAAGGGACAATAGGGTTAATCCAAGTGTTGTAATAACAAAAATGCAAAGAGTAAAATAAACTCCTCCAAAAATGAGTAAATTCTCACATAAGATGAAGAGTTGACTAGTACTGGGGTTTATTAGTAAAAAAAAAGAGATTTATTAGTTAAAAAAATGGAATTTTGACACCTCAGGAAGGGGGGAGGGGGTTCATGAAAGAGGCACCTAGAAATCACATCAACGAGGTAATTTTTAATTCAAAAATATCATAAAGTGGCTAGACATTCATCTCTCCTCTCACCTCTTTCAAACTAGATCAAAAACTGGGCAAAACTAGACTAAAACTTGTTCAACATGGATCTCAACATGGATCAAACTAGCGCTGGAAGCCTCTAGATCCCACGAGCTTGGTTGGTGGTCTCCCTCACCTATAAATAGACCCCCATTTGACCTTTGTATTTTCATATTGGAGTAACTCTATGCTAGTGTAATTTTTAGTTTAGTGTAATTCTATTAATCCTCTTCTTCTCTTGGAGATTACCCTCTTCTTCTTGGTGGCCAAGCTTCTTCTTGTGGGCTTCACTTCTCTCTAAAGAATCAAGCCAAATGATGTGAACGAATGTGGATGATGTGAATGAATGTGGAAATGATGTATGATGATGTGAACAAATGTGGGAATGATGTGAATGGATGTGAATGGATGTGAATTGATGTGGGATAATGTGAATGGATGTGAATTGATGTGGGATGATATAAATGGATGTGAATTGATGTGGAATGATATGGAATGATGAGAAATAATGTAGAATGATATGAAACGAGGAGGAATGATTGGAATGATGAGTAATGATGTCGAATGATGTGGAAAGATGGGAATTTTGCTTGGAAACTGTATTTGTATGAGAAACCTATTTTTTAAGGATTGTTTTACGTCAAGAATGTTGGGGGAAGCATTTTGACTATCTTATGGAATGAGGTTGTAGGGACCTAAGTGGAAATGTTGCCAACACCTGACGGAGAGTCAAAGAAGGACATCTCGTGTGGCAAGATCGGCCGAGATCTTGACTAGCCTCGGTTCGGTTGGTGAGCTTCCGATAACGGTGGATGAGGGGCCAAGGAAGCGGCCTATAAGTAAAGCGCTAGGTTAATTTTGCGAAGGATCCTAGAGGGTGCTGACCATATGGTGCTTGGGCTCTGGGTCACCTAGGATACCCACGTGTGCCTCCAGGAAGAAAATGAGTTGGAGTTGTTTAAACACGGGCATGGATCTGGTTGATTGGCCTTGCTGGTCTTCAACGGATGATTTTATGGATCTTTTACATGGATCTTGTTGGTTCAACGGAGAGTCCATATGGTTTTTATGTGAATATACTCCTAAGTACTATGGGCTAGGAACTATCAAAAAGGCCCCTGAGTGAGTAGGTGGTGAGCGTTGTGGTTGCCAATGATGCCATAGGTACACTGAGGAAGGAATGAATGGAATATGGATTGCCAATGATGCCATAGGTACACTGAGGAAGGAATGAATGGAATATGGATTGCCAATGATGCCATAGATACGCCTTCTGGTTTCCAATGATGCTATAGGTACGCATTTTGATTTACATAGCCTGCACACACAAAATCTCGGTGTGCATCACTCTTATAACCTAGTGGTTGAATCATGTATACTTATTCTTAGTAAACACCATGCAAGAAAGAATTATTTAAATCCATATGATGTAAAGACCAACCTCTCATTATAACTGTAAGCAATGACTCCCCGGTTGCCAACCGGGTTGCCATTCTCTACCAACCGGGTTGCCATTCTCTACCAACGGGGTTGAATATCTCCTTATAATCAATGACTCCCACGGTTACCATTCTCTACCACAACCGGGTTGAATATCTCCTTATAATCAATGCCATAAGTATGTGCACATGTAGTCAATGCCATAAGTTTGTGCACCTTACATGTCAATGCCATTCTATAGCACCTGGATTGAATATCTCCTTATAATCAATGCCATAAGTTTGTGCACTTTATAGTTAATGCTATTCTATAGCAACTGGATTGTTGCTATTCTCTAGCAACTGGGTTGAATATCTCCTTATAGTAAATGCCATAAGTCTATGCATCTTACAGCCACTTATATCCCATTACCTTCTTTTCCTTAGGCAAAGACATCACCAGCTCTCATATTGTATTTGCATCCAATGTTGCCATCTCCACTTTAAAGTTAATGCTATTCTCTAGCAACTGGATTGAATATCTCCTTATAGTCAATGCTATTCTCTAGCAACTGGATTGAATATCTCCTTATAGTCAATGCTATTCTCTAGCAACTGGATTGAATATTTCCTTATAGTCAATGCCATCAGTTTGTGCACTTTATAGTTGTTGATGACCAGTACTAACTATGCCTAAGAGGATTTGACCAAAGTCAAAGTGCAGATATACTCTATTTTCTAAACTGAGTTGAATATCTCCTTATAGTAAATGCCATAAGTCTATGCATCTTACACCCACTTATATCCCATTACCTTCTTTTCCTTAGGCAAAGACATCAGTAGAGCTGATCTCATATTGTATTCGCATCCAATGTTGCCATCTCCTCATTCATGGCCTCTTTCCATTTTATATTTCCAAGTGTGTGCTCAAAACAAGTGGGATTTTAATCTTGAATTTAATGATGTAAGCATAATAATGGGTTGTAAATGCATCATATCTCAACCTGTCAATAGGGTATCTAACCCTCGTAGACCTGTGTACACTTGGAACACTACCACGTGTCCTTAAAATAGCCCTGGTTATCCTTGCACCACGAGTAACCACACTGATGGAATATCAAGATCCTTATCAAGGCTCTACTCAGAGCCACTAGAGTCATCATCCACATATGAGTGACATGCTGATAGATCATGCACAAAAGGTTTATCTACCTTTTCCTTCCCTTTGCATGGTACATGTGTACCTAAATTTGTCCTCAACTTGCTTGCCCATGTTCTAATACTGGATCCACTGTTAAAGGACTCTCCAAGTCCACTAAGTAGCTATGTAAAGGAAACCCTACCCTAATGTAATGTGGGAAGTTTCTTATCCGTCGACAAGCATGGCTCAAGATCTCCACCATAGCCGCTCATCATCGCCGTCCTCCCACACTCCTTTGTTACACCGAGGAGGTTTCTCTAATCCAATGAGTGATACAAGCACTCTCACGAAGATCATGTGGGATTCCCTTAGAAGAGAATCCTGTTGGTATCCATAATCACTCAAGAAAGAGAGAGAGGGGAAGCAAGAGAGAACAAGTGATTACCATTAATCACTCCCAAACCCTAATGCTAAGCACACCACACATGCTAGATTAGAGTTTCAAGAGAGAAGGAGAGAGAGAACACTCCATTTCTATTGCAAAAATGGGAGGATGAGTTACAAACAAGAGAAATTGGCTTTTATAGTTCTAAGCCTTTTCCCACTAGGCCACCTAGGAGTAAGTGACCCGAGGTGCACAAAACGTAGTTACAAGGATTTTCTCTATGAATTGGCCAACAAGGCTTTTTTCCTTAGAAGAGAATGGTAATTGTAGCCCTAATCACTCAAGAAAGAGAGAGAGAGAGGAAACAAGAGGGAACAAGTGATAGACTCAAGAAAGAGAGAGAGAGAGAGAGGAAACAAGAGGGAACAAGTGATTAGCACTAATCACTGCCAAACCTTAATCCTAAGCACACCACACAAGAAAGAGAGAGAGAGAGGAAACAAGAGGGAACAAGTGATTAGCACTAATCACTGCCAAACCTTAATCCTAAGCACACCACTCAAGAAAGAGAGAGAGAGAGGAAACAAGAGGGAACAAGTGATTAGCACTAATCACTGCCAAACCTTAATCCTAAGCACACCACACATGTTAGATTAGAGTTGGAAGAGAGAGGGAGAGAGCGAACACTCCATTTCTATTGCACAATTGGGAGAATGAGTTACAAGCAAGAGAAATTGGCGTTTATAGTTCCAAGCCTTTTCCCACTAGGCCACCTAGGAGTAGGTGACCGGAGAACGTAGTTACAAGGCTTTTCTCTATGGATTGGCCAACTGACCAAGATCCTCTTGTCTACCCTTCGTCGAAGTTCAATACTTGGGAGTAGCTTTAGGGCATTTCCCTCATCAAATGACGGGACTTATAATATAGCACGGGTGCCCATTACATAAGTATGCGGACATAGTTGTCATAGGAATGTGTTAACCAATATATGGTTAACATACTCCCCTTCCTAAAGTGGATCTATCCCTCGTGATTGGTGAGGGGTTGTCGACGTACGCGGGGAAGTTTTGCACATGGTTGGTTCTCCGTGTATCTCTAGAAATGAGAGGGGGTGGGGGAGTTAGTATGATGGAAAGAAGTTAGTGGAGTATTGGTGAGGTATCCAGCTAGACTGATGGGCTCTTATTAGTTTGCTTTGTTGGATGTGCCCAGTACTTCTCTTAAATTTTTTTTGTGTGTTTTTTTTAATCGCCTTTGCGCGATAGGACATCGTGATTAGACGAGTCAGAGTACTTGAATGAATAGAATATCAGGGAATACGTAATGACTAGTATCCAAGTGGTAGGTGGTATTATTAAGGAGGGGTTAGTAAAACAACAGTGTTAGTAAGCAAATGGCAAGGGGGAAATTTCGGAGGAACAAGGAGGAAATACGCATGGAGACTACTTGCGCTCCAAGATGTTGTATGTCAATGGTGGCGATATACATGAAGCTCTAGCATCTTTGTCAAGATATCATGATGGGTATCTTGGCTCTTATGGAGGTATTAGTTTGTGGTGTTCTCTGTTTTTTATTTTTGTGGGTTTTCTTCTATCATTGGAGCTCTAGGATCCTACAGTGATAGGAGTGGTAGTCATTGGCGAGGATCCAGACATGTGGAGCCAAAGAAGAGGTTAAGGGGAGGATTTATTAGACATGAAGCATAATTATTCAAGTGAAGCAGGGGTGATTAAGAAGATCCAATTGGTTTGTCGTACCATGCACTAAAGTTGCGCCCACCATGGCCCCCCCATTCAGTGACGTATCTCAATGGCTATCGATTATGAAGCTTTGTGTGGTGTGTGCGCATAGGATAGAGCCCAATGAGAATTGCAGGTGTCATGCATCGGCGAGGGGAAAAGGTGTGCCCGTGGCCCTAATCACCTAGAGACTCTCTCTTTTTTTACATGTGTTTATTGGTTAGCATCCTAAAGAGGGTTTTGTATTGAGTGGTCCATGTGGCTAGATTTGTGAACTTACCTTTGAGTTTATCTTTGAGTGGTTGGAGAAGCTCAACCATTTGTAGCACTGCCCCTTGGTTTGGTGACAAAGTCGAGGGGCAGGATGGAGCTTCATGAAGGAGGCTCCGTTGGGGAAAAGGGGTGGAAAATTTGAGCTATTTATTGCCCATGGGTTGGGTGTGGGCAAGTCCATATGAGTTTATGAATGAGGAGGGGGCTTTCCTGCCCGTTGTTCGCCAAACCATCTTCATCAATTGGACAACTACTGGCTTGGGTGTTGTGGTTTAGGCAACTTGCTAAGGGGTATGTCTTGGGAGACAAATGATGGAATTGCCCATCATAGAAGCCTTGGGCTTCTAAGAGACATTTGGGCTTCCAATGTTGCCAAGTGGTAAAGGTCTGTGGTTGTTGAGGCTTCTAACTTTTTTATCAACAACGAGGCTTTGAGCTATGATATGGTTGTTGACATGGAGGGAGTCCTTTGATTGGGGATTTGGGACCCATAGGTGTCTCTTGTGGCTCCTAGGTATGTGTTGCATTCATGGAAGCCTTGAGCTTTAAGCACGTTGATGACACGGAAGCGGTATAGCTATATGCGCCTTTATAGAGTGCCACACTTCCACACACAAGCTCAACACACCACGAAACACACACCCAGAAATGTGCACCAACTCTTATTTATTCCATGTCCTCATCCTTCAACAGTTGAGCATCCATAACATCTTCGGAAACATCATCAAAGTACTTTTCTAAACACCCAGACCAAACCTCAGGACAATAATATACATATGAGAGGTGGACCAACCTCAAAGCTTTCTTCAAATATACAAATCTGTATTTTCTGGACATCAAGCTATTACAACACAGTTTCAAAACAAACACCCTCCCAGGCACCTCAAAACAACCACCCAGATGGCTACTAAAAAGCTTCTTTAAATTCCTCATCTGGCACTACCTCAAAAACAAGCACTCCATCTGAAAACATGTGAGCAGGCAACATCCTAAAGTTCACCCATTCTTCATCATCACTGAAGTGCATTATCACAAACCAAATATGACCAGTTACTTCTGAAAATACTATCACTAGATTGAATCCCTCTCCAAAGTCTATAGAATTTATTTGCGGGCCCAACTCCAAAATCAAATATATTCTCAGATGTAGATCAATCTCTACATCAAAACCTCCGGGAAAACTCAGCATTCATTCTTCATCTTCTCAACTACAACTGGGCCAGACAATTTAGTCCAATATAGTTCACAAAACCTCTCATGTTCTCCCTCTGCTAGTTTTGATTTGCAACCAAGTATATAAATCAAAACAATACTTCTCCTCCCACATACAGGCCCAAAAAACCTTGCAAATCTCATTCTCTTGAGTGTCTACAGGCTGAAATACTCAAAATAGATTTGAATTTCTTCTTTTTCAGCATGTATTTCCACTGGATATCATTCCACAAGCCCCCAGGATCAAAAATACAATTTCAGCCTTTGAATAATGTCAAAAAACAATCCTCAGGCTCAATTCCAGTCCCTTTTTCCCCTATTCCTGCCCTGAATTCTGCCAAAAACAGGTCGCCTACTTCTCTGCTGGCTCCTAGCACTTGGAAACACCAAAAAACAGCAAGTCTTTGCGATGGAAATGCTCCTCCTGCTCTGTTACTGCTGTCCTCAGCCTTTTCTTGGCAAATTCAGCTTCTCTGGCTCTAATCTTGTTCTCCAGGTTCAACAGCAAGCTCCTAGGCAGTCACCTCTGCATCCACCAGCTCCTCCTTGCTTGATTTCAACTAGCACCAGTACAAATGAGCTCCTCCTGGCTCAGAAAAACAGGCGCCTACTCCTGGAGGCTTCCTGTAGCTTCCAGCCTGCCACTTGGTTCATTCTTGACCCTACATGTGTCTAAAACTGCCACATGGTGGCCTGCATGGCTGCCACCCACTCCAAGTGAAGCTCCTACTGACACACAGGCTCCCAGGCAGCCCACCAGCAATGTCACAGGGTAACCTTAAAAACTCACAAAACTTTACAAAATTTGTGTAGAAAAGTTTTTATTTTCTCTCTCCTGCACATTTAATTTTTTCTCAATCGAGACTCAGAATTGACCAAAATTGATTGCATATTCCTGAAGCTCTTAGTATTCTGCACAGTATATACACATCATCGGTCTCTGTTTTTGTCCACACATATTTAGCAACCCCCTATTTCTGCTGAGACATTCATGTCTAGCAGCTGTACAAACAAAGATGTGATATTCAGATCTTCCTCTGTACTCTCCACAACCTCTTAACATGCATCATAAGCTTCCCGATCTTTTTCCTTCAAAGCTAACATCAACCGAGCAAAATATTTCTTTAATCGCTTCTTTTATGCTTCTTTTCATTTAAATCAATAAGTTGATAGCTTCCATTATCAAACTTTTTCTCAACTTTGTATGGACCTTCCCACTTTGTCTGGAATGCAGTATGAAATGTACTATCCAGCTTGCTAAGATTCTAGAAATGGGATTGATCATGGTGAAGGAAATAGATTAAGCAACATAATTAAGGTGGATTAAACCACACTAAGAACTCCATGAGAGAGAGAGAGATTGCACACTCAACACTATTCCCTTGTATTGCATATCACAATGAACCATACAATGATATAGCCTCTCTAGCCTATATCACAATGAACCATACAATGATATAGGCTCTCTAGCCTTATCCCACTTTACACATCATCATCCATGTGGCAACTCCTTTTCCACTCTTTTGGTCAACACTCACACACCATACAATATTACATGTGGCATTCCATCTCACCACAATATCTTGCACCTCTAGGGTGCTTTCCCACATACACACAACACCACGATTACATCTCTCAACACCCCCTCTTAATCGAGGTGTCCCACAACTCACCCATCAATGTACCTCTCAACACTCCCCCTCAATGATACATTGGAGTGTCCATCAACCAAACATATGTACTCGTGTCTTCCATCTTAAACACCTAGTCCATTTTGAGCCGACTCGCTCCCAGTGGAACCACTGAGTTTGATTTGAACATGGAACCCATGCGCATGCACCTCACACGTGCATCTCTCTTGCACACATCACACGACAACCATTTTGAGCTTCTCGGTGAGTTCGGGTAGGTTACCCTCATACCATGGATGATTATAAAAAATTCTGTTTTGAGCACGCATGCTCGTGGACGATTTGTCCATCATCATTTTTGGGTGAAAAATAAAAAATTACAAAGCCTTTTTGGCCAAAGCCGGGCAGCGGACCCAAGTGTGTGTGAACGTCTTCTAAAAAGGTTTTAAAAAATCAGTTGTGTGTGAATGGCTTAATAAGGTAATTTTTTAAAGCCTTGTTTTTTAACCTTATCTTGCTCAAGGGCTCAAATTTGTTTTAATTATTTTTTTTAAAAAAAATTCTTGAAATGTCTGCATGATTGCTCTGCACGTTGAATGCGCCGACGAGCTGGATCTCTGCGCTGCAGTCGCGCTGCAGTCACATCAAATTCCCTGACACACACACAGGGTCTTCTTCTCCTTCCTCTTGACTGCTCCTGGGTCGACTCTATGCTGTAGATATTCGCCATAGCTACAGCTTGAAGCTTTTCTCACTACGCTTCCTTAATAAAACACGCCAGTGCCACCTCTTCTCGGCTCTGTCTTCTTCTTGGACTACCCGCCTCATCGCCATAGCTAGTGTCACTTCCATTGTAAAACTGGCTGCTATGGAAGTCGCTCGTTTGTGCTGAGACTGCCAATCTACTAATAATCGAGCCATCATATCCATACTTGGGTTCTGTGTGATGTTGGTTGCCATATGCTAGATTGTCTCCTGGAATGCTGTTGCTGCATATCTACTTGTATGCCCCTCTGACATAGCATTGCTGCTGTAGTTTTCTATCGCACGTACTCGCGGCTTCTTCCATGGTGGCGAGCGGCTTCTTCCATGGTGTTCTCAAGATCCTCTTCTTTGCTAGTTCTCTCCAGGCTTCCCCATTGTTACTGTCTCTTTTCACCAAACTTTTGTTGAGACTCTCGTTGTGCTGCCTTATCCGATTTCTTCTACACTGTCCTTGCTACCCTTTTTAGTAGCTTCTATTCTCTTATGTGGATTGGTTGTCCACATGAGCTTCTCTCTTTTCCTCATCCATTTAACCTCCCTCTTGAGGTTTTACATAGCCATTATTTCATGACTACCTTGAGCTCCCAAATGAGCTAAAAAAAACATAGCTCTTTTTGTTTTGCAAGATTCTTTGCCTCTTCAAGACCTCCAAGCTGAGGTCTTCCATGACCATTGACATGGTCTTCATGACCTCCAAATCAGCATGCTTTTCCTTCAATGCATGCATCCATTCAAGGGTGCTTCTCCATTTTGGTTTCTCATAAGAAACCAAGGTGCATAAACATGTGGAAACTGCCAAGGTTTCCAACCCCTTCTTTTCTCTCCTTCATTGAGCAAACATTCACAAGTGTATCCTCTTCTTGATGCACACACATGTGAACTCCATTGAGTCCACCATCTCACTTGCCATCATCTTGACAAGCATGCACCTCCACACAAGATTCATGGGATACACAAATCCCATACATAGCAACCCTTCATAGAGCATTCTTCTATGCTCAAATACAAAACTTTGAGGCAAAACTTCACAAAATCAACCTTCTTGAGGCATAATCAGCAGCATATCTTCTCTTGGCAGCTTCTCCTTGATGATGATGAAGACTCCATAGCCTTCATAATGCTGAAATCTCTATTTTTAGCTTCCTTGATGATGAGCAAGCTCTCCATGTTGCAAAACTCCATTTGCAACTCTCTTGGGTAGCTTCTATGCAACCTCCTTGTTGCAAATCTCCTCTCAATCCTCTCACAAATGCAAATCTCCTCTCAAATCCTCACAAATGCAAATCTTCTCTCAAATCCTCACAAATGCAAATCCAAATGATAATAAGAGTGCATAATTTTTTTTTCATAATAAGCTGAAAATAATGCTTAATCAAAGAAACACACAACCAAACTAATATACATAATAATCACCATAACCAAGAGCCCATTTGGCTCTGATACCATGTTATGATTCTAGAAATGGGATTGATCATGGTGATAAACATAGATTAAGTATAAGATTAAGGTGGATTAAACCACACTAAGAACTCCATGAGAGAGAGAGAGATTGCACACTCAACACTATTCCCTTGTATTGCATATCACAATGAACCTTGGTCAACACTCACACACCATACAATATTACATGTGGCATTCCATCTCACCACAATATCTTGCACCTCTAGGGTGCTTTCCCACATACACACAACACCACGATTACATCTCTCAACACAGCTTGCTATTATACCTGAGAACCAGATTACCTTCTTCGATTCCTTTTTGCTTCACCTCCTTATTCTCTTTCTCTTGTCTTTTCAATTGCATAGTGGAATAATGATCAAAAGCTAGCTCTCTGTCCAATTGGACTGTTTGCAAAGCCAACAATCTTTCTATGTAACAATCGATAGGTTCATATCCTTCTTCAACGAGAAACTTCAAAGCTGGAATTTCTACATCTATAGGCATGAGTGCGTCTTTCCCATAAACTAAATGAAATGGTGAGAATTGTGTGCCAGATTTCACCGCAACTCTGTATGCCCATAATACACGATTCATCTCTACATTCCAATTTTTGACATGACTTTCTGTCATTTTAGTCATCATCAACTTAAATTCACCATTAAATTTTTCATTCAAACCATTTGCATTGAGGGTGATAAGAAGTGACATATTTGTGGTTTGTTGCATGACGAATGAATATCAATGCAAGGATGCAACAAAAAAGATACTTAGGGCTCTTGTAAAGAGTTCCAAGTTGTAGATGAATGTGGGAGTGGGCTTGACAATAATCCCACATGGGAACTTTTGGGAGTTTTAGAGTTTTTGTATAAAAAGTGGCCCATTTGAGAGCTAGGGGGACTCTTTGGTCATTTGGTTGAGAGGCTCATAGAGAGAGCTTGCTCCATAGCTCCTTCTCATGTGCTCTCCCAAGGCTCTCCATCTCCATTCTTGCTTCAATCTTGTACTCTCTATTCTCTACGTATTCAATGATTTGAGGTTGCGGTCTACACACTTGCTAATCTAGATTTCTTAATGATGTTTTGATGCTAAAATCTGATTTGTGAATTGTAGAGTGCATGTGATGAAGCTTGTGCATGAAATTAATGTATAGTTGAGGCTTGTGTGATAGCTCTTTGCATGTTAGATTCTTTGCATAAGTTGCATTTTTGTGCTTGAGTGTAGCCTAATCTTGATGCGTTGATTATGTTAGATTAATTGCTTGAGTGTTGAAGAAGGATTGAGTAGGACTAGAAGTCATTAGTGTGTGGTTAACTAATCTTCTCCCATTCGGGATAGCCTCTATGTGCTAACTGGGTTGCATTCACGGATTGACAAAGTGTGTGGCACTACTACATGTTAGCCTAATACCGGGGCTTATACCGGCGCTATTTAACGGGGTCTAAAAAAGCATCGTCATCGGTATAAGCGCCGGTATAAGCGCCGGAACAGTAGCGTCGGTATAAGCGTCGGGTGGTAATACCGACGCCTATACCGGTTAATATACCGACACTCATCGGGGGTAATACCGACGCATAAACCGGCGTCTATACCGGTGCATATACCGTGTTATATACCAGGGTCAATACCGGGGTGTATACCGACTTTAATACCGAGAAAAATACCACTGTATATATCGACGTCAGTACCGGGGTATATACCGACGCTGTAGCAGAAAATTTTTTTTGGGCAGAATAGTGCTACCTGGCTGTTACTGCCTGCAATGAGCAGGATCAACAACAGCAAACAGACAGCACCATTCTGTCTAAAATAGAGCACAAAAACAACCGTGCTCGTTTGCATATTTTCCTGATCGACAAACAAGAAATTAAATTAAACATTAATACTCAAGAATGTTTTGATCATCAAGCTTGCTATTGAACATGCTTTTTATCCTTGGGATGATTGGAAAGTGCCTGAGAACCTTTACCGGGGGACAGCTTCCCCTTGAACATCTTCTCTATATCAGTTAGAGCCACAATGGGGACATTCTTGCAAATGCTCATATTCATGGCGGAAGAGGCAACAATCATTGCGACAAGCATGAATATTATTGTAATCCATGCCTATGGATTTCAATAACTTCTTCGCATCTGCACGAGATGGAGGCATCTCGTTGCCAGGGGGCAATATCCGATCTTTCAAAAGCCTGCAAGTATGGCAATATCTGATCATTACTATTAAGATTTTCTCAAATACAAGTTGATAATTTATCATTTCAATAGTAGGTGTAATCTCCAAAAAAAGACCTTACTTGAATAGTTCAGTGACACTTGTATTAGACCATCCAAAAATTGACTGCAAATTTAGCATCGTAAGAGATGCACGCAATACAGATATGTTGGCACCATTGTATAATGGAAGGCGTGCAAGTTTACGCATGGCCTCTTTCTCTGGTTCATAATTTGACCGTTGAGAATGTCGTGGTTGATGATCTTCATGTTCATGCTCCTCGAAGAGAGCTTCTTGTTGCTCGATGAAGGCATCCAACATTTCTTCCATTGGACCTTCTTCCATTTCCTGACCTTCTTCCATTCCCTCGGGTGCTGTTAATTGAGCTCCATCTGTCACTCCCTCCTGCGATATCCTCATCCTTTGTTGGGGACGAGAATTCACAGGCGCAATGTTATCAAGATGCGGCTGCACACTTGCTTGGTTGTACGATTGAAACCGTAAATTTTGCAAGCGCTCCATTGGAAATATGCCAGCGTCATGAACATGCTCGTTGCAAATCCTTCGTTTTCGAAAGATTTGGTACTTACATCGCATGCATGGACACGCTATTCTCTCTTCAAGATTGAGAGGCTCCATCTAGCAAGATAACATGTATATGCAGCTCATTAAACACAAATCATTATGCATTACACAAAGCACTATGTAAACCATAAAACAGGGCTTCTTTTTCCCAGCCGCGAGGGAGATTTTAAAAAATAACATTTAAAGCGTCAAACGGGCATAGTGAAATATATGTCGGAATTAGGATTTTGACGGCTCTATAGAAAGCTAACGGAAGATAGAACCTACCCCTAAAAGCATTTTGATTCAGTCAAAGTGGAAGTATATTCTGTTTGACTTTGACCAGAAAGTCAACATGACTACTTTGACCGAGATTGTGATATCCGATTAAGGGGTTCTATGGCTCATTTGAAAACTCTCAAGGAGTAGAATAGAGTCGTGTAATCACTCGGACCTAATCCCAAAAATCCTAGGACTGAATTAGGGTTTTGTAAAATCCCAAAAATTCCCAAAATTCGGTCCCAAAGCTCAATCCGGCTACAAATGATTGGTGTTTCTCCCCTTGGTAGTTGTGAATAACTCTTCAAGTGTATCCATGGGGTAAATCTCCAATCAATAAGCTTGTTTGGCTCCCTTGTTGGAAAAATTCCGCCAGAGTCTCCTTTGTAATTGGAACCAAATCTCAAATAAAAATGCAACTTCTCAAATCACAATGCAATACTCTTTGTATCCCACAATGTCATGAAAGATCATATGCACTCTTTGTCCATCAAAGCATTTGCAATATCCACACAATATGACAAAAAAGGGGCCCCATTGCCCAAATGCATCCACAAAGTCGATGGTGAGGATTGTTGAGGACACGCGTTGAAGCTTGCCGATCTCCCGGCCAAGCTCTTCTCACCCCTTCACCGAGTTTTCCTCCAAGGTGAAGGTTGAGGCCATGTCTTCACACCGGTGTACCTAATCCCCCTTTGTACCGCTTTACCAAGCAATCACGGCACAAAGAGTTCAAGCCATTCTCCCCTTGGCCTCTCCAACCAATGCCAAGGTACCCTCACACATTGCTAGATTCTATAGAAACTTGAAGTGGTAGCAATGGTGAGTGTAGGTACAAAATGATGTGGATAATATCAAATGATAGAACAAGTTTGTTGGCTTACAAGTATTGAGCATGACTCATGCCCTTTTACAATTTAGAACTCATCAATAAAGCATGGACTCATGCCTCAATCCATCATCCAAAAGCTCCAACACAAACCAACAATTCACAATGCCCTCACCATGGCATTTGCATAAGCATTTGTTAACCACAATCAAGGCATTTGCAATTGCATTCCAACAATCCCTTTCACATAAGCCTTATGCACATGCTCTATGCATAAGCCTTATGCACACGCTCTATGCATAAGCCATATGCACACGCTCTATGCATAAGCCTTATGCATAAGCTCTATGCATAAGCCATATGCATAAGTCTTATGCATAAGCCATATGCATAAGTCTTATGCGTACGCTCTATGCATAAGCCATATGCATAAGCCATATGCATAAGCTCTATGCATAAGCCATATGCATAAGTCTTATGCATACGCTCTATGCATAAGTCTTATGCATACGCTCTATGCAAGACTTATGCATAAGCTCTATGCATAAGCTCTATGCTATATGCCTTATGCACTATGCTAACCCTTAATCCCATCACCCAATGGTGTAATAAACATGATCTTGTTTTACATGGATAATAGATCTTACCTTGATAACATATATAAACTCTATGAATAAAGAGAATACCTTATGCATAGAAAAACAGAGCATAAGACTTATATGTTATATGTATAAGAGAGTAAAAACATTCAAAAAGCTTTCAACAAGAAGGCTACGCAAGCTCTATGTACAATGTCCATGCAAGCTTTCAAGAAACCTATGCATAGAGATTTTATAAGCTTGTAAGAAACCTATGCATAGAGATTTTATAAGCTTGCAAACTCTATGCATAAAGCCTATGCATAGAGCTTATGCATAGAGATTTCACAAGCTCACAAGCTCTATGAATAGAGCTTATGCATAACGCTTGCAAGAAGGCTATGCATAGAGATTGCAAGCTTATTATAGGTTTTATGTATAGATATTAAATTAATCCTATGTGTAAGCTTACAAGAACCCAAAACTAACCCTAAACCATAAAACAGGGATGCAATAATTCATAGAAAATAGCATAAACAAGAAAAATCGAAAGAGGATCTACCTCTTTTTTGCAAAGCTGAAGGAGAGGATTGGTGAAAGATTGGTGAGGTGAAAGAGCTGCAAAACAAAATATTAAACAAACTAATTAGTAAATTAAACACAAGAAAAAGAACTAATACAAAACCCTAAAATCTCTATGCATGCATTAGGAGATCTATGCATACATAGAGAGCTCTCAACATGCATAGAGAGCCAAAAAAACACAAAACCCTAAACGTCCTAATTCTTAAATTAAAAAGTAAAAGCAATTGCAAGAACATATTAGGAGAAGGAGAAGAGGAGAAAAGAAGAAAGAAGGAGAAAAGAGGAGAGAGGAAAAAAGAGGAGAGGGAGAGAAAGAGAAGAGGGAGAGAAAGAGACCTTCTTGACCTGTAACGCGCCTTCTCTGCGAAAAAACCAGAAAATAGGCTCTCGGCTGTGAAAAACTTACGAGCGCCGGTATATGCTACGGAATATGCGTCGGAATATACGTCGGTATATGCTACGGAATGTGCGTCGGTATATACGTCGGAATGTACGTCGGTATAGGCGTCGGTATACGCGACGGGACACGAAAATTTGAAAAAACCCCGCCCTACTTGTCTCCTCCAACATTACGACGGACATACCGACGTTCGACATTTGCGTCGGTATTTTAGCGTCGGTATGCCCTCAAGCTCTTGTAGTGTGGGTTGGAGTGTAGCCTCCGCTATGCTATGATATCCCAAACAATGGCGCCGCCTGCCGGGGAACGCACACCTAAGTTAGTGAAGGGTGTTAACCATTACTTCTTACTAAGTGCTCCATTGATTGCAAAATCGTGGATTAGGGTAGATTAGAGTAGAGTTTGCAAGGGCTTTGAGTGTGTGATCTAAAGGGCGCCTTGTGTGTTTTCTGTTTTTGATTAGAAGCAAAAAGAAAAAAAAAAACCATTGTGGTAGAGTAATCCTGCCATTAATTAGGTTCAAGTTGTTTCTGTTTTTGTATTTTTTGTCGTGAGTGGCGTGTGGTGGCGTCGGGCAAGTCAAAGTGGCTGTAGCTAGGCGACGAAGGACTGTGGGAGGTTAGCAGCTGGCCGCACAGCAAAGAAAATATATATATATATATATATACTTGAAGCGTGGCAGCAGCTCGAAGCGCTGTGGAGCCGGACAGCGTCTTCATCGGGCGCAACAGCGAGCAGTTGTAGCCGGGCAGCAAAAGGCTGTAGCTTGGGCGGGCTGTAGCAAGCAGCAGCCGTGAAGGTGTGTGGAAGCGGGCAAGCAAAGGTGTGAAGGGCCAGCTGTAGCAAGGCGGCGAAGCGAAACCGGGCGGCCGTGTGAAGGCGGTGTTTGTAGGCAACCAAGCACCAGCAGTGAAGGTGTGTGGAAGCGGGCAAGCAAAGGTGTGAAGGGCCAGCTGTAGCAAGGCGGCGAAGCGAAACCGCTGCTGTAGACGTGCGAAGAAGCGTGGAGGAAGCGTCGAGGTCTTCGCAGCAGTAGTTGGAGGCAGCGTGGAAGAGATGGTCACAGAAGGTCTGCGTGGAGAGTGGGTGTAGGTGGAGGCGACGAAGGCGGCCAAGGGGCGGTGAGGTGCAGCAAAAAGAAAAAAAAAAAAGGTTGCGGTTGCGAGGCCGTAGGCTGTAAACAGCTGTAGCAAGGAACGCCGGCGAAGAATCCGGCGAGGCGGCGAGGGATAAGGTTGGTACATTTTTTATTTTTTTATTTTTTTATTAAGTTTTCATGTTTTTGTATTCTTTAAATAAAAAAATAATAATAATAAAAAACAACAAAATAATAAAAAAATATATATTTTTTTTTAAAAAAGAGAAGAAAAAAAAGAGAAAAAAAAGAGAGAAAAGCGAAACAAGAGAAGAAAAAAAAAGTGAGAAAAGCAAAAAAAGAGAGAAAAAAGAAAGGAATTAAAAATATATATATATATATATATTTTTTAAAAAAGAAACAATTATTATTTTCATATTTTGAGTTCATTTTTCATTTCTTAATTTTCTGTAAAACTTTGCATAATTAAAGTAGCTTGCATTTTTTTTAAATTTTTGTAAATTGTGTGCATATTTAGTATTTTTTTTAGCGTAATTCATATTTTCTATAATCGATACGAAATTTATTAGTTTAAAAAAAAAGAAAGAAAACGGAAGAAAACAAAAGAAAAGAAATAGAAATTTTAAAAAAAATCTATAAATTAAGTATTTTTTTAGGAGTCCAGATTCTTGCATATTTTATAATTTTGTAATTTTTTAATTTTTTGCATAATTAGGGTAACTTACATTGTTTTAAAATTTTTATAATTTTGTGCATAATTAGTATTTTTTTTAGCGTGATTCATATTTTTTATAATTATAAAAAAAAGAAAAAAAAGTAAAAAAATAAAATCATTTAAAAAATAATAATAATAAAATCAAAATCAAAAAAATAGGATAGGTATTTATACACATATTCATTTTAGTTGCATTTAGTGGTTAGGTAGGGTAATATATATATATATATATATACATATACATATATATATATTTATAAAAAACAAAAAACAAAGACAAAGACAAAACAAAAAACAAAAACACATAAAACACCAAAAAAATTTGACCTTATGCACTTGCGGTCGGGACGTCTTATAGATTCTGCCACCCATAGGGTCTAGGGCACCTTCTAGAGTACATACGCAGGAAAGTGGGACCCAATCAGTAGGAAATTTGGCAGATATTGCTGAAACCCTCTGAATCCCAATCCGATACCCTTTCCTCCAGAACAACTAGTTCATTGTCCATGGACAATCTAGGGCCGTCAAATAGTCATCCCTTAACCCCAAATAGGACACCCACAAGATCTTTTAATCCATTTGAAGCCGACACCATGGAGTTAACACTCAATGTGAGACTCCAATATGTCTACACAAATGCTCAAGGAGCTGAGATCTTTAGGGATCCACAACAACGGTATCTTGTTAAGATCGCAGACATTTTCGCAGAACTTGATAGAGCACCTCTAGTCAATGACCACGGTAACATGTACATGGGTGGAGATGGTGTTCGCTACGAAGTCACCTACCATCCAGAAAATGTAGACAAATTAGGGGAGCTCTATAAAATCGAGTTCTTAGACTTATCGAAGCTTTCCAACGCAAGGGAGTCTAGAGATGACCTGCTCATTGAGCCGGACATGCCTGGACCCTCCAATGCCCAGTCCTCAAAGCCATCCACCATTGATGATTTACTTCTTGTAGATCTAAATTTGGAAAGGGATAGGAAAGGCAAGAGCAAAATGGATCAGGGGGCTGAGAACCAATGGGAGTTTGTACGACAAATTCCAATGACAAAGGTCTTACAAGATGACCCACTTCAAGAGGTCTATAAGGACTCTTTAGAGGGATATTATGCCACAACTAGAATGCCAGAGCTAGATCTTCCTCTAGCACTTGTGGTGGTAGTTGAGAAGCTTGCAGGACACATGAACCGAATAATTGATAAATGGGCCAATGAATACCGAACCTTAGATTGGAAAGAGATTCGGGAGCTCACGTGGAAAGGACAACCATTATTCATGGAAGTGTTCTCAACAAATACAGCCAAACCAGGAGAGACAGCCTTTCTTGGAGAAACTGTTGCTCCTCCCCTATGAGAGTTCACTAGAGAGGGACCCTCAACATCAAAGTGGACCACTGCTAGTAGCCCAACTCTAGCACCAAGACATTATCCGACACCAAAAGTGCGACCACAGATCACACGACAACAAAATCTTTCTCACTATGACAATCGGAGGAGAGGGGAGCCAACTAGGCCTCCCATAAATGCACCTCCTGAAATGCGGGTGACAAGATCTTTGGAGGGGTTTGGTGAGGCTGGTAATAGGGTACCCACACCAATTTTGGATGCATGTGGACCATCTTACCAAAGAGAGGAACAATTCCCACTGAGAGTGAGAGGCCGTAGGCCCTATGATGAGTATTCAAGACAAGTAAGGCCATCAACTCTTTAGAAACTGGTAAAGAAGTACGAAGGGTCGGGAGATCCATACGACCATGTAGCAGCATTTAGGCAAGCAGTTCGAGCTGAGCAAGCATACTCAAATTGAAGGATTTGGACTCACTCTTGAAGGAAAAGCCCTTGCTTGGTTTCAGGCATTAGAGGCTTCAGACAAATCTTCTTTACGAGTTTTGGAAGAGAGATTCATTGCTGCTTTTTCCTTGATGGGAATTCAACATGACACGGTAGCACACATCTACTCTTTCAAGCAAGGCAAGAATGAGAGTGTTAGAGACTGTGTAAATAGAATGAAGCAGTACATTAATCGTTGCCCAGAAGATGAGAAGCCCGCCCAAAGTCGATTAATTTCTCTCTTCTTAAAAGGACTCAAAAATTCAACACTACATACACATCTATATGCAAAGAAGCATACAAATTTCAATGAGTGTTGCCATGATGCTATGGATTTCACCGATAACTTCAAATTCCAAGATGGTTCTGGCCCAGAGGTGAAACCTAGAGATCAGTGGGGTGATGACCAAAGTTCAGGGTCTAGCGCACTAGTAAATCTAGACCAGATAGCTAACCTAGTACTAAGGAGATTGGGACAGACCTATCGCCCACCCATGTAGCCACCACAACAGCAGCAACAACGAATGAGGAGTGTACTACCTACAAGTCCTCATCTTTGTGGAGCATGTGGCGGTAACCATAAAACAGAGGAATGTAATACCTTTTCTCCTCTAGTCACAAACCAACCCACAAAAAAGTGGTGCCAAGCCTGTGCTTGGAACTTTACCCATACCACACAGGAATGTACTCGCATTGCAAGAATGAGACAGGAACGTGAGTAGCCAAGGGGAGGAGTGGCTCCACAAATGTATCAACAGTATACTAATTTTGAACGTAAGCCACCGATGGCACAAGAGCAAGCACGACCTGTTCTTGGTGCCCAACCTCCTGCTCCTGGGACTGCTCCTGTGGTGGTTGTGGACTACGACAATTCAAATATGTGTAGAGACTTGGTAAACCCAGGCTATGTGGAGGAGGAATACGCATCATATTCATCCAAGGAAAATCTCTTTGAAAGTCCTGCATACCTAAGCCAAGCACTGGTTCAACCAGGGGAACAAAACTCTTTAATGTTGCTAGGCGGCTACCAACCTAGGACTCCAGGCCCCTCAGGTCAATGGCAGCCAAGGAAAGTAGAGGCCAAACTAATGGGCCCCTGTTATTATGAGTGCGGATAACCCCATTGGGCTCCTGATTGTCCACATCGCTCAAGGCAAGCATCTCGATCCAATACAACAGTACCACAGTTTCCACCAATTGAAAGATATTGTCTAGGGTGTTGTGTAGAACACTTCCCAAAAGATTGTCTGCTAAAACCACATGAGGAAGGCACCTCTCAACCAAAGGTCTCACTCAACCTTGTAGGGGCAGTTCCATCACCACCTTCATCTGAGAATGAGGATGTCGTGCCACTTAGAGTCATGACTAGATCACAGACACAAAATGCTGAAATACAGACTGATGAGACACCTCGAACTAGGGATACAAAGACAAATCTAGTGGACAAGACCCTACAGTCCAATAGAAAAAAGACCACTAGGAGGAAGAAGAACCGAAACAAGCAAACTAAAAGTACACCCACTAGTTCTCAAGAAGCCTCTCAACAAAACATGAGGGATAAAAATTTTACATCCCAAGAAGTGCATGAGGAACATCAACCTCAATCTGGGCCTAGTGCTAACAAGATGAGACTAGTACGACCGAGGATAGTTCCGGGGGTTCTGTTTTTGTGGATAAAGTGAATGAGACTCTAGATGCCATCATTAATGCTCATAGAAGTCGCATTGCGGCTTTATCTGAGCTACCCAAGAAGCTTCAAGAATACCCAAACCCTCGTGAGGAGAAGATCAATCTAGCTGTACATCAGCAACTCATTAGGGAAGCTCAGTCAATACTTGAGGGACCACCACAACCTATTCCTCGAGGCCCAACCTCTCTTAAGCCAACATTAGAAACCATACCAGAAGTGTCATCAAGTCGGGAAATGAAAAGTGAGCTCATTTCACAAGCTCATAGCGAAAGGTCTGCACCAATTGACACCCAATTGAAAGGAGGTATTCTGCCACCACCTAGCCTTGTCTTCCCATGTAATGATGAAGTTATTGATGCTAATGAGGACATGGCAAATGAGATGTGGGCCGCAGTTCATGAGAAAGTTAATGAGAACATGTCCTCTATTAGTTCGCCTCCATTCTCTGAGGTGGATTTTACCAGGGGCATGGAAAACAACTTTGGACGCCCAAGCATCCAGGAGGAAGTTCAAACAATTGTTTCTCCTAGAAGTAAGCATACAATGAAAACCTTACCATCATATCTAGGAGAATATGAGAACTGTTCTCAAACCTTGAGGATACCCTCCATGCATAAAAGGTTGACAAAGGAGAAGGATATGAGTATCGTGCAAGCTATTTTGTCAGCACCAGTGTGGCTTGTACCTTACCTTTGCTTGATTTGATAAAAATTCGACCTGAGTTGTGGAATGATATTGCCACATGTTTGTCAGAGCAGGTATTGCTACAAAAGGGTCACCATCATTGTACTATACACCCCGAGACAAAGCATGTTATGCCAGTTCCTATCAACAAAGTAGGAAAATTTTGAGAGGACGATCAGGGAAATGCTACCCTCCCATTAGAAGTGCGAAAAGTAGCTTCAACTACAATACTTGATAGTGGTGCAGGAATGGGCATTGTGACAAGGTCCATTTGGGAAAAGTGGGGCAAACGAGCTATTAGGAGTACTAGGATGCGCTTGCAGCTAGTAGATGGAAGCTTAGAACATCCCCTTGGGCTGCTTGAGAACATATTGGTCACCACATGTGGGATTGAATATGAGCACACCTTTGCAGTAGTGGATTTTGGAAAACATCCAAACTATGAAGTGATATTGGGTAGACCATTCATGCAACAATTTCAAATGATTCAAGATTGGGGATACAATTATTTGTACCTCCGACATGATTCTGTCATCACAAGGGTCAACCTAAGGAATCACTCATATCGTGATGTAACAAGGTCTCCAATAGATGAGTTTGATTCTGCTTCATCTGAGGGCTCAAGAGTTACATTGTCAGACGGGCGAGAAGATCTGTGGATGTGTGGAGCCTCATGTAGGGATTTCAACACTGAGAGACTTAAGGGTAATCGAAGTGTATCAGATGAAGCATACATTCCACAACCCTTCCCTGAGCATTTAATTGATCCACTAGAATGGAGTCATGTCCTTGCAACATTATCGACATGTGCTTTACCGAAGCCAATTCAATTTTGTGACTTAGATGGATATGACATTATTCCTATATGAATGGTACAACCACGTGCCCTTCTAGATGATTTGTACTATAGGGATACATCCACAACAGCTATGCATGCCGAGGAAGTCTCAGTGGAGGATTTAACACTCGAATCTGCTAATGATGCTGATAAGGAAGATGGATGGGACTCGGATTTTGATAATAATGTGATAATCACTGAGGATGAGTTAGGAAAGGCACGCTTACTCTTGAGAGGAAGGGAGGTTCAAGTAGAGATCCCTCGAAGCCGACCCAAACGTAAATGCTGTAAGAGCCATAAGAGAATCAGTAGACAAGATGAGCGGGAACAACGTGAGAGACTACAAAAAGAAAAGGAGGAGTCTAAGAGTGAACACTCTCGACCACCACCGCACTTCTCAAGAAAGAACAGATATCTATACTATGTCCAAGCACAAGATAGTATCAAAGACCAAGTAAAACGATCAGATGGATTCCACGCAAGAGAAAAGCTAAAAAATGTTAGCAAAAATTGTAAAAAAACGAAGAAACAAAAACCAAAACTCAAGTCTAAAACCGATTCAAAAGAGAGTGTCGGAAGTGCAAAGACAACGGTTGAACAAAAAAATCCAATGCAAGATGGCAAAGGAGAGCTCAAAACCGCATGGTCTTCAATGAGTGAAGACTCAAGTGGACAAGAACAAGGTCTCAATGTTCCTCCCAATTTCACACAGTACACTCTTCAAGATCGGAAGATTGTTCTTCAACAGCCCATGCGACAAAAACCAAGCGTGCCAGGGGTTTTATATGATGGTCCAGAAGATGCAAAAAAGATTGATATTGCTAAGCCAAGAGAAGAGCCTCGCTATGTGTGGATTGCCACAGACTTGTCCTTAGATGAGGAGAAGTTATTAATTCAAACAATAAAGGAGTATCGCGATGTTTTTGCTTGGAGTTATAAAGACCTCAAAGGAGTTGATCCAAGCATATGTCAGCATACAATTCCATTGCGAGAGGATGCAAAGCCCTCCAAGCAACGTCCTTATACTTATAATGAAAATTTTACACGGAAGATAAAGGAAGAAATAGATAAGCTCTTAGAGGCAGAATTTATCTATGAGATTGAACACACTGAATGGGTCTCCCCTATTGTAGTGGTGCCCAAGAAAAATGGAAAACTTCGAGTATGTGTAAACCTCAAGAAGGTAAATGCAGCTACTGTGCGTGATCATTACCCACTTCCAATCACGGATCATGTTCTGGAACGAGTTGCAGGGAAAATGTATTCAAGGAGTACCTTAGGCAATTTCTTGAGATCTTCATTGATGATTTATGTGTTCACTCACAAGAGCGTGATGATCATATAGAACACCTCCGACTTGTGTTTCAAAAGTGTCAACTTTATCGTATATGCTTGAATCTTGACAAGTGCAAATTCATGGTAAGACAAGGGAAAATTTTGGGCCATATTGTTTCTCGCATGGGATTTCAACAGATATGGATAAAATTGATGTCATTGTCTCATTACCTCGGCCTATCAACCCTAAAGGGGTACAAACATTCATGGGACATTGTGGCTATTACCGTAGATTCATCTACATGTACGCTGTCCTAGCCAGACCATTATATGCTCTTCTTGTAAAGTTTAATTGGATTGATGAGTGTGAGGAATCCTTTGAAAAGTTGAAGCAAGCATTAGTGACTGCACCCATCTTACCGGCACCAGATTGGAACCAAATCTTTCATGTCCATATTGATGCTTCAAACTTTGCAATTGGATGTATTTTGGCTCAATTGGGAGAACATAATAAGGATTTCCCAATCTCATATGCTAGTCGACAGTTGAACAATGCTGAGAAGAATTATACCACAACAGAAAGAGAAGGATTGTCCATGATATATGCAGTGAAAAAGTTTCGCCATTACCTTTTGGCTAACAAATTCATATTTTTTGTGGACCATCAAGCATTGCTATATTTGGTAAATAAGGCTTGTGCAACTGGAAGGATTGTGAGGTGGTTTATCATCCTTCTTGAGTTTGATTTTGAAGTGGCAGTTCGAAAAGGAACAACTCATCTCAGGGCAGATCATTTGTCTCGAATCACCTCTGGCGAAGCTCCTGTGGGTGTGGATGATGATATGTTAGATTCAACACTTTTCCTTGTAGAGACAGCTCCTAGATGGTCTGAATCCATTTTAGAAATTTTGACAAGTGGGCAGATACAACTAGCGGGTCCTAATGTGGACCTATGGCGACCGTTCAAGTTAATCTCAGGAAGATTATATCGTCAGGGTAATGAAGGAGTGTTGCGGCTTATACCTAACCCTGACCAATATGATTCAGGATGGGCAATGGTGGCCTACCATGCATGCAGATGCTGAAACATTTGTTCGTAACTGTGCTTCATGTCAAATTCAACAGCCAATTCATAATGTCACATTATTCCAAATTTCAACTACACCAAGTTAGAGTAAGTATATTGTGGACTATCTTCAGCATGGTCATACGGATCGAAAATTCCTAAACATCGAAAGCGTGCTATTAAAGTTGAAGCGGCAAACTATATGCTGATAGAGGGCCAACACTACAAGAGCTTGAGGGCATACCGACGCTAAAATACCGACGCAAATGTCGAACGTCGGTATGCCCGTCGTAATGTTGGAGGAGTATTTTAGGGCGGGGTTTTTTCAAATTTTCGTGTCCCGACGCGTATACCGACGACTATACCGACGCATATTCCGACGCATATACCGACGCACATTCCGTGGCATATACCGACGTATATTCCGACGCATATTCCGTAGCATATACCGGCGCTCGTAAGTTTTTCACAGGCGAGAGCTTATTTTCTGATTTTTTCGCACAGGAGAGCGCGTTACAGCTAGAGAAGGTCTCTTTCTCTCCCTCTTCTCTTTCTCTCCCTCTCCTCTTTTTTCCTCTCCTCTTTTCTCCTTCTTTCTTCTTTTCTCCTCTTCTCCTTCTCTTAATATGTTCTTGCAATTTCTTTTACTTTTTAATTTAAGAATTAGGATGTTTAGGGTTTTATGTTTTTTTGGCTCTCTATGCATGTTGAGAGCTCTCTATGTATGCATAGATCTCCTAATGCATGCATAGAGATTTTAGGGTTCTGTATTAGTTCTTTTTCTTGTGTTTAATTTACTAATTAGTTTGTTTAATATTTTGTTTTGCAGCTCTTTCACCTCACCAATCTTTCACCAATCCTCTCCTTCAGCTTTGCAAAAAAGAGGTAGATCCTCTTTCGATTTTTCTTGTTTATGCTATTTTCTATGAATTATTGCATCCCTGTTTTATGGTTTAGGGTTAGTTTTGGGTTCTTGTAAGCTTACACATAGGATTAATTTAATATCTATGCATAAAACCTATCATAAGCTTGCAATCTCTATGCATAGCCTTCTTGCAAGCTTTATGCATAAGCTCTATTCATAGAGCTTGTGAGCTTGTGAAATCTCTATGCATAAGCTCTATGCATAGGCTTTATGCATAGAGTTTGCAAGCTTATAAAATCTCTATGCATAGGTTTCTTACAAGCTTATAAAATCTCTATGCATAGGTTTCTTGAAAGCTTGCATGGACATTGTACATAGAGCTTGCGTAGCCTTCTTGTTGAAAGCTTTTTGAATGTTTTTACTCTCTTATACATATAACATATAAGTCTTATGCTCTGTTTTTCTATGCATAAGGTATTCTCGTTATTCATAGAGTTTATATATGTTATCAAGGTAAGATCTATTATCCATGTAAAACAAGATCATGTTTATTACACCATTGGGTGATGGGATTAAGGGTTAGCATAGTGCATAAGGCATATAGCATAGAGCTTATGCATAAGTCTTGCATAGAGCGTATGCATCAGACTTATGCATAGAGCGTATGCATAAGACTTATGCATATGGCTTATGCATAGAGCTTATGCATATGGCTTATGCATAGAGCGTAGCATAAGACTTATGCATATGGCTTATGCATAAGACTTATGCATATGGCTTATGCATAGAGCTTATGCATAAGGCTTATGCATAGAGCGTGTGCATAAGGCTTATGCATAGAGCGTAATTGCATAGAGCGTGTGCATAAGACTTATGGCTTAGGGATTGTTGGAATGCAATTGCAAATTCCTTGATTGTGGTTAACAAATGCTTATGCAAATGCCATGGTGAGGGCATTGTGAATTGTTGGTTTGTGTTGGAGCTTTTGGATGATGGATTGAGGCATGAGTCCATGCTTTATTGATGAGTTCTAAATTGTAAAAGGGCATGAGTCATGCTCAATACTTGTAAGCCAACAAACTTGTTCTATCATTTGATATTATCCACATCATTTTGTACCTACACTCACCATTGCTACCACTTCAAGTTTCTATAGAATCTAGCAATGTGTGAGGGTACCTTGGCATTGGTTGGAGAGGCCAAGGGGAGAATGGCTTGAACTCTTTGTGCCGTGATTGCTTGGTAAAGCGGTACAAAGGGGGATTAGGTACACCGGTGTGAAGACATGGCCTCAACCTTCACCTTGGAGGAAAACTCGGTGAAGGGGTGAGAAGAGCTTGGCCGGGAGATCGGCAAGCTTCAACGCGCGTCCTCAACAATCCTCACCATCGACTTTGTGGATGCATTTGGGCAATGGGGCCCCTTTTCCGTCATATTGTGTGGATATTGCAAATGCTTTGATGGACAAAGAGTGCATATGATCTTTCATGACATTGTGGGATACAAAGAGTATTGCATTGTGATTTGAGAAGTTGCATTTTCATTTGAGATTTGGTTCCAATTACAAAGGAGACTCTGGCGGAATTTTTCCAACAAGGGAGCCAAACAAGCTTATTGATTGGATGATAGAATAGATAATGATTTTTAAAATGATGTATCTTAATGATTATGCAAATAGTTATGACATATTTGTAATGGTTTTATGACATTGAAGGTCCTTTCATTGTTTACCATTGTTAATGTTTACCATCATAATCACTACTGTAGGAGCAAGTTGATATAGTTTTACCAATGTTGTTTATCATTGTTAATGTTTGTCTTATGGTTCTTTCATTCATTGTTTACCGTGTAATTTTCATTTCGCACAAGTTTGTCATATGGTTTTTTGTCCAACAGGCCATGGGTGACTCACCGCCCTACGACTACAGTCCAGATTTCTCATTTAATCCTACACCGCAGGGCATGAGTCCCCAGCAGTTATATGGTTTTCTTTCGTCCATGACTCCAGAGCAGAGAGCCATGGCTCAGAGTTATTGGGGTTCTGGAGCAGGGACATCTGCCTCACCATCTGGCTTCCCGACGCCAGTTCCCACACCCGTGGGTACGACAGCAGCTCCCACACCTCATACCACACAGCCTTCCACTCCTCTTACAGCTCGATCTACCACCTCTTCACATAGACGGCGCTCACGTAGTAGGTCTTCAGGGGGAGGTTGTTGTGGTGGTAGTGCCATAGATGCTGTGACACCACCACCACGTGAGCGTCGTCCTTCGCTCTCATCTGTTGATAGCACACCCATAGGGTCACCTTCCACTCCCTGGAGTGCACATGACCATGACAACAGCAAGATTTACACAATTAGGGATGGGGCACCAATAATGGATACTGCAGGGAAGGCAATGAAGACACGCATTCGACAATTGTGCACTATACAGTTTCATGACTCTGTCATGACTAAATGGGATCAGCAAGACAAGGGGAAGAAAAATTATATAAACACAAAGATAAAGCAAGAGTTCCAGCCATCTGACCCTATGAATGTCGTCTCTAATGAGTGGATACAGTATACAGCTCGCATTTTGATGGGGCATCGTAGGTCAGAGGCGAGGGACGCATTTAGAGAGGGGAAGGAGAAACCTGTTTGGCTAGATGACAGGGAGTGGGCAGCCATTGCTCAGGAGCTCACCGAGACACCAGACAGGTTTCAACAACAAAGAGAGGCGGCAAGGGCAAGACTCCAAACAGTAGGGGCTTCTCATCTCGGGAGTGGTGGTTACGAAACCATGCGTCATGAATTCGTAAGTGTTTGTAGCAATTTTATTTATTTAAATGTATGTATGTGGGCTAAATGTTGATTTCTAAAAGTTATAATTGTTAATCGTGTGTGCAGGAGTTGGCCATGAATCGCCCACCAAGTAGACGAGAGGAGAAGTACGCTCACAAACATGGCCTTGTGGCCTTGTTTGAGATGCTTGAAGAAGAAGGAGAGACCGTCAATTGGGAGGCATTACCATGATGTAAGATGACCTTCAAACTAATGAAATATGATCAAAACATTCTTGAGTATTAATGTTTAATTTAATTTCTTGTTTGTCGATCATGAAAATATGCAAACGAGCACGGTTGTTTTTGTGCTCTATTTTAGACAGAATGGTGCTGTCTGTTTGCTGTTGTTGATCCTGCTCATTGCAGGCAGCTAGGCAACAGCCAGGCAGCACTATTGTGCCCAAAAAAAAATTTCTGCTACAGCGTCGGTATATACCCCGGTACTGACGTCGGTATATACAGTGGTATTTTTCTCGGTATTAAAGTCGGTATGTACCCCGGTATTGACCCCGATATATAAGACGATATATGCACCGGTATAGACGCCGGTTTATGCGTCGGTATTACCCCCGGTGAGCATCGGTATATTAACCGGTATAGGCGCCGGTATTACCACCCGACGCTTATACCGACGCTACTATTCCGGCGCTTATACCGATGACGAGGCTTTTTTAGACCCCGTTAAATAGCGCCGGTATAAGCCCCGGTATTAGGCTAACATGTAGTAGTGCAACTCTACAAGAGGGGCAAGGATGGCAACTTATGCATGTGTGTATGTGAAGCTGACTATTTGAAAATCTTAACTCATGCACATGCAGGTGTTGGGGGTGGACACTTTTCGGGCAATACCACAGCTAAGTTAATTAGGTGGTCTGGGCTTTGGTGGCTAACCTTACAAATGGATGCCGAAGAATATGTGAAACGTTGTGACGATTGTCAAAGGACCAAACCTCCCATCACAAAGGACAATATGCCATTTCGGCCTATGTTAAGCACACGTGCTTTTGCAAAATGGGGTATTGATTTTGTCGGTCCCATTAAACCTCCAGCTCATCACACGCATGCAGAATATATTATAGTCGCAACCGACTATTTGACCAAATGGGTAGAAGCAAAGGCTACAGTCAAAAATGATGCCAAAACCACAGCCAAGTTCTTGTATGAGTACGTGTTTACATGCTATGGCTTACCCATTGAAATTGTTAGTGATCAAGGTGTGCACTTTGTGAATGAGGTCATAGAGTTTTTGCTTCAAGAATTTATAGTAATTCACAAGCGTTCTGCACCCTATCGTCCCCAGACCAATGGAAAAGCTGAGAGTACTAACAAGATTCTCTGCACAGCACTCACAAAGATTGTTGAGGGACATAGGACTGATTGGGAGCAAAAGTTGCACTCAGTTCTTTGGGCATATAGGACAGCCTATAAAACATCTGTGGGCACAACCCCATTTGAGCTTGCTTTTGGATTAGATGCAATTCTTTGAATTTCTTGTACCTACTCTACGAGTAGCTAAACAATTGGATTGGACTGGTCATGAGCTTTCACAACGCATTGATGAATTGGAAAAGCTTGATGAGACCCCCTTATTGGCGGTAATGGGGATGTATGCTTAGAAGAGGAGACAAAAGCAATGGTATGATAGAAATGTAACAACTGGCCGATTCAAAAAAGGAGACCTTGTGCTCTTGTACACACTTAAGAAGCATAAACGAAAGCTCAAGAAACGTGGCCTAGGACCATTTGTGATTAATGAGCTTACTCCAAGTGGTGCAGTGCGTTTAGAGACACTAGAAGGTGAGCAAATGCCTAACTTCATTAATGGAAGTCGTCTCAAGAAATACAATGAACCATTAATTGCAGCCATGCTTCAACAGATGCATGCTGCACAAACACGAAAAGAAGCACTTGACCTACTTAAACGTCAGGCTCAAGAAGAGGCTAAAGCTAGAGTTGCAAAAGCCAAGGAGCGTCGCAAAGCTTCTATGATGGCCTTACAGTTGGCTACCGATGAACCATATGTCGATCCATTCAATATTCAAGTGTGCCTTCATCTTCATGAGACTACCTACTTTGTCTTTGCCTTAATTGACTCTGGTGCAGATTATAATGTTCTCTAGTTTGACACATGGATAGCCTTGGGTCAACCAACACTTGTACACATTCCTGTTGACTTACGAAGCTTCCCAGGTGAAGATAACCCTATAGAGGGAAAATGTGTCATTATGATGTCCATTCAGGATCACCAGATGTCAGTGCCCTTTTATGTGGTAAGTAAGTCCAAGGCAGTAGTAGAGGCTATTCTCAGTCGATCGTGGTGGTTAAGTGCTACCAATTGCTCATTAGATTGGAAGAATAGACAATACAAGTTGCAAATTGATTCTGATTGCATCTTGGGATCTGCTACTCCACGAGCTTTATCGTGTCAAAAGGGTAATGTTTCTACCTTACACAACCCACTCTCAAAATATGCTCTTGAAGCTCCAAAACAAGTAATGTGGATAATGAGTACTCAAGTGAGGGCCATGGCTGGCATGTTCCAACTACTCTAGTTGCTGCTCAAAGAAGGCCAGGCAAGAAGGAATTATCAATTTGGCTACCCAAAGACGCGTACAAACTTGTACCATCTAGTCCAGTTGCTAAGCCTCCTAAAAAGCACATCATTTCCAAGCCTAAACCTCGGATTGTTACTCGATGGGTCCCAAAACATGTTCTTAAAGCACAAGGCTATTATGAGGGTGCAACAGCAATTTGGCTTCCAAAATGCCATGGTTTGCTAGGGGTAAAAGAGTGTTTCAGAAAGATTCCAAAAGCCACCCTTGATTTTCCAGGGTTTGATTTTTTTGCGAGCTTTATTTGGCGAGCTTTTTGGAGATAAGATAGTTTTATGCAAGCTTGTAAGAAAAATGATACATTTTGGTGAGCTTTTATATAGTACGTATTTATGAAAGAGAAATAAATACATTCACATACATACATACATATATACATGCATATTCTCAAACACACCTACCTACCTACCTTCCTACATATATACATACACATATACATACATACATATATACACACATTTGTACAATATATACATACATGCATGCATGCATACTCCCAAACATATACATGCATGCATACATACATACCTGCATACCTACCTACCTACCTTCCTACATATAAACACACATTTTATGTCAAAGAAACTTAAATATAGACACAAACATACCTATCTATGCACCTTTCTTCCAATATTTATTTCAACACAAGTAAAAACAAGTATACCCGGCTCATTTTTTCTTACAAAAAGATTGAGTTCACATTTCCTTACAAGAAGATATATGGTTGTGTAAGATTCCTCTCCCAACCCCTTTTTGATGTCTAGTATCTTCCCCTGTAATCAACCCTCTTCAGAAATATAAAGACCTTGTTTCTAACTATTTTAGCCTAGAGAGAGAAAATATTCTAGAGAGAGAATATTCAGATTTTGAATATTTTTAGATAGAAAAATATCTCTTATAATTCAGATGAGTTCCCCTGAAACAGAAATTCAAAAAAGAATTTTCCAATGTGCAATTGGAATTAATTGGAAATAGGTATAAAGAACCTTAGTCTAAGGGTCTAGATTTTCAGAAATCTTTAGACTATGGTCCAATTAAGGTTCCTATGGGCCAATAGCATCAATCCATGTAGGGAGTAGATAAATCCAACTTGTAAAAAGAAAATACCCAAAAATGAGTAAATGCTCACATGAGGTGAAGAGTTGAAAATGTACAAGGTTTATTAGTAAAAAAACTATGTGCAATATTAAAAATATGAGATATTTTGGGTATAATGATTTTATTATGACACATATGTAAGGAAGGGAAGTCCCTTAAATGCTCACATAAGATGAAGAGTTGAAAATGTACAAGGTTTATTAGTAAAAAACTATGAGCAATGTTAAAAATATGACATATGTAAGGAAGGGGAATTCTTTAAAGGAGGTGCATATTTCACATAAGATGAAGAGTTGAAAATGTACAAGGATTATTAGTAAAAAACTATGAGCAATATTAAAAATATGACATATGTAAGGAAGGGGAAATTCTTTAAAGGAGGTGCATATTTCACATAAGATGAAGAGTTGAAAATGTACAAGGATTATTAGTAAAAAAACTATGAGCAATATTAAAATGATTCCAATATGACACATATGTAAGGAAGAGGAGTTCTTTAAAGGAGGTGCATATTTCACATGCTTGAATGAGTTTTAAACTCATAAAAATTGAGATATTTCATCTCTCCTCTCTCCTCATTCAAGTCTAGTTCCAAAAAGTTAGCTTAACTGACCTAAAAATGGTCAAATATTGACCAAACTGATTTAGAAAATTCTAGAATCAGTTTGTTTGGTTAGGAGCTCAATTTTTCCTATAAATAGAAGCCTCCCCCTTGTTGAAAAATATATAGTGTTTATGCATCGTTACTCTACTCCACCTAAGCCAAGAACTGTGAATTCATTTAATAATTCACTAGTTTTTGGAGCTTCCCTCTTTCTTCAATCCCCATTAGTGGCTCCATCAACATACTTAACCAATTGATTGGTTGGGGGCCTCTACCGTGAACAAAGAATCAAGCAAGTTGTAAGGTAATTAGTGAATATTGATCTTTCTATAATTTCTCAATGTTTCTCTCTTCTCAACCCCTCTCAAGCTTGAGAAGTTTAATTGGTATGGTTTTTTTTAAAATGCTATTGAAGTTTGAATAGTAGTGAAGAGTTACATAATGCTATTGAAGTTAATTTTCATTTATGTTTAAATTCTAATGATTTTTATGTAAATTCTCTCTCTCACTCAAGAAATGGTCATACTCATGACCCATTCTCAATCCAAATCAAGCTTTTCATAAAGCTTTTCCTTAACCCAAGATTAAGCTATGCTTGAGGCCAAATTAATGGCTTTTTTCTGTATATTAATGATTCAATCCATTATGGATCATTTTAATTATTTCCTTAATGATAAGCATTATCCCTTAGAAAAATTGAGATTTATCAGTCATAGCAGCGGAGCTATGGCAAAATTTTTATAAAAATTATGCATAAAATAATCTCATTCAAAGCATAAAAAGAGGACTTCCTACCATATTCTAGGAATTATCATCCTAGATTAATTGAAAGAAATTCATTACAATCATGGAGAAATTGAATTTTAATATCATGCATAAAGGATAAGTTTTTATATCAAAAGTGTTATTTTTACCATTTTTATTTCATGCATAGAAGTATGCATAATAGATAAATTTTTATATCAAAAGTGTTATTTTTACCATTTTTATTTCATGCATAGAAGTATGCATAATGGATAAATTTTTATATCAAAAGTGTTATTTTTACCATTTTTATTTCATGCATAGAAGTATGCATAATGGAAAAATTTTTATATCAAAAGTGTTACTTTTATCATATTGGATTTCATGCATAGAGGTAGGCATAAAAGTTGATTATTTTATTATAAAAGTGTGACTTTTATCATAATTGAATTTCATGCATATAGGTATGCATAAAAGATATTCTTTTTATACTAAAAGTGTGATTTTCCTCATAAATGGATTTTATGCTTAACTTAGATGCATAAGAGAAATTTTTTTATTCTAAAAGTGTAATTCCTACCAAATTGAATTTATGCATAAGAAGATGCATAAAAGATTGATTTTTAATTCAAAAGTGTCATTCTCATCTAAATTGAATTTATGTATAGAAAAATGCATAAAAGATTAAAATTTAATTCAAAAGTGTCATTTTCATTAAAAATGAATTTATGCAAAGGAAGATGCATAAAAGATTGATTTTTACTTTGAAAGTATTAATCTCCTTAAATAGAATTTATTCATAAATAAATGTGTAAAGAAATCTTATATCAAATGTAAGAATTCTCTTGTATTCTATAAATAGATAAGAGATGTGATAGGATGTGATAAGAGGTGTGATAAGATGCTTATGAAATAAGTTAGGAGGTGATAAGAGATGTGATAAGAGGTGTGATAAGAGGTGATAAGATGCTTATGAAATAAGTTAGGAGGTGATAAGATGAATTAAGATGTGTATGGGGGGATGAGGTAAGAAGTGTATGTGATAGGATAAGATGTATATGGGTTGTGATAGGGCGAGAATGGATGTGATGTAAAAGATTAGATGTGAAGGTATATGGGGTTATATAAATGGGAATGTGGAAATGGATGTATGTATGTGGATGTGTGGATGGAAGATGGGAGTGTGGATGTATGAACGTGAAAATGGATATATGCATGAAGATATATATGCATAGGTGTGAATGTGGATGTAGATGTGGATGTATAGATGTGAATGGATGTGGATGTATAGATGTGAATGGGAATGTGGATGTGGATGTATGTGAATGTGGATGTAGATGTGGATGTATAGATGTGAATGTGGAATGTGGATGTGGATGTATGTGAATGTGAATGTAGATGTGGATGTATGTGAATGTGAATGTAGATGTGGATGTATAGATGTGAATGTGGAATGTGGATGTATGGGAATGTGGATGTGGATGTATGTGAATGTGAATGTGGATGTGGATGTATGTATGTATGTGGATGTAGATGTGGATGTATGGATGTGTATGTATGAATGTGGATATGGGATGTGGATGTATAAATGAGGATGTGAAAATGGAGGTAAGCATGTAGATGTGGATGTATGAACGTGAAAATGGATATATGCATGAAGATATATATGCATAGATGTGAATGTGGATGTAGATGTGGATGTATAGATGTGAATGGATGTGGATGTATAGATGTGAATGGGAATGTGGATGTGGATGTATGTGAATGTGGATGTAGATGCAGATGTATAGATGTGAATGTGGAATGTGGATGTGGATGTATGTATGTATGTGGATGTAGATGTGGATGTATAGATGTGAATGGGAATGGGGATGTGGATGTATGTGAATGTGAATGTAGATGTGGATGTATAGATGTGAATGTGGAATGTGGATGTATAGATGTGGATGTATGGGAATGAGGATGTGGATGTATGTGAATGTGAATGTGGATGTGGATGTATGTATGTATGTGGATGTAGATGTGGATGTATGGATGTGTATGTATGAATGTGGATATGGGATGTGGATGTATAAATGAGGATATGAAAATGGAGGTAAGCATGTAGATGTGGATGTATGGATGTGAATGTGGATGTGGATGTGGATGTATGGATGTGGATATGGATGTGTATGTATGAATGTGGATATGGGATGTGGATGTATAAATGAAGATGTGAAAATGGAGATAAGCATGTAGATGTGGATGTATGGATGTGAATGTGGATATGGATGTGGATGTATGGATGTGGATATGGATGTGAATATATGATATGTGATGTGAAGGAAATTGAAGTGAAGAGATGGAAAATGAGGTGATTGGATGAGTACACATATAAATGGAATGTGGAATAAGTAATATGGATTAATGAGGAACAATGTGGAAAAATGAGAGTTAATATAGAAACTGTATTTGTAAACTGTTTGTAAATGATGTTTGTAAATGGCTGTTTTATGTCAAGAATGCTGGGGAAGCATTTTGACCGTCTTGTGATTAAGGTCGTGGAGACCTAACTGATAAAGTTGCAACTGCTGACGGAGAGTCAATGAAGGACGTCTCGCGTAGCAAGGTCGACCGAGGTCTTGACCAGCCTCGATTCGATTAAAATGGTGAGCTTCCGGTATGGTGGATGAGGGACCAAGGAAGCGGCCTATGAGTGAAGCGCTAGGTCACCTGCGAAGGATCCTAGAGGGTGCTGACCATACGGTGCTCGGGCTCTGGGTCACCTAGGATACCCACGCGTGCGTCGAGGAAGATATTGGAACAAGGAGTAAGAGTTGTTTTGTGAAACCGGGCATGGATCTGGTTGACTAACCTTGCTGGTCCTCAACGGATGAGTCCATGGCTCTTTTATATGGATCTTGCTGATCTTCAACGAGAGTCCATCTTGATAAATGATTATATTGCCGAGTATTATGGGCTAGGAACTATGGAAACGGCCCCTGTGTGGACAGGTGGTGAGCGTTCTAGTTGCCAATGATGCCATAGATACTCTGATGAAGGAATGATGTGAAATTATGAATCAACCGGATAAATTGGAAGATTGTGATCAGTGGTACTATGGTTTCATTAAAGGATTGTCTTAAACTAAGAAAAGGCAATTTCATATTGGGTGTGTAAGTGGTGTGGCTAGTTTTATGTTTGCATGAACTTCCGGCTAGGGGGCCTTGGAACTCTTTTCCTTGGTACCCGGGATAAAAACCTAACCAAATTTCAAATTGGATCCCATCACTACAGTGGTTGGGCGGTTGGCTAACCCATGGGATCGGATGGGGTTAGGCTGGACTGATGGATCCGTAAATCGAGACTCAAAAATTCTGTTATTACGATAGATAAAGTAAATCCCGGATAGAAATTGTTCTATGGATAGGAATCAACGGCTGTGCCTCTTGAATGGGGAAAAAAGCGTTGATCCCAATGATCCAAGTGCAAGTTTCTTCCTTGATCTGACCAAGTATCTTATAGATGCAATTGGATCAGCTCGATCAGAAATGATCTTGACTACGTTAGAGTAAAAAGTCATCCTGGTGGAATCGCCCGTGCTTTCTGGTAAAGGAAGTTTTTCCGGGTTCGGTTTTGGAACAACCGACGGATTAGTCTCTTATCCGGATATCCGTGGGCGAGGCCCCGAGTGTGGGACCCCTGTCCCACGCGAGAAGTGCTACTTCCGCTGCTAGTACCCCCAAATCCGTTGCTCGGTGGGAACAGGGATCTCTCAGTTGGTATCAGAGCTTTACCATAGCGTCGCAAGCTACCTACAATGAGACTTTAGAGTACCTGATCGTATACTCCATCCCAAAGCAAAGACAAAAATATTGGGTTCAAATTTTCTTACAAAAAGATTGACTTCACATTTCCTTACAAGCTTAAGTAGGAATGAACATGAGAGGGGCTTGATTAAAGCTTAAGTATAGACACAAACATCCTTGCTTCGAGGACGTGATAGTATATTGCCCACTTCCTCTGGTGATAGTGTCGGTTGATGCATTACCATATCCTCATTCTTATGTAATCCCAAAACTCGCAAGAAGACAAAATAGATATGCTTACATGCAACATAAGGCTTTCCTCTAGATTCTCTTTGCATGAAATGAGGACATGTACACCAAGGTTGTACCTTGATGTGTATAAAATAGTCCTCACATGCCAAATGAAAAATAGAGTAGGGGGACGGCTGCATTGCACTCTCATTAAGGACTGTCACTGTCAAGGCCTCGGCACTACTTATCCTCTTTTCTGCTTCTTTGGAAATCTAATGCCACCACTTGGTTGATCTCTTTGTATTCTGTGTAGCATCATGTGGCCTCTTGTCACTTTCTTTGTTGCCTGCTGCTTGTGTGGACGTTTCTCCCACCCCTGACACAAAAGGTTCTTCATGAGTAACATCTAACTTGAACCCTTCCTTTACTAATTTCTCTACCTCTTGGCTGGTTATGTTGGTCCCAACATCCACTTTCCACATATCTGGGTATGATGGCTTGTATATTATATTTGGATCTACATGCCATGTGTGTGAAACATCTGAAGGACAAAACCACATCATTTGAGCCTTTGGCCCTCCCAGACCAGGATGTTGTCGCTCTGAGTAGAATCTAGGGGCAACAACTCCAATAGAGCTAGATCTTCCCTGTATGTATGAGTTGCACTTAAGTTTTCCATCAATACCTCCCAAACATTTGACTTTTGAGTTCAATGGGGTTCGTCTAATGGCCCACATTGTGCGTCCAATGGCCTCTTCCTTTACATGCATTTATCCTCCGCTCATTGTGCCATAATGTTGTTTAGGCTCTTCATGTCCGACATCTTTGTTTCCTCCAGTCGTTGGACTTTTTGGTCCTCCCCTTGAAGCGTGACTTGCTGGACTGTTTGTTCTAGATCTATCTCCAAAACTGGCATCAATTTTCTTTAATTCGTCTAAACCTAAAAAACATAATTTCACAATAAAGAGAGGACCGAATGTAAAAAAATACATCCGAATATAATTAAGTTACACAATGAATACTCACCTCTGGTTTTCCATAAGAGGACTCAACTCCTCCAAAAAATTACAGAGCTCATGATCCCCAATACTTGTAGGTAGCTCATCATTTTGATTCATCATGGAGGAAAACAGCATATCCTTCACAATATCCATCTGTATTTTTCGAGGACCTGCACTTCTCTGGGCTTTCAACACTTGAGAAACAAACATTTTCACGCGCTCCAACATTGACCTTGAAGTTCCTGGCTGAACTGGATGTTCATGCAGCCTGCCGGTGTGGAGCATCATTCTTGTAATAGTTGTGTCACGAGGCATTACGTAATACACAACACATCTACATACTTGCACACAGTGTGAAGTTTTGCGACAAAAGTGGTAAACTATTTTAGTTTTCTCATCCTCTGTTCAGAAGTCCAACTGCAATCTTTTTTGTCAGATGTCCATGAAAGAAGGTGTTGTTATACCTTTTATTGTTCAAGTAAAAAGGACAGCTGAGCCTATGGCACTCCAAAGTACCAACATAATAGCTAATACGCACGGTACAACTTACAGACATGTTTGATGTTATTGGGCGTGTCCATAGGTGACCATCATATTTTTGCTCCATTCCATCCATATTTCCTATTTTGCCATATGTTGGTGGAAACTCTAGGATGGAATCACCATCATAATGTCTTGGCACCTCCTAGACTTAGATGACTCAAGTAACTTTTTCCAACAATGAACGTAGAAGAGAAGGTTCCTCCTTCTTACGAAGAACTGAAAGTATACTCTCTGAAGCAATACATTCATCTTCAGAGATATTGTGCTTTGAACCTTGTGGATTGCTCGTGCCTTCACGTGGTTGCAAAATAGTTGCTGAGCCATTCAAGTCACTCTCAAAGGAGGAGCTCGAGATATGAACATGGGTGTTTTGTGTCCCTAATTCTTTATCCACTGAAGTCTCCAAATGTCAGACATCTTGGGCAATGTAATCAGCACTAGAATCAAGACTATCAGCAGCAGCTGCACAGAGAGGACTACATTGTAGCATATATGTTTTACTTCGAGTAATATCTATGAGGTAGTTTTTATTGCCCTCCATATCATAATGAGTGATGATTTCCTACAGGCTTCCATTGGTCCTAGTAGCTTTCACTCCAGAAAGGGCGTGTGATGAAGGCAGAAACCCTTGTAGATATCCATGACTGACAAGCGTGGTCAGGTGGAGAAGTATTAAAGTTTGAGATTTTTTGCTGCAGCCATCTCCCACTCAAAGGTGACAGTGTGCTCCAAAGGGAAGGCAGTACGAAGATGCAGAAAGGACAGGAGAGACGAAAATGTGAATTGAAAATATAAAAACGAAGGAACAGGTGGGACTTTATGAAACAAAAATAAAAGATTGGGTATCTAGGTGGAGCAATCACGATTGAGAATGAAGGCGGTTGAAATGATAATACAAGGTGGAGCAATCACGATTGAGAATGAAGGCAGTTGAAATGATAAAACAAGGTGGAGCAATCACGATTGAGAATGGTCACGATAAATTTTTTTTAATAAAAAATATACAAATATATATAAAAATATACAAATATATACATTTATTGGTAAGTATTATTTTTACAAAAGGCTAGTCTCTTTGTAAATACACACACACACACACACACATGTCTATATTTATATATTATATTGTATATATTTTATGCTAAGAATCTATTAGGATATATATATTTTAGTGTGTGTGTGTGTATTTACAAAGAGACTAGCCTTTTATCTATTTTAGGATATATAGATATATTAGACTATATATCTATTAGGCTACACACACACACACACACACACACATTTATTAAAATATATATAGCTTAATGTGTGTGTGTGTGTGTGTGTAACCTAATAAACACCTAGACTAAAATATATATATATATACATCAATATATAAATACCTAGACTAAACTATATTCTCTCTCTCTTTTGAGCCTAAATGTTTAAAAAAGTTTTAAAAGAGCATGAGTTTTCTCTTTGTTGTTGTGCATCACATATTCTCTCTCTCTCTCTCTCTCTCTCTCTCTCTCTCTCTCACACACACACACACACACACACACACACAATTTCAATAACATAAATAATAGAAAAGTTTTAAAAAAGTATGCCACACATATTGAACCATTGAAAAATGTGTGTGTATGTGTGTGTGTAAGTGTCTATCTATAGCTTAATACATTTTTAGCCATATATATGTGTGTATATGTATATATCTATCTTTAGGCTATATATATTTTAGGCCACACACACACATATATGGTACACATATTTTAGGGTACTCTCAACTCAGCAACAAGCGAACGGGCGAACGGGCGAATGCATCTGTGAAAAGAGGTACTGTTCTCTCTGCTGTTTTTTTTCTGTTAAATTGAGAGCCGACGGCTATGTTGGAGGTGGCGGTGGAGAAGATTGCGGCTATGTTGGAGGTGACAGAGGAGAAGATTGCGGCTATGTTGGAGGTGGTAGCTATGTTGGTTGTTGCGAGGGCGATGGTGAGGGAGAGGTGGAGGTGGAGGAGGAGGTGGAGGAGGAGACCGGTTAACCGGTCATGATGTCTCCCTTGCCCCCGTTGCTCTAGCCACCCCATGCTCTGCCGGGAGCCTGGGGTGGCTGGAGCAACGGGGGCAAGGGAGGCATTGTCCAGGCCAATTGAGAGACCGTGGCGGCGCTGGAGGCAAAGGCGGCCGAGATGGAGGTGGTGGCGCTGGAGGCGGTGGAGAAGATTGCGCCTATGTTGGAGGTGGCGGCTATGTTGGTGGCGGCGGCGATGGTGAGGGAGAGGGCGAGGTGGAGGTGGGGGAGGAGACCAGTTTAACCAGTCATGATGCCTCCCTTGCCCCCATTGCTCCAGCCACCCCAGGCTCTCGGCAGAGCCTGGGGTGGCTGGAGCAATGGGGGCAAGGGAGGCATTGTCCAGGCCAATTGAGAGACCGCGGCAGCGCTGGAGGCATAGGCTACCGAGATGGAGGTGGTGGCGCTGGAGGCGGTGGAGAAGATTGCAGCTATGTTGGAGGTGGCGGCTATGTTGGTGGCGGCAGCGATGGTGAGGGTTTGGGCGAGGTGGAGGTGGAGATGGGGGAGGAGACCGGTTTAACCGGTCTTGATGCCTCCCTTGCCCCCGTTGCTCCAGCAACCCCAGGCTCCCGGCAGAGCCGGGGATGGTCTAGCGCAGACCATCCCCAGGCTCTGTCGGGAGCCTGGGGTGGTTGGAGCAACGGGGGCAAGGGCTAGCACAGACCATGGCAGCTACGGTGGGGTGGATCATAGAGATTCGAATTCTCGCATTTTCGCGGGGAAACCCACGTGAGGTCGTCTGGGAGAGCAGCAGCGTGAGGAGCGGCTAGGTTTGCAGTGACCTCTAGCGGCAATGAAAGTCATCATCATGAGTTGACGGTAGGGGGAGCAGTGTGGTGAGACGAGGAGGGATGTGATGGTAACGTGGTCGAGGGGTCGCGCGAGGTGACAGTGAGTTAATTATCCCTCCAGCCCATGGTCTACGCTAGCTTAAGATCCATAAACCTTTCAAATTTGATCGATCGAAACCAATTGACAATGTTCCATACTTGTTTTAGCGCTTAGAAAGTGACTCCAAAGGTTTCCAATTAATCTTGTAATACCCCTATTCCATCTTCCAAAAAGATCTTCGATTCGTGCCGGGATAGAAGCAACGGAACAAGACTCCAGCAGCTGCTCAACTTTCGGAAGACCCTGGATAGTGTCCCCAGACCTCCTTTCCCCCGTTGCTCCAGCCACCCCAGGCTCCCGACAGAGCCTGGGGTGGCTGGAGCAACGGGGGCAAGGGCTTGGCAGCTACGGTGGGCTGGGTCAATGAGATTCGAATTCTGGTGGGGAAACCCACGTGAGGTTGTCTGGGAGAGCAGCAGCGTGAGGAGCGGCCAGGTCTGCAGTGACCTCTGGAGGCAATGAAAGTCATCGCACTGGGCTTTGACCCTATACCATGGCGTAGCTGTAGGCATTCAAACTGCTTGGAAGGAGTAGGCAGAGACAGAAGCAGAGACAAGAAGGAAACAGGCCATATAGGGAGATGAGTGCAGTGAGGGAAAGTAGAACGTGGTGATCTGACCCTGAGGTTGTAGGCACGGAGAACAAGTTGTGTGAATCAATCAGTTGACAAAGAGATTAGACGTTACAGGGGGACATCATTAGCAGATAATTGGCAGCCTGCCGGCCTTCTGTCCACTGCAACTATGTGTCTGGCCACCGTTTGAAAAGGAACATGATTTACAAAATGGAGTGGTAGGCGTCATTGACCGTAAAGATGTTAGATCCAGGTTCCTTCAATCTATCAAAGGCTACAATATTGCATTTATAAGCGGTGCTTTTTGTAGAAAAGTGATTTGCATTTATTTGTGCTGTACTTCTTTGGAAAGCTTCTCAGAGGATACACTTATAAAATGGTTGTATACTTTACAACCTTACACTATCCATTTGACTAAGGCTTACAGATCCCCTATAAAAGAACCTTACAAGAAATCTCATATACCTTTATCTCTACCTTTACATAAAACCTTTTTACTATCCTCTTTTGCCTTTACTTCCATGGTGTTAGCGTCTACCCTTGCTAGGTGTATAGGGTATACTTTGGTGTGCAAAATTACTCTTCCTTAGAGGAATAGAAGGTTGAAAGGTGTGAGGATGCATGGATGATGCAGGTGCATGCTTTGACAAATAGATGTAAAGTTGTAAAACAAAAAGGATGATGTTAGGGTGTTCTCTTGCTAGGTGTGCAAGTGCATGCTTTTAATCTATGCATTAAGCTCTATTCGTAGAGCTTAATGCATAGATTAATCTCTATGCATGCATTCATAATACATAGAGATCTATGCATGCATTAAGCTCTATGCAAGTACGTTGCCATGTCCGGCAGATCGGATGATCAACCAATAATTCCGTCACGCTCTCCATCCCTGTCCCCTTCAGCTTCGTTTACAGATTACCTACTAGCTGGGCATTATATAAATCTAGATGACAGCCACCGCTTGATGGAGCCAGTCAACAAGAGCTGTACGTACTGATAAAATGATTCGGCCGTCGACAGCTCTCTTCTCCTCCTCTTCTTGTCTTGTGCTAAAAATGGCATTCATGTGCCACGAATCATGCTGCCTAAGCGACAGCCCACCGACCGCGATCAAATCCTGCTCCATGATTCTCCTCGTCTAGAGAACCTTGGGTCTTAACCAAAGAAGAGAAACGGCATGTAAAGAAGTGCGTCAATGAGTTTCGTACTTCCACTAGTTGTATGCATTGCTTGAAGAGGGAGCATTCACAAAGGATAAAGAGCTTAGTGGCTTGAAGTCTCATGACTTGCACAAACTCTTACAGTTTGTGTTGCCAATAGCCATTAAGGATTTCCTTAGCAGCAAAGACTAAGGGCACCATTGGAAAGAGGAGACTGAGCTAGATCAAAAAGCTAAAAGGCATTTTTTCAACAAGCACCTCCAAGGCCAAAAAGCAAGGCCCTAAAGCCAGAAAAGCAAAGCATAAAAGAACTTTGGAAATCTTGTCAAAAGTTGAGCGCAATATTCTATTATTAAAAGAATAAAGAGGAAAGCATAGTGAAAAAGTAAAAGCAAAGCATGATAGCTTTTGGCAAAAGCAGATAAAGAGGAAAGCATAGGTGACGTGAAGTCAGCTAGCGGGAGAGCAATGTCGTGAGGCAAGGAGGGACGTGATGGTGACGTGGGCGTGAGGTGACCTCTAGCGGCAATGATTGGTGGCTTTTTCGATCATGGATGATTGGCAGAATTCTACGTGGATGGTAAGATTCTGATGACTAATCTTTCTAGCATGGCACCCTGTGGCCATGCCATAAGGAAGACACTATAGTTAATGCTGCAAGATTTTCAGTAGACTGATGTAGAGTCAAGCTTGCACTTTGGTTTATTGATTTTGGGATATAACTTGAGATTTTTATCAGTTTATATATATAAGTCCTTCACATAAGCTCTCGAACTGTTTGTATCGTTTGAATTCTATCCTGACATGATTCAATGAACTTCTGCTGGAGCCACTAAAGGTTGGGATCAAGCTTAAGGAGAAGCGTTTGTAGTTGTAGCCATCCTCTCAGAAGCCTTCTACAAACGTTCCTCCTGCAAATGCAATTCACACATGATTAAATGAGCTGCTGTTGGAGCCACCAAGGTTGTCATCAAGCTTAAGCATCACCTTGATTCCCCAAAACCTGGAGGTAAATGTCAAAGAAAGCAACAACACAAGAGTCAAAGAAAGTAGAAACAAGAGTCAAAGAAAGTAGGGAGTTGGTGTTTTCACTTGGAGGAGAACAGATAAGCGACCTTCAGCTCTCATAGCCTAAGCATGACACTTGCATTATTCATCATAAGGGCTTTGCACAAACGACACCAACATTGTTTACAAGGGCCTTGCACTTTACAAGCATATCTTGCATAATAGGCACTCACAATATCTAGCACCCACACTAAGTTTCATCATTGACACAACCATCCCAATACATCTCTAGATGGGGGGTAGGGGACCACGGTGAGGGACAGCATGGTCGTCCATGGTATGATCCATCACTTAGTGCAGGAACCTCTAAAGATCTTCAAAGAAAACAACTCTATCCAGTCTCCATTGGACCATTTGCCTCACCATTACACTGAATACTTTGGCAACAAGCAACAACAAAGTAGCCTAGTCTCTATTTTCACCCATGAGATCTGGGCATCATACCTTGCCGTGCTAAACAACTCTAGAACATCATCAGTCTTTGCCAATCAAATGAATTAACTATGCTACTCATAAGAATCCTCACAAGTTGTGAGGCTTATAGCTTGCGAGGCCTAGCCTAACATATTTCAAATTGGCTTTCTAACTCCCTAATTCTTTGACTCCTATTTCTACTTTCTTCGGAAGGGAATCTAGGTCATGAAGCTTTTGCAACACCCCTATGTGAGTTTGATGAAGGTTTTGTATTAGCACTGGGCCATAAATAAAAGGAAAGTAATAGACTAGGCTTGGCAAGGTGGTGAGACTCCAACTCCTTGCTTTCTTTGAAATTTTTCCACTTTGGTTGAGAAATAAAAAATGAGGGCCTATAAATGCCAAGGTATGTTGTTTGAGGTGGTGGTGTTGAGAAGAATGGGTAGTCCAAACAAATGGTAGAATAATCACTTATGTATGCACCATTCAAGGAAATCCAAGTGATGGTGGGTCGTACCATGGACCATGCTTTCACCCCCATGGTTTCCTTATCCATAGATGTACTTAGACATATGTCGATGGTGATGAAGTGGACGTGACATATTGTCAATGGTGATGAAGTGGACGTGACATATTGATATGAGATGCCTTGCATTGATATCCTAGAATCACTATTGGTTTTGGTTTTCCCCCTTAATAGAATTCTTCGGAAACAATAGCACCAAAGGAATGGGTTAAGAGAGGGGTTTCTGATTGGGAATATAAGAGATGTCCTTGGTGGTTGGACTATCCTCTAAATCATGTGCCTCCAAGTGAGGAGCTCCTAGACAAAGGTACTTTTTTGCTTTCTACTGAATTATATGTATGTAAATGTATATGTAAACCTTTCTACCTATGCAAATACATACCTATACATACATATAAATATATATAAACTATCCATATGCATATACATATTAGATACATATACATACAGATATATACATATACAAATACATATGTAAACATATATGTACATATACATATGCATACATAAATACATACCTACATACATACACTAAATTATATACTAAATTCGTACATACATACAAAGTTAATGTTACATTTAAGATTTGGCATGTTAGATTTTAAAGAAACATTGTTAAGTTTTGAAGTTTATTTTGGGATTTTTTAGAAAATGCAAAGGAGATGCTGTCCAATCTTTTTACAAATTTGTATATACATACATACATACATACGTACATAGTTCATGTTACATTTAAGGTTTGGCATATTAGATTTTAAAGAAACGTTGTTAAGTTTTGATATATACATACCTACATACATTGTAGGTGGCTAGTGGAGACCTTCTCAAGTGAAGGAGATGGTGTCTTGGACGTTTTTGTGGGATGTGGAGGCTTGGGACGTGCATGCCAAGAGTTAAAAAGGCACTATATGGGGATAGAGAATGACATGGAGGTAGCCAAAGCATGTCTGGGAGATTTCTCATTAGGTCGGGAGATGACAAGAATGCTATAATTTGTGGATCAAAAGACTTTGTAATCGAGATTGTCATGGTTTGGAAGTTTAAAGATCGATATATACATTTTTTATCTTTAAAAGATTGTGTTATATATTTAAGTAAGTAAGAAAGTATGTATGTAATGTATGTATGTATGTTGGTGCTGCATAGGTAGCTCTTGTATATATGTATGTATATGTATATGTACGAGGTGTATGAATTTAGGTAGATATATGTATATATATAATTATATCAATAAGTATGATGTGGATCAAAAGACTTTGTAATCGAGATTTTCATGGTTTGGAACTTTAAAGATCGGTATATACATTTTTATCTTTAAAGGATTGTTTTTTATATTTAAGTAAGTAAGAACGTATGTATGTATGTATGTATGTATATATGTTAGTATGTAGATAGCTCTTGCATGTATGTATGTATATGTATATTTTGTATGTGTATATGTATGAGGTGCATGAATTTAGATAGGTATATGTATATATGTAATTATACATATTTAAGTAAGTAAGAAAGTATGTATGTATGTATGTATGTATATATCTTAGTATGTAGGTAGCTCTTGCATGTGTGTATGTATATGTATATTTTGTATGTGTACATGTATGAGGTGCATGAATTTAGATAGGTATATGTATATATATAATTATACATATTTAAGTAAGTAAGAAAGTATGTATGTATATATGTTAGTATGTAGGTAGCTCTTGCATGTATGAATGTATATGTATATTTTGTATGTGTATATGTATGAGGTGCACGAATTTAGATAGGTATATGTATATATGTAATTATACATATTTAAGTAAGTAAGAATGTATGTATGTATGTATGTATATATGTTAGTATGTAGGTAGCTCTTGCAAATGTATGTATGCATATGTATATTTTGTATGTGTATATGTATGAGGTGCATGAATTTAGATAGGTATATGTATATATGTAATTATACATATTTAAGTAAGTAAGAAAGTATGTATATATATATGTTAGTATGTAGATAGCTCTGTATGTGTATATGTATGAGGTGCATGAATTTAGATAGGTATATGTATATGTATATTTTGTATGTTGATCTTTCAAAGCTTGTTATTTATATGTAAGTAAGTTCTTGGTCCTTTACAAAGCTCATAGTAAGTTCATGGTCCTTTGCAAAGCTCGGACTCCTTGTTCATTGCTCCAAAAAGCTCGGCAAAAAAAGCTCGCAAAAAAAAATCCCCCGATTTTTCATATCAGTGGGGTGCAAAAGAAATCAACACAAACTCTTCAAGATAGGATAGGTGGCTGTGATAGCACCTACAAATCTACTTGTGTTGATCTTCCTAAAACATGTATTGAAACACCGGTTGTCCCGATTTCTCCTTGTTACACAATTCCACCATCAACTTGTGTACCTAAGACAAGTCCAAATGAGTCTCATTTGAGCATAGATTCTAGCATTTCAATGCCTAAATCCTCTTATCTTGCTCAAATTCCAAGACAATTGCTAAAATTTTCACCTAAGAAGGACATACCAAAAACTAAAGATAAGGCATTAACACTACAATTGAAGCTCTTTGGTAGATCAATGTTTGAATAATGTGGTTCCTTATGCCTTTAGAGGATTGTGTTCGTTTTGAGATAATCTTGTTTTTTATTGAAAATGTAATGATGGATATGAGTGTTCTAAATTTCATTGTTCTACGTCCAGATAACTCCTGATGGATATTTGGCGAGATACATGTCCACCATGCATTGACCCTGATAGTACTCGACCTGATCATCGCGGGGGTTATAGTGCTCCTCTGTTTCAAACTCATTCTAGGTACTTCTACGCTCCCTTAGGTGAAAATTGCTGTGGGCATCACTTTGTCACGTTATTCTATCAACAACATCACCCATTTCCACATTGTCAAGAGTGTGCACGGCTCGTATTAGGAGAAGCTTCACATATTTGTTGGATATGCCGCTCTTACTTTAGACGATATGGCACGGGCTTAATGAAACAAATTGTGGGAATTACACCCCAACGCCATAATCTTCTTAATGTGAGAATACCAGAGAGAGGACCAAATTAACGTAGATTACTTGAGGAGGTTCAAGCACAACAATGGAGGGATACATGCTTAAATGACTTGCAACCACCTAACTTGCAAGCCCTCCTTCCCCAAGCCTCAACATGTCAATATTGGATCAATATGAGTACCTATATTGCGCAGTTCCAAAATCGAAATTGTCTGCTTAACCTTCCCATAGAACCAATGCCATATTTTAGTGAGGAAGCACTCCTTCCTCTACCACCTTCTCTAGAGGCCGGTTTTTGTGAAGGGTTGTCCCTGCATCCTGAGGAAATTGATACCATCTTTCCAGCAGAAGTGGACACGGATCCACCACCAGCGCAAGGGTAAGCTCAGCGACTCCACAATAAGATCGACAAGCCAGGGCACTTTTCTTCCACTGGCTTTTTCCCCTCGGCTATATTCGGTGATTGGCACCAATAGCAAATTTTATTCCTTTCTTTTCTTTTCTTGTTTGTTAATAACCATTTCGCAGAGATCTCAGCTAAACAAGAGCACCAAACATGCCCCAATAGTCCACCTACCACGCACACAAATTAGGAAGGGGGGAGACATGCTACGCCTACAAAGACCAAGGAGGAGCAATCTGCACAAAATCAGCAATGCATCAATGCAAACGAACAACATCAACGGGCACTACAACAGGTGTATTCAAATCTTAATCTTTTGTTCTTTATGTGCTTTTATCTTTTGGATATATGGTTTGCATGTTCACACAATGTTGGCTGGTTTAAGTTTGTGATTAGTTGTTAAAATATGGTGAGTGAATTCTATATTCTTAGAGGACTTAGTAAAAGATATTTCTATCTAAAGACAGTGTAGGATATATACCAAGGGAGTATGCCAAGTTCTTATGCTTTCAAGGTATATTAGTTATCCCTAGTGGTAGCTACCTCTTAGGTATGAGCTAGGTGCTAGGATTAATAAGAAAATTTTACAAAAATATACTCCAAAAAAATAAATATATACAAGTGAATCGAGACATGACGTGTCTACAGCCATGTGGAATGCTTGGTAGGACCTGGGGTTGTCTTAGCACCTTGGGGCCGATGCCTTGGTTTCCATGGGGTGAACACTGACGTCTAAAATTTCAGAAAAAGACCTTCAAGGAATCTATCGCCTTGATAGATGTTGGTAGGACTCTGGGGTACATTATGGGCCCTCGAGACCGATGCCCTCATCTTCATGGGGTACTCCTTATGTCATAAAAGAAAGAAAAAGGGTCTGTCGCCCTTGAGATACTTAGCGGCTTTTAGATTCTCTTGGGGCGGAGGTCTCTTGGCCATTGCTTGGGTCTCATTGGGATGGAACCTTAATCTTTATCACCTTCTACACACACATAAAAAAAAAAGAGTTCCAATCACCTTTGCTCATATTAAGGAGTAGGTTTGCCACTTAGGAATAACTTGAATACTTGTAGGACATTGAGACTGCGGTCATAACCGGAGGTGTACAAGCACACTTGCCTTTGCATAGCACTATCTACCACTTAGTCTCACTTTGACTAGTCTTTACTCACCTATTTTAGTACTCTTTAAAACTTTAATCAGCCTTGCACTTGTATGCTCACGTGTGAAATTATCATTGCTGGTTTTTCTTTTCTTTTCTTTTCTTTTCTTTTTCTCAATAAAAGGCTTTACTTGTATCCATTGTTTTTTGCAGCTCGTGCTCCTACCGCGCTCGAGGACGTGCGTAAAATAGGAAGGGGGGAGTGTTGCAATGAAGATCAATGCAAGGATGCAACAAAAAAGACACTTAGGGCTTTTGTAAAGAGTTCCAAGTTGTAGATGAATGTGGGAGTGGGCTTGACAATAATCCCACATGGGAACTTTTGGGAGTTTTAGAGTTTTTGTATAAAAAGTGGCCCATTTGAGAGCTAGGGGGACTCTTTGGTCATTTGGTTGAGAGGCTCATAGAGAGAGCTTGCTCCATAGCTCCTTCTTATGTGCTCTCCCAAGGCTCTCCATCTCCATTCTTGCTTCAATCTTGTACTCTCTATTCTCTACGTATTCAATGATTTGAGGTTGCGGTCTACACACTTGCTAATCTAGATTCCTTAATGATGTTTTGATGCTAAAATCTGATTTGTGAATTGTAGAGTGCATGTGATGAAGCTTGTGCATGAAATGATGTGTAGTTGAGGCTTGTGTGATAGCTCTTTGCATGTTAGATTCTTTGTATAAGTTGAATTTTTGTGCTTAAGTGTAGCCTAATCTTGATGCGTTGATTATGTTAGATTGATTGCTTGAGTGTTGAAGAAGGATTGAGTAGGACTAGAAGTCATTAGTGTGTGGTTAACTAATCTTCTCCCATTCGGGATAGCCTCTATGTTGCATTCACGGATTGACAAAGTGTGTGGGTTGGAGTGTAGCCTCCGCTATGCTATGATGTCCCCGACAGCGACGCTATTGTTTGGGACATCATAGCATAGCGGAGGCTACACTCCAACCCACACACTGTCAATCCGTGAATGCAACCCGGTTAGCACATAGAGGCTATCCCGAATGGGAGAAGATTAGTTAACCACACACTAATGACTTCTAGTCCTACTCAATCCTTCTTCAACACTCAAGCAATCAATCTAACATAATCAACGCATCAAGATTAGGCTACACTTAAGCACAAAAATGCAACTTATGCAAAGAATCTAACATGCAAAGAGCTATCACACAAGCCTTAACTACACATCATTTCATGCACAAGCTTCATCACATGCACTCTACAATTCACAAATCAGATTTTAGCATCAAAACATCATTAAGGAATCTAGATTAGCAAGTGTGTAGACCGCAACCTCAAATCATTGAATACGTAGAGAATAGAGAGTACAAGATTGAAGCAAGAATGGAGATGGAGAGCCTTGGGAGAGCACATGAGAAGGAGCTATGGAGCAAGCTCTCTCTATGAGCCTCTCAACCAAATGACCAAAGAGTCCCCCTAGCTCTCAAATGGGCCACTTTTTATACAAAAACTCTAAAACTCCCAAAAGTTCCCATGTGGGATTATTGTCAAGCCCACTCCCACATTCATCTACAACTTGGAACTCTTTACAAGAGCCCTAAGTGTCTTTTTTGTTGCATCCTTGCATTGATCTTCATTCGTCATCATGCAACATGGTTGAAGTTTAGTCTTCTGCATAAGTGGTCAACTACCTCTCCTAAAAATTCAGGACCGTTGTCTGACAATAACTCCATAGGAATACCAAATCTGCAGCATATATGTTCATACAAAAAATCAGCCACTTCCTTACTATCTACTCTCTTCACCGCCTTCACTTTTGCCCATTTTGATACACGTAATCCACCGCATTAAACATATAACACTTCCCTCTAGCCGTCCTGGGAAATGGTCCAATTGCATCCACCCCCCACCTCTCAAAAATGTCATATACCAGCATGATATTTCTCGGCTCCATTTTTAAGATTCTTTTCCCCATTCTTTGGCACTCATGGCAAGACCTCCACCAGTGTTGAATAGCCTTCTGCACCAGTGTTGAATAGCCTTCTGGATGGAAGGCCATACATAACCCTCTAGTAATGTCTTCATCAAAGTGATCTTAAATGCATTATGACCTCCACAAGCTCCCTCATGATTTGAAGATAAAATATGATATATTTCTTCCCTCCAGGGAATTATTCTCAATACTTGATCAGCTCCTTGCATGTACAATTCATCTCCAATCATGACATAATGCTTACTCTTCTTGATAAAATGATACTTTTGGCCTTTTTGAGCTCCTCAAGCAAGCGACCTGAGAGTAGGTAATCCACCACTTTAGACAGGTATTCTCTCCCCCTGTATAATGGCTCTTCAATTTTTGCAATTACTGGGTCCTAATCAATTACCTCCTGGGCTAACTTATGTGCAATATGATTGTCCTCCTGCCGCACATGTTGAATACTCCATGCTGTGAATTGACGTAGCAGCCTTCTAACATCGGCCACATATCCTTTTAATCTCGGATTCTTCGCCCGCCAACTACCCAAGACCTGCTTTACTACTAATAACAGGGAATCTCCTTTTATAATTAGCTTTTGAATTTTGTGTTTTAGAGCAGCCTACAGCCCCTTAAAGAACGCTGCGTATTCATCCTCATTAGTACTTTCGGCTTTCAGACGTACTCCATCTTTTAGAACTAGCCTACCTTCTGAATCCTGGATTATATAACCCCCGGCGGTGGCCTGGTATACTCCTCTTATATGAACCATCATAGAACAAGACATGAGCTCCGGGAATGATAATTTGTTCCTCTTTTTCTATCTTTGAATCCACTTCCTTCACCGGGATTGGGCCTTCCATATACGTCAGAAGATTTGCCAGAGTTGCCTTGCAAGTATCTTCAATTAAAAATGAGAAATCATATTCTTGAAGCTCCACCAACCATCGCATCATACCTTTTGAGAGCGAAGTACCATTCACCAACTGAGGGAGAAGAGTATAGTTCGTCAAAACCACAAATGGTCTCATAAGGAGATATGACCTGAACTTCTTGCAAGCATATACCAGACTTGACAAAACCAATTCAGCCTCTGTATATTTCCTTTCTGCTTCCGTCTTCACTCTACAGGTTTCATGTATCTGGACTCATCTTCTCTCTGCATTAAAATTGCTCCAACCACATCCGGACCAAAAGATGGATTCACATAAAAGACCTGGGAGAAATCTGGGGCTCTTACACTGGAAATACCTCCCAATACCTCCTTCACTTTCTCAAACACTTCCTCGCATTCTTCATTTCATTGCAACGGTTCTTTCTTCATGGCTTGCTGAAGAGGATAAAGCAATTGAGATACTAAATGAATAAATCTCGCCATATACTTTACCTTCTCGACAAAAGTCTGCAGCAGGCAGCTGCCTGGATGTTGATGGTGCAAATAATAAGATAAGAGCTTCTATTTTCTCTGGACCAAGTTCAATTCCATTTTGAGATATCATATGACCCAACAGCTTCACTTTTGAACATCCTAAATGACACTTTTTAGGATTCAACTATCCACTTGCATCATCCATTCAACTGTCCACCTACATCATCCATTTTAGAAAATACTTGCTCCAATTTATCGCCATGCTCCTTTTGAGAACTATATACACATATATCATCCAAAAAAGCTCTCACAAAATCATCTGTAAGAGGTGCAAGTACTCTATCATTATTCTTTTGATACCATGAGGGCACATTTTTCAAACCAAATGGTACTACTCGATAACAATAGCAACCCCACGGTGTAATGATAGTGGTTTTAGCTTGGTATTTCTTAGTAAATTGAAATCTGAAAATACCCAGAGAAGCCATCACATACACTATACCTCTCGTATCCAGCCACCCTATCTAAAATGTCATCAATGAATGGCAGAGGATAGTGATTGCTTTTTGTTGCAGCATTTAGAGGCTTGTAATCAATATAGACTCTCCACCCACCTGTATGCTTTGGAGTAATGACCATTGGATTTGCCCAATCTGAGTGATCTACTAGATAATCTAATCCTACCTTTAATAATTTACTCAACTCTTCTTTCAACACGGGCAATAGCTCTCTATTTATTCTTCTCAACTTCTAAAATACTGGCTGCACACCCTCTTTCAATACTATAGGCATTGGTTCACAGTTGAATCCTCGGATCTCTTCATATGAGGTAATGAACAAATCTGGAAATTTATGTATTACCTTCATATATTCTTCTCTTTCCACTGACTGCAAATCTGGAAATTTATGTATTACCTTCATATATTCTTCTCTTTCCACTGACTGCAAACTGGGATTCAACATACCCTATAATAGCTTCTCTTTCTCTGCACTAGGTGGTGGAGGCTACATTAGACTGTCCATATCTTCAAGTCTACTCTCTTCTTCCTCCTTTGACATCTCTTCGACATCTCTTCAACTTGCATTATATACTCATCTTCTTCTTTCACTAAAAATGATACTTGACCTTCATCATCAGAAGTAGAACTTTCTTTCTCAGTTTCACTATCTGTATATTCATCAACACTTGTTTCTTTAGGCTCACTCTCCATTTCTAGCTTGCTACTCATATTGAACTTTCTGGCTCTTCCTCTCTTATTATGTACAGTTATAGTACCCTTCCTCCAATTTTGGATGGCACCCACCTGTCTGAGCCAAGGTCTACCTAAAATCAGCGAATAAGCTCCCAAACCAGCTGGCATAATATGGTAATTTATGCTGCAAATCACACCAAAAGCAGTCACTGGTAATCCTGTACATATACCCAGACACTTCACTTTTGCATGATTCGCCAATCGAAGTCTAAAATCACACCAAAAGCATCACTGGTACTCCTGTACATATACCCAGACACTTCACTTTTGCATGATTCGCCAATCGAAGTCTAAAATCTGAATTAGCATTCAGCTTTAACCCCAATCTCTCCATGCAGGATTGAGTCATTACATTGATTTGTGCACCGCCATCCACATATGCTTCTCCAACACTCACACCTCCACACCAAGCAGCATCAATCGACGGAAAGATATCAGGAAGGTCTTCCACAGACATCAACTCCATTTCACCTTGCGTGGGCTCCTGCTCATTTGCTTTCCTCGAATTCGCCAATCTCTTCCACTCTCTCTTGAGCTTCAAACACAATCCAAGCAATTGGGTGAAAGTTATATTGGCTGCCCTTCCTTTTAAACCACCCATCAGGGTGTGTTCTTCGTGACGTTGACCGATATGCAAATCTGAAGTTTTATAGCGTCTTCTTGGTTTTCTTTTCTTCTTCTTTGGTTGAGGGCTGATGTCAAATTGCACATGTTTTCCTTTCTTAGATGACGGTTCAGCTTTTGCCATTGCACTTCTTATCCTCTTGGCCACAGGCATGATCTCTGGAATAGTCTCCACTCCTATCAAGCTAAGAGCCGGTCCCTTTCCTTTATCTTCTTGTTTAACTCCACTGGTAGAGGGCTGACTTGGATCTTTTACCTCAATACTGTGATCTCTTGATCTATCATTAGTTCTTTGTATCACGGTATAAATTTCACCACCCACCCTAGCCGGTTTATCACATTGAGGACTGATATGTCCCCACTCCCTACAATTCCAACATTTGACATTGCTTAAATAATAGCCTCGTCCTCTCCTTGATCCTCCCATATTTCCTTCACGTGTTGGTAAAATATCTCTTCTATTATTTGGAGCACCCCGACTTCTTCCCCTTCCACCTGCTTCCATCCAATTAGTGACTTGATCAACTCTACTGCCTCATGCAAATCATCCTTCAGAGATTTATCTTGCATAGGAACAAGCATAATCTCTTTCTCTGCATATGCTTTGATTGTCTCTCAGGACTACTTACCATTTTCGGAGGTTCCTCATCATGCATTCCCACCAATTGCAGCAACCTCTTTACCTTCCACTCTTTCTCTTTGGCCAACCTTACTGCCTCATCAAAACTGTCCAACTTCTTCAACTCTACTTTCAACCGTATTGTAGGCTTCAATCCTATCACAAAGCGATCTCTCTTAATCATCTACAGAGGCACTTTTGGAATAAGAGACTCACACCACAAACTCCATAACCTCCCAAACTGCATCAAATATTGATCCACATCCTGATCCTTTTCTTGCTTCACCTTACACAGATCCTTCCATAATTCATTTGGACTCCTTGCATGTGCAAACCTCACAAGAAATGTAGCCCTTACCACCGCATACTCCAGATTCTGTTGTGACGGATGGGCAGTCCTGAAAATAGTCACCTGTGTCTGCAACCATGCTTTTGCATGTCCCTGTAGGCAATAACTCAAAATCTGAAATAAGATTTCCGGGGCTGCCGTGTCTTTCATCAAAGCTGTAAATTCCATCTTCTCTAGAAACCTGATCCTGTGCAATCCCCAATACTCTGGAAAATCTTGAGCCATCTCCCCAATCTTTCTTCACACAAACCCTTGTCTTCTTTCACAAACCAAAGGAATTTTCTTCCTCAGTGGAGGCACCAAAAAGTGATGACACGGAAGCGGTATAACTATCTGTGCCTTTTTAGAGTGCCACACTTCCACACACAAGCTCAACACACCACGAGACACACACCCAGAAATGTACACCAATTCTTATTTATTCCATGTCCTCATCCTTCAACAGTTGAGCATCCATAACATCTTCGAAAACATCATCAAAGTACTGTTCTAAACACCCAGACCAAACCTCAAGATAATATACATATGAGAGGTGGACCAACCTCAAAGCTTTCTTCAAATATACAAATCTATGTTTTCTTGACAGCAAGCTATTACAACACAACAGTCTTTAAAAAAAACCCTCCCAGACACCTCAAAACAACCACCTAGACGGCTACTCAAAAGCTTCTTTAAATTCCTCATCTAGCACTGCCTCAAAAACAAGCACTCCATCTGAAAACATGTGAGCAGGCAACATCCTGAAGTTCACCCATTCTTCATCACTGAAGTGCATTATCACAAACCAAATAGGACCAGTTACTTCTGAAAATATTGTGCATGAAAAATTGATATCTTTCATTTTCAATTTTGTGCATATTTTGATGGTTTCTCAATGGTAATAACCTGGAAGCTTGTCCAAGAAGATTGCGGCGCCCACAATGGAATAACGGCGTGGTGATGCGGCGGCTTGGCGGCTACCCTGATAACAACATTCTATCTTCAAATATAATCGTTTTACTTGATTTAGGGTGCACACATTGTAAATGTCACAAGTATGCTTGATAAATACTTTGGTATGGTAGATAGGCTAGTGATGTGGAAAATAAAAGTGGGCCTTCATGCTCACATGGATTTTTATTGTATTATTAATATGGTATTCACCATAAGGCTACAAGTTGGGGAGTGTGGAAGGCATGTGGAGGAGTGTGTGTAGGTGCATAATTGGGAAAGATTCTTCTAGAATGCCTACATGGAAGAGGAGAATTCCGCCATGTGTAAGTGGGATCTCCACCTACATGCCACTTAGACTTGGCTATTATCTCATCACACTTTCAAAGTAAAAAAGTCTTCAATTTAATAATCAATAGAAGACTTAGCCTAAGAGGACAATTGATGGTGACATCTACCCTTATGTCACTGAAGGGTTGAAGATTTTTATGTTGTAATTTGTAACAATCGAAGAGAGGGTGATTCTCTACCTATAAAAGGAGCCCTCCTCTCCCTTTCAAATCAATGAATGAGCCTCCTCAATTGAGCATTTTGTGTCATTGCCATTCTCTTATCTTCAAACCCTTATTTCAAACACTCTCTTTACATGTGAATGTCTCATTTAGCATTAGCTCCTCATGCTCCGCCCAATTTTGGACCTCTTTGATGATTCATGATAAGTGGGATAAGGAGTTATTATCTTGGTGGGCCTGTGACTTCTCAAGGTAGCCCTTGCCTTATTGCCGCCCTCCTTTGGAGGTACCAATGGTTTTAGCGGTAATGAGCATGTGGAAAGACTTTGGGGACTATAGGTAAATCTTTACGATTGTCCGCTGAGCAATGTTAACCCTTACCCTCTAGCTTGAATCATGAAGGAGATGAGAGGCCAGAGGCTATGTGAAAATTGAGGTTTCATGCAAAGAGAGGGAAGTGTAGTTTTTGTGGTCCAATATCCAAATTTCAACTGGTAATTACTCATCACTCGGGTGTTGGTTTCTAAAATTGATCATATGGCTAAGAATCTCTTTATATTCTCTTTCCACTCATGTAACTAATTTCTTAATCCCTTACTTCATTGATAATCAGAATGTCTCCCAAAGTTGCTAACTTTTAGGCGAATTTTGGCAATTTTATAGTCTTGTAGTAAAATGCTCATAACTTTTTGCTCGGTTGCCTGTTTTTGAAAGTTTTTATATAGGCGCGAAGCTCTCTTCAAAATCTACGCACCTATGTAATCCTATTTTGCACAATCTATATGGATTTAAAACTACAATTCTCTGTGTATCTATGTTTTTATAGACTTTTGGCCATTCTTTCTTCTTAATAATGATTAATTCCTCTTAATCTCTTATCAAAAGGCCAATTCCATGTGTCTTATACTCTTTTAATTGATTGCTATATTCATTTGCTTTAATATGTTCTGACAAAATCGCCCAATTCAAACGGATGAACCTTACCAATATTCCCCGTTTGATGTCATCATTGAGAGGCATACAATTTCTAATGCATACATTGATGGAGGTGCGTCAATTAATGTCATGAGTGAAAAAACAATGAAAGATGCTGATTTAAAGTTATCTTCTACTAACTCTCCCTATCGCATCAAACTTGCTGATAATACTAGGGTGAAAACCTTAGGAATTGTCAGGAATTTGGGAGTGGATGTATGTTGTATTTCTGTGCCTACAACTTTCCAGGTCATTCCTACAAAGCCTGATACTAGGGCTTACCCATTGATATTGGGTAGGCCATGGCTTCGCCAAGTGAAGGAGATTCAAAAGTGGGAGACAGGTGATCTTATTCTACAAGGTGAGAATAAGAAGGTCCACTACAACATCAAGAGTCGTCACAAGAAAGTGGTAAGAGGTGAACCTTCAACTTCCAAAAGATCAGAGTCAGAGTCATCCGATGAAGAAGAGACAAGTGGTAGCTCCGAGGGTTCCATCGATCTCGCAGAAGGAGAGGTGGAGGGAGTTGCATTTGGTCTTTCCCTGGGAAGGGATCGAGGGGATGCTGAAGACAATGGAGCCTTGGAAGGGGAAGCTTCTTCAACCACGTGCAAGAGAGGAGATGTGGACCTCACTAGTCTTCACCAACAGAATGAACTTCTTCTTGATGAGTCCATAGCAGGTACTGAAAGGGAGAATTACTTAAAAATGTTGGATGGATTTCCTAACCTATTTGCAAATAGCTACTCACAAGTATGCCAAGTTACCCTAGTAGAGCACAAGATTGATCTCAGGCCCCAAAGTAAGCCAGTGGTACAACGGCTAAGGCGTTTGGGAGTAGTGCAAGCAGAGGTGCTTAAGAAGGAGGTAACTAATTTGCTTGAAGCTGGATTTATTTTTCCAGTGGAGAATTCAGAGTGGATTTCCCTAGTTGTAGTCACTCCCAAAAAGGGTGAAAAATGGCATGTGTGTGTGGACTTTTGCCCTCTAAATGCATGCACAAAGAGGGATTATTATCCTCTACCCTTTCAGGATGAGATTTTGGATCAAGTTGCAGGTCATGAGTTGTATTCAGTGTGTGATGGATACTCTGGATACTTTCAAATCCGGATTTGTGAAGAAGATCAAAGGAAAACCTCATTTATCAGGAAATCTTGGAATGGGCACATGCGGGTATCGGTGGAATCCATGCATTAGCTACTACTTGTGTGCGACGTATATCCCTTGGGGAGTATATGCCTATAGGGTGATGCCATTTGGCTTGACCAATGCACCAGCAACTTTTCAACGCTTCATGAGTTAGGTATTTGCACCTTACTTGGGAAAGTTTATAGAGGTCTTTCTGGATGATTTTTGCATTTATTCAAGCCGCATGGATCACTTGGAAAAGTTGAGGTTGGCCTTGCAAAGTATTGATGATGCAAAAGGGTGTCTTAATCCTGGAAAACGCCACTTGGCATGAAGGAAGGTGGTTCTCTTGGGACATGTTATCTCAGAAGAAGGCATAGAGATGGATCCTAAGAAGGTGCAGGTAATTGTGGCCCTCCCACCACCTACCAATGTACGGGAGGTAAGGAGGATTTTGGGTAAAACAAAGTACTACCAATGCTTTGTTGACATGTTCTCTGAGAAGATGTATCCTATAAATCTGTTGACAAAGAAGAATGTTTCTTTCCAATGGGGGCTCGATCAAATTCAATATTTTTGTTTGCTCAAGGAATGCATGAGTCAAAGTCCAATTGTGCAGCCTCCTAGGTGGGGGGAGGACTTTTATGTGAACCCAAGTGTCTCATCACATTCAGTGGGTGCTATAATCTTGCAAAAGGTAGAGCAGGGGCGTATGCAACCAGTGTATTATGCAAGCCAACAAAACTGACTGATGCCGAGGAGAGGTATGGTGAAATGGAGAAAGGTGGTTTGTCTCTTGTTTTTGCAGAGAAGTTCAGGTCATACTTGTACCTCGCCCTTTTTTCTTCTTCACATCTCAACCTTCTTTACAATTCTTGGTCCACAAACCCAATCCTGCTACTGCAGGAGAGAAGTTTGCAGAGTGGATTTGCGAGCTTCAAGAATTCTCTTTCACTTTTATTACAGAAAACACCACTAGGGCCTCTCTTGCAAATTTGCTTACAAGGAAGGAAGAGGAAGAAGGAACAGGAACAAAGAAAGAAGTATATGAAGATTTGGAGACACCACACCAACTGCTTTCACTATGCATTTTGATGGAGCCTTTAGCCCTTCCAGGCAATGTGGGGCTGGGGGGATAGTTTTATTTGATCCAGAAGGAAAAGAGGTATGGGCCAAGGGTAGGGAATTTCCAAAGGCTATATCAAATAATGTGGCTGAGTACAATGCATAAATTTGGGGATTAGAAGATTGCATAAAAGATGAAATTAAAGAGGTAGAGGTTAAAGGGGATTCACAATTGGTCATCCGACAAATGAAAGGAGAATATAAGGCAAGGAGTCCTAATCTCCAAGAATTGTATAAAAGGGCAATGGAGTTAAAAGAAGCTTTTGAGTTTATAAATTTGTGCATGTTAATAGGAAGGATAATCAAAAGACTGATGAATTGGCCTACTAAAACTTTGGCTTCTTTCAAAGTAGCTATTCTTGCATTAATGGGCCTGAGCTCCAAGATGTTCAACACTATTTAGATACAGGATACTTCCCTCCTCGATTGAATCCTCAACAAAAGCAAAGGCTTACCAGGAAAGCTCAACCTTACACAATTCTAGGAGACGTTCTTTACAAGCAAGGTCACTTTGCCTCGGCCAGCACAACTCGGAGGATCCTTAACACAGGGTATTATTGGCCTCGACTCAGCAAAGATGTCTATGAGTGGTGCAGAAGCTATGAAGTATGCCAGGCATATGGGCATAAGCAATTGGTTCCCGGACCCTTAAACCCTTTCCCAGCATATGGTCCATTTGAAAGGTGGGGATTAGATTTTGTGGACCCACTTCCTCGTTCCTCACATGGGAAGTATTACATATTGGTGGCCCCGCAGATTATGCAACAAGGTGGGCAGAAGTAAAGGCAATGGTCAACAATAAAGTAGTGGCTGTGGCATCCTTTCTCATCAGGGAATACATATGTGCCTGATTTGGGTGTCCATTAGAAATCCTTACGGATGGGGGGAGGTCTTTCAAGAATGACTTGATTGAAGCTTTGGTGCAGAAATTAAAAATAAAGCATGTTATGTCAACTCCCTATTATCCCCAATGTAATGGTTTAGTAGAAAAAACTAATGGGCTGCTTTGGGGATCTTTGTCTAAGCTAGTGGGATACTATGAAGAGAAAGTGGGATGTGCATTTGCCAGAGGTCCTATGGACCTATAGGACAACTCACAAACTCTCTCTTGATTTCACACCTTTTCAGTTAGTTTATGGAATGGAGGCTATTTTGCCAATAGAATTGGAAATCACAAGCCTTCGCACATCTTTTGTACGCTTGAATAATGAAGAAGAAACACATGCCCAACGTATAGCACAACTGGAGATCTTGGATGAGAGGCGACTTCAGGCATGACACTCTCACGAGAAAGAAGAAGAAGCTAGAACTCAAGCAAGGAAGCTTAGTCACTCATGAGGTATGATGGCCGTGTGGAGAAACGACTAGATAAGAAGCTTCTTCGATGCTGGGAAGGCCCCTTCAGGATAAAGCAAAAGTTCAGACATAACACCTATGTTCTAGAGGATGCAAGTGGCCAGGAGGTTCCCAGACGTACCAATGAGTACCGGCTAAAGATATTTTACCCTCGAGCACCATGGCCAGCAGACCCCCAAGACAAGCATGGAGGATTTGCTGGGGGGGAAAGATGTGACATGAAAAATTGATATCTTTCATTTTCAATTTTGTGCATATTTTGATGGTTTCTCAATGGTAATAAGGTGGAAGCTTGTCCAAGAAGATTGCACCACCCACAATGGAATAACGGCATGGTGATGCGGTGGTTTGGCGGCTACCCTGATAACAACATTCTATCTTCAAATATAATGGTTTTACTTGATTTAGGGTGCACACATTGTAAATGCCACAAGTATGCTTGATAAATACTTTGGTATGGTAGATAGGATAGTGATGTGGAAAATAAAAGTGGGCCTTCATGCTCACATGGATTTTTATTGTATTATTAATATGGTATTCACCATAAGGCTACAAGTTGGGGAGTGTGGAAGGCATGTGGAGGAGTGTGTGTAGGTGCATAATTGGGAAAGATTCTTCTAGAATGCCTACATGGAAGAGAAGAATTCCGCCATGTGTAAGTGGGATCTCCACTTACATGCCACTTAGACTTGGCTATTATCTCATCACACTTTCAAAGTCAAAAAGTCTTCAATTTAATAATCAATAGAAGACTTAGCCTAAGAGGACAATTGATGGTGACATCTACCCTTATGTCACTGAAGGGTTGAAGATTTTTATGTTGTAATTTGTAACAATGGAAGAGAGGGTGATTCTCCACCTATAAAAGGAGTCCTCCTCTCCCTTTCAAATCAATGAATGAGCCTCCTCAATTGAGCATTTTGTGTCATTGCCATTCTCTTATCTTCAAACCCTTATTTCAAACACTCTCTTTACATGTGAATGTCTCATTTAGCATTAGCTCCTCATGCTTAGCCCAATTTTGGACCTCTTTGATGATTCATGATAAGTGGGATAAGGAGTTATTATCTTGGTGGGCCTGTGACTTCTCAAGGTAGCCCTTGCATTATTGCCGCCCTCCTTTGGAGGTACCAATGGTTTTAGCGGAAAGCCTTTGGGGACTATAGGTAAATCTTTATGATTGTCCGCCGCCGCTGAGCAATGTTAACCCTTACCCTCTAGCTTGAATCATGAAGGAGATGAGAGGCCAGAGGCTATGTGAAAATTGATGTTTCATGCAAAGAGAGGGAAGTGCAATTTTTGTGGTCCAATACCCAAATTTCAACCGGTAATTACTCTCATCACTCGGGTGTTGGTTTCTAAAATTGATCATATGGCTAGGAATCTCTTTATATTCTCTTTCCACTCATGTAACTAATTTCTTAATCCCTTACTTCATTGATGATCAGAATGTCTCCCAAAGTTGTTAACTTTTAGCCGAATTTTGGCAGTTTTATAGTCTTGTAGTAAAATGCCCGTTTTTGAAAGTTTTTATATAGGCGGGAAGCTCTCTTTAAAATCCACGCACCTATATAATCCTCTTTTGCACAGTCTATATGGATTTAAAACTACAGTTCTCTGCGTATCTCTGTTTTTATAGACTTTTGGCCATTCTTTCTTCTTAATAATGATTAATTCCTCTTAATCTTTTATCAAAAGGCCAATTCCATGTGTCTTATCCTCTTGTAAGTGATTGCTATATTCATTTGCTTTCATATGTTCTGAACAAATCGTGCAATTAGAACGGATGAACCTTACCAATATTCCCCGTATATTTTCGTTCACATAATCCTGAGTCGAAAGTTTTTCTTCCAACAAAGAATCGCCCTCTTGTTTGGAGCTGCAAGACTGGCAGAAATTCTTGCTTCTCCGGAACCTTTCATCTTTCCTTCCATGAATTATGATCTCACCTTTGATGTGTATATCTTTTTATCTTAACCTAGGGAGAGAAAGGGAGGTGAGAAGGCTGTGAGGTTTCATACAAGTGTGTTTTGATTCTAAGAAGTGACCGAAGTCCAAACCCCAACTTCGTGTCACAATACTATCACTGGATTGAATCTCCCTCTCCAAAGTCTATAGAATTTATTTGCAGGCCCAACTCTAAAATCAAATATATTCTTAGATGTAGATCATTCTCTGCATCAAAACCTTCGGGAAAACCCAGCATTCATTCTTCATCTTCTCAACTACAACTGGGCCAGACAATTTAGCCCAATATAGTTCACAAAACCTATCATGTTCTCCCTCTGCTAGTTTTTATTTGCAGCCAAGTACATAAATCAAAACAGTACTTCTCCTCCCACATACACTCCCAAAAAACCTTGCAAATCTCATTCTCCTAAGTGTCTACAGGCTGAAATACTAAAAATAGATCTGAATTTCCTATTTTTCAGCATGTATTTTCACTGGATATCATTCCACAAGCCCCCAGGACCAAAAATACAGTTTTAGCCTTCGAATAATGTCAAAAAATAGTCCTCAGGCTCAATTCCAGTCCCTTTTTTCCCTGTTCCTGTCCCGAATTCTGCCAAAAATAGGTCACCTACTTCTCTGCTGGCTCTTGGTACTAGGAAACACCAAAAAATAGCAAGTCTTCGCTATGGAAATGCTCCTCCTGCTCTGTTACTGCTGTCCTCAACCTTTTCTCGGTAAATTTAGCTTCTCTGGCTCGAATCTTGTTCTCCAGGCTCAACAGCAAGCTCCCAGGCAGTCACCTCTACATCCACCAGCTCCTCCTTACTTGCTTTCAACCACTACCAGTACAAATGAGCTCCTCCTGGCTCAAAAATAGGCGCCTACTCCTGGAGGCTTCTTGTAGCTTCCAGTCTACCACTTGGTTCAGTCTTGACCCTGCATGTGTCTAAAACTGCCACATGGTGGCTTGCATGGCTGCCACCCACTCCTACTGACACACAGGCTCCCAGGCAGCCCACCAACCGGGTAACCTTAAAAACTCACAAAACTTTACAAAAGTTGTGCAGAAAAGTTTTTATTTTCTCTCTCTACACTCTCTCTCCTACATATTTAATTTTATCTCAACTGAGACTCAGAATTGACCAAAACTGATTGCATATTCTTGAAGCTCTTAGTATTCTGCACAGTATATACACATCATCGGTCTCTGTTTTTGTCCACATAACGTTGGTAGTAGGTACCCAATGATGTTGGCTTTGTTATTCTTGGGATTATCGAATCGGTGGCCATGGGGTCTTTTTTAATGGCTTCCTGGGGAGTTGTGTGGGGAATGAGAACATGCGGCATGCTTGGGTAGCCAGAGGTGAGGGTTACCTTTATAGTAGCCTTGTGCTCATAATAGGCGGTTAGGGACTAGCCAACATTGAAGCTTGGATGTAGGGTTGGTTTTTGTTGGCTTAGTTGGCTTCTTGTGCTTGGGATCCATAGTTTTGTGTAGCTATCATACAAATCCTTAAGCAGCAACAATAAGAAGATGCTTGGGCACCCACCATTGATTGTCATGGTAAAGGTAAGAGGTCCGGGTGGTGTGGGTGGTCGAGGATTTAAAATTGAGGGGAATTGTCGACGACGACGAAGCTTAATGGTCAGTGTTGGAGGGTGTCAATGGTGTCCTTTTGACCGGCTTTGGTGAGGCATGAGGTGAGGAAATAGGGGAGATTTCTAGTGACGAGGTCAGGCATGAGGGGGAAGGGTAGTCGAGGGTGAGGAAATAGGGGAGATTTCTAGTGAGTGACGAGGTCAGGCATGAGGGGGAAGGGTAGTCGAGGGTGAGGGTGTGTGGATGATTTTCTCTTGGGGACACAAGAGGATAGTGGCCTTTTTGCCATTGATTTCCATGGAGGCCGTTTCTTCACGCCAATTGATTTGGTAGTGAGTGGCATCAATCCAGTCAATTATTGTGGGGGGTGAGGGAGTACCCTTTGTGGAAGCAGTTGGTGGGGATAGAGGGTTAGATTTGATGCAGTCCCTATCCCACAGGATCATTGTTATGTTGCCCTATGGAAGCTTGAAGGTAGATGTGTTATCATCTTGGTTGATTGTACTTGTAGCGTTTTGGACCCAAATTCCTCCAAGGATGATTTCTTCTTTTGTCTCACCTGTGGGAACCACATAGAATTTACAAGCCAATGGGTTAGATATAATATGTATAGTTTGTGTAAAGGACCCAAGGCTTGGTATGCGTTACCCACTCAGAAATTGAGCTTGGGCATGGGTAGTTTTAAGAGATGGGTTTCCCAGACCGACCCATGTTTTCCATGGCAAAATATTATGGCTCATTGTGGGAGACAACAAGGTAGGTTTCCTTTACATATTTCTACCAAAGGAAAATATATCCAAAATCGTACGGTGGTTGTTGTGGAGCTATGCCTACATTGAGGGTGTTAAGCGACGCAACGTCTTTGTAGGGTTCATGGAGGGTATGGTCAGTTGGGAGCATGAAGTGTGTGCCAAGTTTGTTACCTGGGAGGGTGTCAATTGTCGCAAGCCAATCGTGGTCGACTTCATCACTTTTGACAGAAGCGACCGTGCATATGGCACCCGCACGTCATCAAGGGCTTGATGACAAACCAAGAGATCAGTGCTCCTTGTGGTGGTCATAGAGTCTTCAGCAACAAGGGAGATTTGTCTATGGGATGTGAGTGCCAGGTATATAAATTGACCTTATGTGTTTGAGAACCTTTGCGGAGGTAGACATGATACATGTCCGAGTCAAGGATCAGTCGGGTTTATCTCATGAAGGGTCAACCTAAGATGGCATCATAGGCAGAATTTAAAAAGTCCATGACTACAAATGTGAGGTGGAATGTCATATCACAAACTTTGACCTTGAGGTCATGTACTAGGCCCAGGCATTTTAGAGAATTCCTATCTACAAGCTTGATCATCATCAATGTCATGGGATAAGGCGTGGTTGGACCTAGTTTTCCCAACATGTTTGTGTGAGGATCCTTACACCAGCATCTCCATCTAGGATGCTTTTGATCACATGTTTGGTTGAGATTACGTGATTCTTTTCTTATGTGATAAGAATCTTAGATATGGCATGCATGCTTGTTTGCTTTTTGAGAAGGTTAATTTAATTGTATTGCTATGTAGAAATAACAGAATTATGTGAGTTTAATATTTTTTTAGACTAAGTTATACGCTTAAAGTATGTTTAGATTCGGGACCGTCAAACTATCAGTAACTTTTTTAATCAAAATACCTTACATGCTACCTTTCAACATCCCTATTTTTACCCTCTACACTTAAATCAAGGGATAAACCAAGCTCCAGATTGATGCCAAATGTTTGAATCATTTTGGCATTTCACATGGTTTGAGTGCTTCCAATGAGAGAAAACCTTGAGGTTCTTGGTCTCGATTCCAGTCCCGATCCTTCATAGTGCTACACCTAAAAATAAGTTGAATGCCTTCTTCATATAATCTAAGGCACTTTTAATATATATATACAGCGAGGTAATGAATCCAAGGTTCAAAGGACCCTATTGGCTTTTTGAGATGTTTTGATGTTCCTCCACTCAGTTATGTATTTCATTTGACTCATTTCCTCCCAAAAATCTCCTTGCTTGAGATGGATTCGAGGGAGTCTAGCTTAATTGACTTAGCTTAATTGACTTGTAGTCACTCTGATGTGAGAGTGTTGGTGATTTACTAGGATTAAATATTTGGTTTATTTTAAAAAGTGTTATTTAATGCACTATAGTTAACTATATTGTCATTTCCAACTATTAGTCCGGATCGGATTCACATCAAAGGTCCCTAGTGTTTTCGGTGTAAGTTTGAAAATTATTCCAAACCAATCTTTTTTATTTTTTTTTAAATTAATGCTAGGCACACATCTATAGATTCATGTCTCTAGGCTCACAAGTCTAGGTTCACATCTCTAGACTCAAGTATGCCAGTTTCTATTTTTTTACTAGTGCTAGACACACATCTATAGATTCATGTCGGTTCACGAGTCTATTTTCACATGTCTAGACTTAAGTATGTAAATTCATGCCTCTAAATATATGTCTCTAGGATCATGTATCTAGACTCACATATCTAGGCTCATGTATCCATGTTCATATATGTGAGTTCACGTGTCCAGGTTCATGCCTCTAGAAACACATCTATAGGATCATGTGTCTTGGATCACGTCTATAGGTTCATATCTTTTCTATATAAACTCGGCTCACATACTTCCCTTATATGAGAGAGAGAGAGAGAGAGAGAGAGAGAGAGAAGGTATATTTGAGAAATTGTTTACCACTTTTGGCAATTTCTTACTTTGTTTTGGGTCTAGAGAGAGATGAAATATTCTAGAGAGAGGTAACATAAATTTGAAATAATTTTGGATAAGTATTTTCTCCCAGTCAATACGAAGAGATCCCCTTAAACAAAATTCCAAAAAGATTTTTACAATGTGCATTAGAAATTAAATGATTATGTGTACTGGACATCTTAGCCTAGGTCAATACGAAGAGATCCCCTTAAACAAAATTCCAAAAAGATTTTTACAATGTGCATTAGAAATTAAATGATTATGTGCTTCCAATGAGAGAAAACCTTGAGGTTCTTGGTCTCGATTCCAGTCCCGATCCTTCATAGTGCTACACCTAAAAATAAGTTGAATGCCTTCTTCATATAATCTAAGGCACTTTTAATATATATATACAGCGAGGTAATGAATCCAAGGTTCAAATGACCCTATTGGCTTTTTGAGGTGTTTTGATGTTCCTCCACTCAGTTATGTATTTCATTTGACTCATTTCCTCCCAAAAATCTCCTTGCTTGAGATGGATTCGAGGGATTCTAGCTTAGTTGACTTAGCTTAATTGACTTGTAGTCACTCTGATGTGAGAGTGTTGGTGATTTACTAGGATTAAATATTTGGTTTATTTTAAAAAGTGTTATTTAATGCACTATAGTTAACTATATTTTCATTTCCAACTATTAGTCCGGATCGGATTCACATCAAAGGTCCCTAGTGTTTTCGGTGTAAGTTTGAAAATTATTCCACACCAATCTTTTTTGTTTTTTTTTAAATTAATGCTAGGCACACATCTATAGATTCATGTCTCTAGGCTCACAAGTCTAGGTTCACATCTCTAGACTTAAGTATGCCAGTTTCTATTTTTTTACTAGTGCTAGACACACATCTATAGATTCATGTCGGTTCACGAGTCTATTTTCACATGTCTAGACTTAAGTATGTAAATTCATGCCTCTAAATGTATGTCTCTAGGATCATGTATCTAGACTCACATATCTAGGCTCATGTATCCATGTTCATATATGTGAGTTCACGTGTCCAGGTTCATGCCTCTAGAAACACATCTATAGGATCGTGTGTCTTGGATCACGTCTATAGGTTCATATCTTTTCTATATAAACTCAGCTCACATACTTCCCTTATATGAGAGAGAGAGAGAGAGAGAGAGAGAGAGAAGGTATATTTGAGAAATTGTTTACCACTTTTGGCAATTTCTTACTTTGTTTTGGGTCTAGAGAGAGATGAAATATTCTAGAGAGAGGTAACATAAATTTGAAATAATTTTGGATAAGTATTTTCTCCCAGTCAATACGAAGAGATCCCCTTAAACAAAATTCCAAAAAGATTTTTACAATGTGCATTAGAAATTAAATGATTATGTGTACTGGACATCTTAGCCTAGGGCCGTAGCCTGGGGCCGGCGCATAATTTCAGAAAAGTTTTGATTAAGGTCTAAAGAAGTGTTCTAAAGGGCCAATAGGGTTAATCCAAGTGTTGGAATAACAAAATTGCAAAGAATAAAATAAAATCCTCCAAAATTGAGTAAATTCTCACAAAAGATGAAGAGTTGACTAGTACTGGGGTTTATTAGTTAAAAAAATGAAATTTTGATACTCAAGAAGGGGGGGAGGGGTTCATGAAAGAGGCACCTAGAAATCACATCAAGGAGGTAATTTTTAATTAAAAAATATCATAAAGTGGCTAGACATTTCATCTCTCCTCTCACCTCTTTCAAACTAGATCAAAAAGTGGGCAAAACTAGAGTAAAACTTGTCCAAAATGGATCAAGCTGGAGCTGGAAGCCTCTAGATCCTAGTTGTGGGCTTGGTTGGTGGCCTCCCTCACCTATAAATAGATCCACATTCGACCTTTGTATTTTCATATTGGAGTAACTCTATGCTAGTGTAATTTTTAAATTTTAGTGTAATTCTATTAATCCTCTTCTTCTCTTGGAGATTACCCTCTTCTTCTTGGTGGCCAAGCTTCTTCAATTTTTAATTTTTAGTGTAATTCTATTAATCCTCTTCTTCTCTTGGAGATTACCCTCTTCTTCTTGGTGGCCAAGCTTCTTCTTGTGGGCTTCACTTCTCTCTAAAGAATCAAGCCAAATGATGTGAACAAATGTGGATGATGTGAATGAATGTGGAAATGATGTATGATGATGTGAACAAATGTGGGAATGATGTGAATGGATGTGAATTGATGTGAATTGATGTGGGATAATGTGAATGGATGTGGGATAATGTGAATGGATGTGAATTGATGTGGGATGATGTAAATGGATATGAATTGATGTGGAATGATATGGAATGATGAGAAATAATGTAGAATGATAAGAAATGAGGAGGAATGATGTGAATGATGAGTAATGATGTTGAATGATGTGGAAAGATGGGAATTTTGCTTGGAAACTGTATTTGTATGAGAAACCTATTTTTTAAGGATTGTTTTACGTCAAGAATGCTGGGGAAGCATTTTGACTATCTGATGGAATGATGTTGTGGGGACCAAAGTGGAAATGTTGCCAACAGCCCTGTTGATGGAGAGTCAAAGAAGGACGTCTCATGTGGAAAGATCGGCCGAGGTCTGGTTAAAATGGTGAGCTTCCAATAACGGTGTGGATGAGAGGCCAAGGAAGCGGCCTATGAGTGAAGCGCTCGGTCAATTTTGCAAAGGAAGCTAGACGGTGATGACCATATGGTGCTTGGGCTATGGGTCTCGCCTAGGATACCCACGTGTACGTCCAGGAAGAAAATGAGTTGGAGTTGTTTTCTGAACAAGGGCATGGATCTAGTTGACTGGCCTTGCTGGTCTTTAACGGATGAGTTCATGGCTCTTTTACTTGGATCTTGTTGGTTGATCTAGCTGATCTTTGACGGAGAGTCCGTATGGTTTTTTATGTGATTATACTCCTAGGTACTATGGGCTAGGAACTATTGAAAAGGCCCCTTCAGGAGTGAGCAGGTGGGAAGTATTCTGGTTGCCAATGATGCCATAGGTACGATGAGGAAGGAATAAATGGAATATGGATTGTATTGAAAAATCTTGATTATATTCCTGGGTACTATGGGCTAGGAACTATTGAAAAGGCCCCTTAGTGAGCAGGTGGTGAGAGCATTCTAGTTGCCAATGATGCCATAGGTATGCCGAGGAAGGAATGATTGAAAATTTGACTTAGAACTGGAATATTGAGGATTATGATGGAAACACTCGGGTTTTATTGCAATGCTACTTTGGAAATAGTTGAGTCTAAGAAAAGCCAATTTCATATTAGGTGTTTAAGTGGTGTGTCTATTTAAGTTTTGCATGAGAGTCGGCTAGGGGGCTTGGGAACTCTTTTCCCTAGTACTCGAGACAAAACATAACCAAATTTTTATAATGAATCCTATCAATACAGTGGTTGGGCGGTTGGCTAACCCATGGGATTGGATGGGGTTAGGCTAGATCAATGGATTCCTATAGTAAAATTTAATTATGTTCAAGTTACGATAGTTGAAGGAAGTCACAGGATAATCCTTGTTCTATGGAAAAGAATCAACGGGGCTGATGTGCCTCTTTTGATGGGGAAAAAAGTGTTGGTCTCTATGAACCAAGTGCAAGTTCCTCCTTTGATTCGGCTATGTGACTCGCGGTTTGGTCAGATTACAAAGGATTGATAAGGCCCTTGACTACGTTAAAAGATTTTCCTGGAGGAATCGCTTATGCTCTCTGGCTGCAGTAATGTGATGAGCTATGGTGGATCAAATGCTAGAATCAACATCATTAACAAAAAGATTAGATGATAACTAAGACATGATTATTAAGCAATTAATTGATCGATTAATGTAGGCATGGATAATAAAAAACCAGCAAATTCTCATTAGGCCAATGCCTCAATTTAAAGAGTTTACATCCAAGCATCTAATCCCACTGATTTCTCCTTGATTCACTCCACCTCTTTTTCTTGATTCTCTCCATCTCTCCTAGAATATCTCCACACCTCCTAAATCTCCTCATGCTACCCATTATCCTCTCCCAGTAGATACTTCTCACCTTTTCATAGGTTCTCTCACATTTATAGATTCTCTTTTACAGCCTCTTGCCAAGGGCTTCTTCCCGCGCACCCTATTCACTTGTATATTTCAACACCTCCCCTCAAAAGTGAATACTCCTAGCACACTTGGACCCTATACCAAGTTTCCCTCTTACTTGATAGTCCACGACCAGTGCGTCAAGTCTCTAAATTCATAGTCCTTGACACTCTCTCTATGTGTCCAAGGCTACTACAAGTGCCCGTGTGACCTCTACTAAAGTGCTCACACATACATCTACCACACATGGCCTACATCATCGGTGGCTCAAAGGTGGTTTTACTCTATTGGGGCAAGTTACATTGGGTTGTGGGGTTTCTCTCTCTCTCTCTCTCTCTCTCTCTCTCTCTCTCTCAGAAAAGGTGATCCGACTCCACTTCCTTAGGAGCCTCCATGAAGTTTTCCGATGTCGTTCCTTCTCCACTGGGTTTGTTGTGGCAGTCTCTTGCCATGTGTCCTGGCTTTCCATAGTTGTGGCAAGTGAAGGTCCTTCCTCCTACTCTGCCTCTTCCTAGTCCTCATCCTCGACGAGAGAATCCTCCTCGGGTTAAGAATGCTTTTTCTTCTCCTGCTGTTGAGTCCAGCCATTTCTTCTCTTTGCCTCTAGTCTCTTGCTCTAGTAGAGCTCCTTCTATCTCATGTAGCTTCAATTCAGGTACATTCTTTAGTGTTGCTACAATGTTTTCATATTCACCTTTGTCCACACTCTTAAGAAGCACTGCTAGTGCCTCATCATCTTCTACCTTTTTGCCAATAGCTGGCAGTTGTTGCTTAATGCTTTTATATTTGTTCAAGTGTGTGATTAAAGGTTCACTTTCCTTTAGATCCAATTTGTAGAATTGCATTAATAGATTTATCTTCGAATTTTTTGCTTGTGTGCCAAATAATTTATTGAGTTCATCCCATGCATCTTTTTCCCATTGTATCCCTGTGATGTAATGAATGATTTCATCATTTAAACTAAGTGCGATAAGTCCCAATGCTTTTTCATTCCTGCTCTTCCACTCATTTGTCCCTCTCACCTCTGGGCATTCATCTCTTCCCTCAACTAGCCCCCATAGATTTTCCTCATGAGCAGATACATGGTTTTTTGTCTTCCATGTGTAGAATTGCTCCCCATTAAATTTGGCTATCTCTTATGCCATACTCATGATAATGTGAAGGGGGTCTTACCTCTTGATCCAATTTCAAGATTCAAGGGCAGTGTCTACCCTTTTACAACTCAATCTCGTGTTTAGGAGATGATTACAACAGATTTATCAGCATAGAATCACCGAAAATTAAACCAAACCTTAAAGAAGATGATGTCTCGAGTCTTTATCGTACTCATCAATATATGTCTATTCATTTTTTTGGATGACATTCTTTATTTTTTTTGCCACTGCAGAACATCACGAGAAGGATGTATAGTAGGTCTGAGTTTTTAGTTTGTAATGCATTCTTAGATTACTTGGGCTATGTGATCGGGTTCGATAGAATTTTCCTTGACCCTAAGTAGATAAAGGAAATCCTCGATTGGGATGTCCCAAAGACAACCCAAGAGATACGATCCTTGCTTCTCCTCATTAGATCTTCACTCTGAGTTTTTAGTTTGTAATCCATTCTTAGATTATGAGACAATTTTTAGTTTGTAATTCATTCTTAGATGATGATGTTATGGTACTTAGTAGTAAGTGAGGGCGCAAGCTAGGAAAACAAAAGACAATGAGACCCAAGCCTACAACCACATTTGGAAAGAAGCCACATGGCAACAAACATTGCTAAGATCCTAAGCATGACCTACAAAGAACAAGTGTTGATGAAGAAATTTATCTTTATATGCATATGGATTCTCCTATCTATGGAGTATGTTACAAGAGAAACCATGTAAACAAGTATTTTTATGCTCCATAAATTGTAATACAACTATTTTCTCAACTATTATAGTGTTGAAATTGATTTCATTGCTTATAGACAATGAGGGAGAAAAAAATAGAGAGTCTCTAGGTGATTAGGACCATGAGCAAACCTTTTTCCCTCGCCCATGCACAACACCTACAAATCTCACTAGGCTCTGTCCTATGCACACACACCGTATAAAACTTCATCATCGACAGCCATCTAGGTACATCTATAGATGGGGGGACCATGGTGGGCACAAGCTTGGTCCATAGTACAACTATATATGGGGGGACCATGGTGGGCACAAGCTTGGTCCATAGTATAACCCATCACCTGGAACTTCTTAAACATCCCTACTACACCCGACGAAATAACTACACTTCATGTCTAATTAATCCTACCCAAAACTTCTTCTTACGCGCAACACCTGTAGATCCTCGCCACCATCAACTACCACTCTTTTCAAAACAGGATCCCAGCTCCATGTGCTACCATGCTAGAGGAAGACAATGCATAAAAATAAAAAGAGAGAATACCGCAACCTGATGACTCAACATCCACGGGAGCCAAGATACCCATTATGGTGTCTTTACATAGATCTCCAGAATTCCCCCCTTTCCATTTGCTTACTAACCCCTTTGTTTTACTAACTCCTCTTTAATCATAACACCTACCGCTGGGGATACTGGTCATTTAAGTATTCCATGCTAGTCTACTCATTCAAGTACTCTAACTCTTGTCCCTCCAGAATTCCCCCCTTTCCATTTGCTTACTAATCCCTTTGTTTTACTAACTCCTCTTTAATCATAACACCTACCACTGGGGATACTGGTCATTTAAGTATTCCATGCTAGTCTACTCATTCAAGTACTCTGACTCGTCCTTCTCTGCTTCTGCAAAGGTGACAAAAAATAAAAAAATATCCAAAAATTTAAAAATAAAATAAAGAGTACTACCGGTGGGCACATATAAAAAAGAAAACTCTAAGAGCCCGGACGACTAGCTGGATACTTAATCACCAATACTCCACTGACTTCCTTTCATCATATTAACTCCCCCACCCCCTCTGATTTCAGGAGAGACAAGAGAACCAACCAAGTGCGACCTTCCCTATGTGCCTGACCAACCTCTCACCGATCACGAGGACGCGATCAAATTTAGGAAGGGGAGTATGTTAACCACATATTGATTAACACATTCCTATGACAACTATGTTCGCACACTTATGTAATGGGCGCCCATTACATGATTAATGTGTTAACCACATATTGATTAATGTGTTAACCGCATATTGATTAACACATTCCTATGACAACTATGTTCGCACACTTATGTAGTAATGGGCGCCCATGCTATATTGTAAATCCCATCATTTTATGAGGGGAACGCCCTAAAGATGCTCCTAAATATTTAGCTTTAAAGGACAGACAAGAGGATCTTGGTCAGTTGGCCAAACCATAGAGAAAATCCTTTTCACTATGTTTTGGGCACCTTGAGTCACTTACTCCGGGGTGGCCCAGTGGGAAAAGTCTTGGAACTATAGAAGCTAATTTCTCTTATTTGTAACTCATTCTCCCATTTGTGCAATAGAAGTTGAGTGTTCTCTCTCTCCCTCTCTCTTGTAACTCTAATCTAGCATGTGTGGTGTGCTTAGGGTTAGGGTTTGGGAGTGATTAGTACTAATCACTTGTTCTCTCTCGCTTGCTTCCTCTCTCTATCTATCTCTCTCTCTTGAGTGATTAGGCTAACCAATGCGATCCTCTTCCCACGGAGATCCCACAAATTCTTTGCAAGAGAGCTTGCATCACCCATTGGATTAGAGCAACTGCCTTAGTGTGACAATGAGTGTTGGAGGACGACGATGACGAGCGGCTCTTGAGCCATTCTTGAGCTCAGTGGATTGGGCAACTTTCCAAGACATGGTTAGGGTAGGGTTTCCTTAATAGCTCCATCACCATATACTTTATTCCATTCCTAAGCTCAAAAATACAATTTCCATTGTATTCTTTGGGAACTCTAGCTTGCCCTTATATTCATAATTTCTCATGAAAGTGTGTAGCACGTCGTGGGTGAAAGGACCCTTATGATTTCGAATGCAGACACCAATTTTGGAAATGACAGGTATGATTTGGGGAGGCGTATAATTTCTTTCACATTGAGCCCCTAAATCGCTGGTTGTTGCAGCCCCCGCCATCCCCAAAATCGGAGTCACTACCCTCCCAAAGGTCGCAACCTTTATCATCCCCAAAGTCACAGCCCATGACGCATCTGCCTATAGGAGGACATGTTCCCGAAATTAGCAGCATGGCGCTGATTAACGGGAGACATTTTTCTTTCACGCTCAATGTGAAAGAAAAATGTCTACCACAAATCTCTTGTCTCGCAGGTCTTGCCATCCCCAAAAATGCAGTTCCTGTTGTCCCCAAGGTCACAGCCCCTGACATCTCCAAAGTTTCCCTCATAGGCATCTTTCTTTAATGCTTAGCGTGAAAGCAAGATGCCTATATTTCTCCTCACATGCCGACTATAGGTCGGAACCTTTCTTTCATGATAAGCGTGAAAGAAACATGCCGACCTATAGTCGTCATGTGAGGAGAAATATAGACATTTTTCTTTCACCCTAAGCTTTAAAGAAAGATGTCTCCCTGTAGTCCGTTGCAATGGCCTAATTTGGAGCAAGCGAACCCTAAAATCACAATATAGGAATAGTTCCATCTTTTCATACTCAGCATGAAACAAAGACGTTGTGTGTAGTTTTTTGGGAACCTCAGACTCAACTTGTACATGTGTACATGAGTGTTGTTCGTGTTGTGGTGAAGTCATGGGAGCACCCATTGACTCAGTGTGGGCGTCGTGGATGCGGCAATCAAGCATAGGGCTTTGATGGAGGTGTATGTGCAGAGAAAAAGTTGAGATTCTAGAAGCGCAGGCCTGTCCGGAATGAGGGTCGGCTGGCAATGATAGTAGCTGCTTGGTCGTCTTGGAGTGTGTATGTGTCCAAAATTAAATGGCATTGGAAAGTTTCACCTTGAAAAGTTATGGAGGTATGGGCATTGGTGTGAAAGGAGATGTTATGGTGGCCATTTTCCAAATGAATAAAATAAATAAAATGATGAACATGGCCTTCTGGAAAGGTGGCGTGGAGCTTCATGCAGCTGCCAGCACAACATTCTGGAAGCTGGCGAAGCAAGTGTGGAAGGCGCAACTGAAAAGAACGAAAGGGTTTTTGTTTGAAGGGGATTCGGCTGGGAGAGCCGACAGGGAAGAGAAGGCCCCTTGTGTGTTTCTTGTGTGGCGAGCTATAGCCACAGGCGCAGAAGTGTGCTGGCTGCAGAGTGAAGAGTGGAGCGTGCAGGCGTGACTGCTGGAGGGCCGACGTGTTGGGGGGCTCACGTGTGGGGGTCCGCCAGAGGAGCTGCCTGGCGAGGGACATCGACTGTGCAGAGGGTTCTGGAGCGACGTGCAGCTAGGCGGACAGAGCCGCGTTGGTTACAGCAGAGAGGGAGCGAGGAGAGTAAGCCGCCTGAGGGTCTAGGAAAAAGAAAAGGCTGGTGGTAGTGTCACGGGGATACACACGAATAGTGAGCTGGTGGGGCTACTGGCAGAGACGTGGACGTGCAAGCGACAGGAAGGAGAAAGATCGCTGTGTGGAGACAGACGCAGGTGGGCCGACGTGTGTGGAGGCCGCCTATGGGTTGATGGGCGCAGTGGGTTGGCGCAGCTGCAAAATAGAGTAAAGAGGTAGCTGCTGCTGGCGAGCACCGTAAGCAAGGTTGCCGGGTGATATTGGTAGTGACTGGCGTGTGCAGCCACCCCACAGGCATGCAGAGAAGAGAGAGCTCTCTGATGCAGCAGAGAGAGAGATGCCTTTGGACGGGTCCGTGTGAAGAGCTGGGGGGCTCTGGGCGTATGCCGCCTCAGGCGCAGGCAGCGTGGGTTTTGGTAAGCGCAGTTTGTAAGTGGGCTGACGGGCTGCAAAAGGGTAGGTGGTGAAGTGTAAGAAGAACTGATGGACTAGTGTGAAATAGCCATGGTGGGGAGCATAAAGGTAAAAGAGAGGGAGCTAAGAGAGTGAGCTGCCTAGGTGCTGGTGCTAGTTGAAGGCGCTTGGATCATCAAGTGAAGAGTCTAAATTGTTGAGGCAACTGGGGAGACAGCTACAGTCAAGCGAAGTGCAGAGGGGCGCAGGCTTGGTGGGCCTTTGGTATTGTGTGGCTTGGGCTGGGGTTGTCAGGTTGGCGACAAAGAAAGAGGTTGCTGTGGTTTTGCTTTTGGGAACTGGTAATGTGCTGGTGGTGTAGCAAAGAGATCTTCAGTTGAGGAGCAGAGCAGAGGACAAAGAGGTCGGCTCAGAGAACCGAAGGGAACCGGATTGGGAGCGACCAGGAGCTGGAGAGGGCTGATTGCGAGCGGGTGCTTGATGAAGCTGGTGTTTGGGATATTTGGGATATCCACCTCTGTAAAGATAAAGGTCTGTTCTGAAATATAAGTCTTGTTCATGCTCTTTGGTCTGGTGTTCTGGTGTGTTTGCATGCGTGTGTGGAAGTGTGGTACTCTATAAAGGCGTAGACAGCTCTACCGCTTCCGTGCCATCACTTTTTGGTGCCTCCACAGAGGAGCAGATTTCCTCTGGTTTGTGAAAGAAGATAGGGGCTGTGTGAAGCAATATTTGGAGAGATGGCTCAAGATTTTCCAGAGTATTGGGGATTGCCACAGGAAAGTGCAGTCAGGTTTCTGGAGAAGATGGAATTTATAGCCTTGATGAAAGACAGGGCAATCCCGGAGATCCTTTCTCAGATTTTGGCTTATTGCCTGCAGGGTGATGCAAAAACATGGTTACAGATGTTTGTGACTACACACAGGAACATTCATCAACAGGATCCTGAGTACCGTGTAGTCAGAGCTGCATTTTTGGCACAGTTTGCTCGAGTGAGGAGTCCGAATGAAGTGTGGAAGGAGTTGTGTAACATTCAGCAGAAGGACGGTCAGGATGTGGATCAGTACTGATAGAATTTGGTAGACTGTGGAGTCTATGGTGTGAGGCTTTGATTCCTGAAGTACCCCCGCAGATGATAAAGAGAGACCGGTTTGTGGCTGGTCTGGAGCCAACGATCCGTCTGAAGGTGGAGCTGAAGAACCTGGATAGCTTTGAGGAGGCTGTCAGAGTTGCTGGTGAGAAGGAGTGGAAGGTGAAGCGTCTGAGGTAGATGGGAATGCAAGAAGAGCCGAAGAGGTTTGTGAAGATACCAGAGATTGAGAGTGTGCATCCTGGAAGAAAAGCTGCTGTTGTTCCTAAACAGGAGGATTCTCTGAAGAGGGAGGTTCATGATGCGGTGGAGCTCATGAAGTCTTTAAGCGTGAACTGGATAGAGTCTGCAGGAAGAGGACAAGGCATAGGTGATATGGGAAGGAAGACTGATGCATCATCTAGTTCTGGAGGAAATTCAGCAGATATTGGAAGAGGGAGAGGGTATCTGTGTGATGTGCAATGCCGGAATTATAGTGAGTGGGGTCATATCAGTCCACAATGTGAGAGACGAGCTAAAGCTAAAGGTGGCATATATCAATTGTCTTTGGGAATGAGTGATAGGGTGATTGGCCCTAGTATGCAGGTGAAGGATGAAATCCAGCCTAGTGTTTGTGAGGTCCATAAGGTCACATTTGCAGAGCAGGATATGGGACAGATTAGCCTGTTGGAAATGGAGAAGGGTGAGGTTTCTGGAATCAGCCCTGAAGAGCTTTCAGAAGGTGAGGAGGAGAAGGATGAGGGTATTGATGGTGCTGTGGATTGTGAAAGTGTTGCTAGTGCTGTGGAGCCTGATGAGTTTGAGTATGGATATGATTTGGGTGATCTCTTTGATTTAGAAAAGAGCAATGATTTGCAGGTGCCAGTACTTCAGCCAGTCAAGGTAGAGAGTGATGATCAAGGTGATACTAATGAAGATGCCGTGGATGGAGTATGTATGGATGATCCGGGTGATGAGCTGGATATTGCAGCCTGTGAGAGTGTGGATGATGAGTTGAACTATGTACTTGATAGTGCACTAGATGATTTGTTGGAGTTGGCTTCCTTGGAGAAGGAAACAAGTGCTTGCATGCCAGTTGTGCAGCAAGAAGGGAGTGATAGTGTGACTGATGGTGAGCTGGATGCTACTTTTGATGATGGTGTGATAGATTTTGGATGTGTGGATGCTGATCATAAGGTGTGTGTTCCTTGTCATGCCCAAGAGAATGAGTCGGTTGTGAGTGGTGAGGATGCATGTGAGACTATTCTTGTTGGTCAGGGGGACCAAGATGCTTTGCCTGGGAGTTTGGGTAGCTTAGACTTGGTAGGGATGCCTGTGCAAGATGTGGAGAATCTTGCAGGATCGCCAATGGTCTTGAAGCTGGAGAAACTGCAGGAAAGCGACAATGATGAGTCTACAGTGCATGAGGTTGCTGTGTGTGATGATGATGGGCTGAAGGGAAGTGAGTGTATGGTGAACACACCATGTGTTGATGCTTAGCATATGGATGAGTGGTTTGGTCATAGTCTTGGTCTGGCAGTTAGTCCAGAGGAAGGGTTGGAAGCCATGATGAGGGCTGCAGATTGGTGGATGACCATGAGGTGGAGGTTGATGATCAGATGTTTGTAGTTTCGGTACATGACTATGAGTGGGGATCAGATGTGTCAGAGGGGGAGTAGAGGTGAGGGATGGTTGTCTCCATCACAAGGTTATGTGAGCTGGCCTGGAGGAGGAAGTGCAATAGTAGATGGTTGTCTCCATCACAAGGTTATGTCATGGTTGTCTCCATCACATTACCTTGTGATGGTTGTCTCCATCACAAGGTTATGTGAGCTGGCCTGGAGGAGGAAGTGCAACAGTAGATGGTGATGAGGCAATATATGAAGAGCCCAGGGGGTTGCAGATTGGATGACCGTGAGGTGGAAGTTGATGATCAGATGTTTGTAGTTTCGGTACATGACTATGAGTGGGGATCAGTCAGAGGGGAGTAGAGGTGAGGGATGGTTGTGTCCATCACAAGGTTATGTGAGCTGGCCTGGAGAAGGAAGTGCAACAGTAGATGGTGATGAGGCCATATATGAAGAGCCGAGGGGGTTGCTGAAAGTGGAAGGCTATGACAGGGTGTATCAATGGTTGTTTGATGGAGGAAAATGCTTGAAGAATTGGAAGGTAGATGCACCGAGATTTTTGTTTGATCTAGGGGGATAAATGGTTTCTGTTAGTGCAGCTGCTGCTGCTGGACATAAATGTCTCAGCAGAAAAAAGGGGGTTGCTAAATATGTGTGTAGTTTTTTGGGAACCTCAGACTCAACTTGTACATGTGTACATGAGTGTTGTTCGTGTTGTGGTGAAGTCATGGGAGCACCCATTGACTCAGTGTGGGCGTCGTGGATGCGGCAATCAAGCATAGGGCTTTGATGGAGGTGTATGTGCAGAGAAAAAGTTGAGATTCTAGAAGCGCAGGCCTGTCCGGAATGAGGGTCGACTTGTGATGATAGTAGCTGCTTGGTCAACTTGGAGTGTGTATGTGTCCAGAATTAAATGGCATTGGAAAGTTTCACCTTGAAAAGGTATGGAGGTATGGGCATTGGTGTGAAAGGAGATGTTATGGTGGCCATTTTCCAAATGAATAAAATAAATAAAATGATGAACGTGGCCTTCTGGAAAGGTGGCGTGGAGCTTCATGCAGCTGCCAGCACAACATTCTGGAAGCTGGCGAAGCAAGTGTGGAAGGCGCAGCTGAAAAGAACGGAAGGGTTTTTGTTTGAAGGGGATTCGGCTGGGAGAGCCGACGGGGAAGAGAAGGCCCCTTGTGTGTTTCTTGTGTGGCGAGCTACAGCCACAGGCGTAGAAGTGTGCTGGCTGCAGAGTGAAGAGAAGAGCGTGCAGGCGTGACTGCTGGAGGGCCGACGTGTGGGCTCACGTGTGGGGGTCCGCCAGAGGAGCTGCCTGGCAAGGGACGTCGACTGTGCAGAGGGTTCTGGAGCGACGTGCAGCTAGGCGGACAGAGCCGCGTTGGTTACAGCAGAGAGGGAGCGAGGAGAGTAAGCCGCCTGAGGGTCTAGGAAAAAGAAAAGGCTGGTGGTGGTGTCACGGGGATACACACGAATAGTGAGCTGGTGGGGCTACTGGCAGAGACGTGGACGTGCAAGCAACAGGAAGGAGAAAGATCGTTGTGTGGAGACAGACGCAGGTGGGCCGACGTGTGTGGAGGCCGCCTATGGGTTGATGGGCGCAGTGGGTTGGCGCAGCTCCAAAACAGAGTAAAGAGGTAGCTGCTGCTGCTGACGAGCACCGTAAGCAAGGTTGCCGGGTGATATTGGTAGTGGGCTGGCGTGTGCAGCCACCCACAGGCATGCAGAGAAGAGAGAGCTCTCTGACGCAGAAGAGAGAGAGAGCTCTCTGACGCAGCAGAGAGAGAGACGCCTTTGGACGGGTCCGTGTGAAGAGCTGGGGGGCTTTGGGCATATGCCGCCTCAGGCGCGCAGGCAGCGTGGGTTTTGGTAAGTGCAGTTGGTAAGTGGGCTGACGGGCTACAGAGAAGAGAGAGCTCTCTGACGCAGCAGAGAGAGAGATGCCTTTGGACGGGTCCGTGTGAAGAGCTGGGGGGCTCTCGGCGTATGCCGCCTCAGGCGCGCAGGCAGCGTGGGTTTTGGTAAGCGCAGTTGGTAAGTGGGCTGACGGGCTGCAAAAGGGTAGGTGGTGAAGTGTAAGAAGAACTGATGGACTGGTGTGAAATAGCCATGGGAAACATAAAGGTAAAAGAGAGGGAGCTAAGAGAGTGAGCCGCCTAGGTGCTGGTGCTAGTTGAAGGTGCCTGGATCATCAAGTGAAGAGTCTGAATTGTTGAGGCAACTGGGGAGACAACTACAGGCAGGGGAAGTGCAAAGGGGCGCAGGCTTGGTGGGCCTTTGGTATTGTGTGGCTTGGGCTGGTTGTCAGGTTGGCGACAAAGAAAGAGGTTGCTGTGGTTTTGCTTTTGGGAACTGGTAATGTGCTGGTGGTGTAGCAGAGAGATCTTCAGCTGAGGAGCAGAGCAGAGGACAAAGAGGTCGGGTGCAGAGAACCGAAGGGAACCGGATTGGGAGCGACCAGGAGCTGGAGAGGGCTGATTGCGAGCGGGTGCTTGATGAAGCTGGTGTTTGGGATATTTGGGATATCCACCTCTGTAAAGATAAAGGTCTGTTCTGAAATATAAGTCTTGTTCATGCTCTTTGGTCTGGTGTTCTGGTGTGTTTGCATGCGTGTGTGGAAGTGTGGTACTCTATAAAGGCGTAGACAGCTCTACCGCTTCCGTGCCATCAACGTCTTGGAAAAATAATTGCATACTCTTCACTCACTGAACGTTTAAATCCTATTTTGGGACAAAAATGGTAGATACGTGGTATTTTGCAAGAGCGCCTTTCTATCGCGTTGTTGAGCGTGAAATAGATATGCTACCCTATTGGCTACCAAAAATCAGTAGATAAAACTAGTTTTGAAATATCATTTCTCAAATCTCTATATGGGATTTTCCTTGGCCATAAAATATACAAGGTGTATATAAGGGATATAGAAGGAAACCCACCAGAAATCAAGAGACTTAGATTGAGAGGAAATCCACCAAAAATCAAGAATAAAAAAATGAGCTTATAGCTATTGCATGCACAGTAAAAAAGATAATTTTTGAGTTTGAGACTTGCATTTTTATGGTCTATGCACACAATGTAGATGATTGAAATCCCCTTGCACTCTGTGAGATCCGTTGTTTTGAAAAATGAAGGGAGACATGGAGAGTGTGTTCAATAGAATTGAATTCGGTGGGTGTGCCACTTGTGACTTCATTCATTATTAGGGAGGTGGCCGATATAAAATTTGTGCATTTAGTTAGAGCCTTTTCTTTGGCGGCTAGTGGTAGCTATTGAGTGCTAACCTCCAAGGAAGTATAAGTGGTCAATGTTCTTTTTCCAAAAACTAGTTAAAGTCTTTTCTTTGGCGGTTGGCGATAGCTACTAGCCTCAAAGCTAGAACTAGCCAATGTTCTTTTTCCAAAGACTAGGGATGTACAATGTACCCCTCACACTGCAAAAAAAATCTCATAGTGAGGCAATATTCTACTCTGTTTATTTTATCCATTTATGAATGAATGCACAATGATATTATCTTGAACACGAAAGTGACAAAACCGTTGTGGAAGTATACTATTTGTCAAAGATGAGCCTTGCATCATCTGGAAGCAATATTGACAACATATCCTCTCGATATCCACTCCAAAATACCTACTCACAGTCTTCAAGTGTGTGTGAAATGGAGAGAGAATCTAAGCTTCTTCCAGGATGTAGAAAATGTAAAACTATTGTGTAGGTCAAAAATCTTGGAACCACAAGTGAGGAGAAACCCGTAACATTGGCTTGAGCTTGGAGGAGTCTTTTTGAGGAGCGTGGAAATGTGATTTTAGAAAGAGATGACGAGGGGGATGATCATGCTAAGAGTACGTGTGTTGCAGCCCATGGGATGGGACCTCTGGAGAAACCAGTGGAGGGAGACATTGACGTCAACCTGTATGAGGATGATAGCGGCCAGGGTGAGAGTTGGATTGTTGGGGGATCCACAATGTAGATGTGACCTTACAATAGCCATGTGCGGTGAGGAGCTTCTTAGGCACCCAATGGGGAGAAGGCATGCCTTGTGTGCGAGTGTTCATTTGGTTAGAAGTATTAGTATGGTTAGGTTGCTATGGTGGGTCAGCAGCTTCTGTGATTGTTGAGATGTTGGAGTGGGATGCTACGAATTGTGGTGGTGGGAAGGGTGTGAGAGGCAATGATGTGTTTGTTAGGGTGAGTGGCCTCTTTTGGAGTGGGATGGATTTGGGGGAATTTGAAGGACTCATGATGGGGAGTGGAGGGGTGACTTCTTGGCATGGTGGAGTAGCGAGTACGGGCTCTTCATCTATCATGAGGATAGTAACATGGCTAGAGGCCACCAGCTATAAGGTTGTCGTCCTTGCATCCCAATCGATATTGCACCTATTGTGTCACATCCAACCCATTCCAAGGAGTATTTACTTGCACATTGTTCCTACAAGCATCACATAGAACTTCTCTTCCAAGGGATTATTTCCAATGTGGAACAAAAGGGTAACTATGCCTAAGATGTAAACATGCTGAGATGCCACTGTTGTGACTATGGAAGGGGTATTTTCCAGTGAAGGTTCCCCAAGGGAATGCAATGTTTCTTGAGACATCAAATTTTAATTACTCCCTATATCTAAGAGAGCTAATATTTGGGTGACGCTCATCAGGATGGTCATTCCTAACCACAATCGGACAGGCTTTACCTCCCATTCTTCCTCTTCAAGGTCGACCACTTGGGTCATGTTGACCATGACTTGTTTTTGCCAAAGCTTGGCTTGGGCCTCTTGTTGGGAAGCTTGTTTCATATCCTCATGGTCCTTTTTTTGTTCTTTCTTATCATGGATGTGGCTTCGGTGATTGGGTCATAATAGCGTATTAATTTGCTACCATTGAAATAGCCAACCATTTCCACACCGTCAAGTGTCTCTATGCGCACAACGCCTTGTGGGGTTATCTTAGTGACTAGGAAGGGTACCAATCCTCTAAGCTTGAGTTTATTTTTATGCATCTTCATGCTAAATAGGAGGACCATGTTGCCCTTGTTCATTTGTTTGCCTTTTAGTTGGTTGTCGAACCATTGTTTATGCCTTATCTTTTCGAGATGATCATATTGTATACATCTAGAAGGCATGTTTCATTAAGCTTTTCAAGCTCATAAAGGCGACAGCCTATGAAATTCCCTGTGAGTTTCTCTTATCATGAGATGCGTAAGCTAGGGACCAAGAACTCCATTGGCATGATAGTACCATAGGTTGAACTGAAGGGGGTGACATTCATAGCTGCCTTGTAGGATGTTCTATAGGCCTAGAGTGTTGCCAAAAACTTTTTTCCCAATCACTACGGCGGCTGGCCTCCACAATTTTAGTTAGAATGGATTACAAAACCTTGTTCATGCTTTAAGCTTGGCCATTCGCTTGGGGGTAATAGGGGGAGGAATTTCTAAGAGTGACAAGGAACTCTTGTACGAGAAATTGGCTTACCTCATTAATGAAATGCATTCCATTGTGGCTCACAAGCTCTAGAGGGAAATCAAAGTGTGTGATGGCTTGAGTGTGTCTCGCTCTGCTGGACTAATGGGCCCATTGAAATCAATTCTCCATTTTTGGAATGGTTACAAGGACATCACAAGATTTAGGGGGCATGTTGTCCTTAAAGTGGGAAATTGCCGCACGTTGGCATTCATCGGACCGCTTAACATATTCTGCTACATCCGCCATTAAGGTGGGCCGACATAACTTTACATATTCGTCTTCATGGACACAGCCTCTAAGAATCTTGTCTTTTCCCTGCCTATAAAGTTGACTTGCAACATTTGAGTTGGTAGGGGGTACCTATTTAATTAGACAATGAGCATGGTCCTTGTTTAGGAGGGGGTCCACTGGTAAGCTGTTATCTAGGAAGTGTGCTACCTCCTCACCCCACTCAAGAATTAAGAATAGTTGGAATAGAGCGACATCTGGTAAATCATCTTGTACTCCCACATGTGGCTCGCCGTTGGGAATCCTTGACATGTGGTCTACCAAAACATGTTGTGGGCATTTCCTCACTGTAACAGTGAGGTCAAACTTGAGAAATATAAGCAGCCACCTGGTGATCCTTCCTATCGTACAAGGCTTGTTTACCAGGTATAGAAAAGCTTGATGGTCTACGAAGAGAATTAATTTGGTCGCCAAAAGATAATGGAAAAACTTCTTAATGGTATAGACCATGGCCAATAATTCCTCTCAGATTCATTGAGTTGGAGGCTGGTAAAGCTGATAGGGAAATCCATCTTATGTTCACCCGGTTGCCAACAGCTAAAGTGGAGGCATCGATGTGGACATGAAAGATAATGTCCCAGTTGGGGGATCTGATAATAGGAGCACTAGCCAAGGCTTTCTTGATGGTGGTATTATCCTGTTGGCATTCCTCTGTCCACTCGAAAATGATCAAGAGTCCATAAAGAGGTCGAGCTATATCAGCATACATAAAAATGAATTGCTGATAGTAGCCGATGTGTCCCATGAAACACTGAACTTCCTTAAAGTTAGTGGGTGGAGACAGCTGACGGATGAGACACATGACACACTTTGCTATCATCTATGGAGATTGAACCCTGTCTTGAGACAATGTGTCCCACGATTACTCCATGCCTAACCCAAAATTTACATTTGAGTGGGTTCAATGAGATGCGATACAGCCTACATCTTTCTAACACCTTATGCAAGCAGTCAAGCTGTGCCTTCCATGAAGAGTTGACACAAAGGTCATCCATAAAGACCTGAAGGAATTTCCAAATATATTCCTTGTAGGTAGTGCACATTAGACGACGTTGGAAGGTGCTAGGGGCATTGGTCATCAGGCCAAACAGCATGACATGGTATGTGTAAGTGCCCCATTCAGTGGTGGGGCGAAGGCTATTTTTTGCTAATCCTTAGGGTCGATCAACACCTAGTTGTAGCCAAAGAATCCATCAAGGAAGTTGTAGGCTTCCTTTCTTGCTATGGTAAGGAAGTTGTAGGCTTCCTTTCTTGCTATGGTAAGGGTTAATGATCCCTTTGGTGGTGGCATTGACCTTTTTGAGGTCTATGCACACTTGTACTTTCCCATTCTCTTGGGCACTACCCATTCCATATGCTCTATCTCATAGATGAATCCGATGTGAATGAGCCTATCAAACTCTTCTCTGATCATCTTGGAATATTTTGGGTTCATAGGATATGCCCTTTTTTGACCGACCTTACTCCATCAACCATCGGGATGGTGTACTTGACTACTTCGAGAGGTACACCTTTCATATCCGTGTACTTCCACGCAAATAAATCCCGAAATTTGATAAGCATAGCAATGAGCTTAGTCTCTTCCTCTATAGAGAGGTCTTCTCCAATATATATTGGCCTTGGGTCTTCGCCGGAGCGAGCCACATTAATATCTTTTACGTTGGCTAGACCATCATAGGAGGTCCCTAGTTCTCCATTGTGGGACCTTTGGGTCGAGTCATATTTGACGAATCTATCGGACTTGTGAAAGGTCTTGAAGTGTTTGGGCACCTGTTTTGTCTCTTTTACCCTAGTGCCTTCTTCCTCTACTAGCCTTTTGGCTTCTTTTTCTACTAGCGCTAACTTCTTATTGCATGCTCTGCATGTAGAGCAGCTAATATTTTCCAGTTTACGTTTGGGATCAACGTGTTCCATTGGATTTGGGGTGGTTGTTTGGACCAGAAGGGAATTATTGGCGACCTCTTTTTGTAATATTTCATTGAAGTGGTCATGTGCCTCAAGTGTCCAAACATACTTTAGCTAGTGGGAGTGTCTGCACAAGGAATCCATTGGGCTTGCGAGTCCTATGGGAGCGTGTTTCCCTTGATGGTTCCACTTTAATGGCCTGTTCAAGTTCTTAAGTGGTGGCAACATCAGCAGGTAGGCATGCGGTGCTAAGCGTGTATAGAGATGTGATCTCTTTCTCCGTCTACCGTAGAAAACCTCGTGCCAGTGCGTCGAGGAAGTATGTCCAAGGTGGTAAGGATATGCATCCAATTCTTAGAGTCTTATGACTCTAGAAGAGGTGTACATTCCCACTATCCATTTCATCATCTAGTGTCTTGTGGCACGTTTGAGATAGATGGACTGCAGTGGATCTAGTTATTGTTACTCAGTCCTCTACGAAGGCTCCGCCCCACTCATTGGGTGTACCTTCCACGTGCGTAGGTTGATCTTTATTGTTTGATTCTTGGAATGTAAATGTGGTTAGTATCCCAATTGTGGATCATCTTGGATTCCCTCATGAATGGTCACCCAAAGATACAGTTATAAGAAACAGGATGATGTCCAAAGTTCATCCCCACAAAGGTGTGGCAGTATGTAGTTCCATGGATCCTTATTTTCAAATCCTTCAGTAGACCAATGGGTCTAGTTGTGGTTCCATCAGCAAGTTTGACTAGCAATGTGGTGTTTTCCATGGCATGTGTGCCCCATTTTTCCCAGCATTTTTTGTAACAATGCTCACTCCTACTTCCCCATCCAGGATTGTTGTGACCTAGAGGCCATCGAAGGTTATCGACAAAGCCACACTAAGTTCATTGCCTTCAAAGCATTGTCTAAGCTTATTTACTTGAACTATGGGGTTGTTAGTGATTTTGTGGGTTATATCAAGGTCATCTTCCTCACACTCATTAGAGCTATTGAGCTCCATGAATTCTTGCATGCCTGCCCCTAGGCATCCCTCGATCGAGTCCTTTAGATCTTTCCATAAGCTTGGGATACCTTAAAGCAAGGTTCCGATAGGGACTTAGATCTCAATGTCTCTAGGAGCGGAGACTGTTCTGTGAGGAAGGTCACTTTGGCTTAATCTTAAGCTCTTATGTGTATACGGGATGTGAATAGGGACTTCTGTATCCATTATTTTAAGGTGGTCATCCCCTATATCTTTGAGATATTTGGCTACTCGGTTTCCCTAGCGGGGGGTAGCTACTGCAGTGGGTGATGCTGCTTCTATAGGCCCCTTTATGGGGGTGACTGGTCTAGGAGTTCTTTAGAATATACATGAGCTTCTTCAGGTGGGTATCATGTTGGAGACCGACAGACAAGGATCAAGGCAGGCAATAGGAGGTTTGTTTTTTATTTGTGCTGGGTAGTCCATAACCAATTCTTGGGCTACCAATAGTCTTTATTTATCCTCTACAGGGTTAGGATATTCGGCAAGCTTTTTCGAGAGCTAGTTAGCATCAATCCATTCTCGGGCTTGGATGGCTGAGCATAGAAGATCTTCCTCTTCTAACAAACAGGTTGATGCATGTGTTATCATGCCATCTTTCGAACCACTTTGGATAACTACTCGGCTATCTCTCTTGCTAATTTATGTGTTTTTCTTTCTTGAGCACTTATTTGTGCATGCTTGTTTAGGGACATTCTTTGAGGATAAGACCTTGTCTTGTCCTTGGTCTCGTGAGATAGATGCCTCTGGTGCTGCAGCATGAGCTATGGCCCTCTATCTGTTTTGTAATCTAGTTACGACGTTGAGAGGGACCGTGTGTGGATGAAGCCATCTCTAACACTCAGCGGGTTAATGCTGGTGCTGACATTAGCTTCAGGAGCCTTTCACGTTGTTCCATGTCGAGGCGGACAATATTTATACATATGGTTAATTACACACCCAACGCATAAGGGGGTTAAGGCGGGATTACCTACATAGGTACTTGCCATCCCTTTCTTCAGAGGACACTCAGACACTTCGTGAGGTCCTGTGCAATGGCAGCATTGCATAGGTGGTCGTTTTTCCATTGTATTCATGTCTCAGGCCCATGGCATTGGGGTTCCTAAGTACACTGGGTACATTTGGTCACCCTCCATCACATAATGGCTTAGAATTTGAAAGGTTGGACTCGTTGGCTCAAGAGTTTCATAGGTAGGAACTTCTAGAATTTCCCCCTCATCCCCTTCTTTGAAGATTTCTGTCAGGGTGTGATTTGCGGAAATTGGTTTTGAGGTGGGAGAACCGAGGGTGGTAAGGGCATTTTAGGTCCCCTAAGAATTTCTCTTTGGGCCACTTCTTGGCCTGGTTAAGGTGCATTGTGGAGAGCAAGTGTTGGCAAGGCTAGTGGTTGCCTTGGGTTGGCTGGTAAGGCCTGAGAGGTAGAGCACGGGCTTGAGCAGCCCTTTGCTGATAGTAGTTTGTAACTTTGTGATTGCCCCATCTTTCGCAATATTTGCGATAGAGGGTGGAACAGGGTCACAAATGTGAACACTCCGTGCTGGTATGGTTAGGCCGATAGATTGGGCACCATACAAGCTCCCTCTTTGGATAGAGATGGGGTTGGCCAGCCCAACCTGACCTTGGCTGGTTCTACAATGCTTTGTCATCTGCTGAATTAATGCAGCGGGCCAACTGCTCAACCTGTTGTCCAGATGTGGACTCCTTGCTCTTTTCATCAGATTTGATGTTGGTGGTCTTGAATGATGTACCCTCATGAAGTTCTCGAGAACGTGTTCCCTTGAAGTTGTCCTCAAAGTCCATAGCACTCCTACAACATTGCTCAAAGGAGGTATGGGACAAGGCATTCAATGAATTGTGCAAGGGTATGTCATCTAGACCTTCTAGGAATCTGCCTATTAGTCTTTCATCAAATAACTTATCTCTGGCACTATAACAAGAGTGGAGATATCTGAGTCTATTGATATAGTCTCGGATGGTTTCACCATCCCTTTATCTGACATTGTGTAGCTGCTCCACTGGACTCCATCTGCTACCTTGGTGAGAATATCCTACCTTGAAGACCTCTTTCAAGGCTTCAAAGGTGGCCTTGTCCTTAGCTTTCAAGGACCTAAACCATTGGGTAGATTTACCGTCGAGGGTGAATCCAAAGGCACTCACCTTAACTTGATCTTCTACATGGCCTTGTCCTTAGCTTTCAAGGACCTAAACCATTGGCTAGATTTACCGTTGAGGGTGAAGCCAAAGGCACTCACCTTAACTTGATCTTCTACATGGCCAAAGGCTTCACGAATTTGGTTGACCATCTCCAAATGTGGGATGGGGTCTCTAATCCCATAAAATTTAGTGATTATCTTTGAGATGTTTGCACGTTTTTTTTGCTCTGATCTGGGTTGCACTAGTTTTGGGGGCGTGATGTCCACAGCCACCCGCTCCCTATTTCCATGGCTAATCTTAACATTTGTTGTGTTAGCCCTACCATGGCTGGATGAGGTGTTGGTTAAGGAATAATTGGAGGAGGAGCGAGGCCAAGTAGATAATAAACCATTGGAGGCCCTTGTCTTATGGGTGGGTTAGATTACGCCCCTGGTGGTCCCATGTGGTACCTAGGGTATTCTCGTTATGGTGGGTACTATTGATATACAGGCAGCAGACTGGGCTCATGTCATGGGCCAATAGAATCTTTCTCACACTGGTATAACATTTTTGGTCCTTGGGAGGATGGACTTGGCCCTAACTTTTGTATGGGTCTTTGGGCCCTATAAGAATAAACCACTCCTGAGACAGGCATGGCTCTCCAGACCGATCGTTGGGTCTAGGTATGATGGCTTTTGCTCTGGCCTATTTTCGCTCTAGGATCTAGAGACAATGTGGGTTCACTTTCTTGTGGATGTTCCATACCTGTCAGCCTGGGTTGCATCTCTTCCTACTCTGTGTTTCTTAGGATAAAATTACAGAGCCTCGAAGCAAGCCTTCTTTGTGAATGTGTGGGAGAGGTAGGACCTTGCTATGGGATAAGTGGTCTCTCCATACACTAAGGTTTGGGCTCTCCTATCTTGAGGTTAGGAGTTTCTCGTCTTGTGCTAGTATGGTCTTCGTTCTCACTAGCGGTGTCAAAGATGAGAACCATTTGGTTCCACGTGGTATTGACTGATGGGTCTGAACTTTTAAGAGAGGGAGGTTCTGGAGAGTTTATGTCATCAACAAGAGCATTGTTTCGCACCAATTTACCCGAGCATAGGTGCATGGAAATGTGGAACTACTATGTAGAACCCCATGTGAAGAGTCTCTGTGTGTTTTTTTTAAAGGAATGATACAACTGTACACTTTGGGATGGTACGAGTGTACCCTTCTGAAGGGATGGGCATACACTTCTCAGGGAGGAGATGGCACGAGCGTTTGCTTCATGAAGGAAATTGACATGGCTTCACGAAGGAATGGGAATGCACTTTGAGATGGATAAGATACGGGTGTGATAGGTGAATGGTACGGGCGTGGCAAATCTACCACCACAGGCACACACTTTAGATAGAACCATTGGTACAAGCGTGGCACAAGTTGAAACGGTCGTATGCTTTCTAGAGCTGGGGCAAAAGGAAATTGCACGGGCGTGGAAAAGCTAACATGGACATTTGGAAAATGAAATAAATGTTGTGGAATGGGCATACCCTTCGGGGGAAGGAACGGCCATTGGCAGAGAAGGAACGATCATGGTAAAAATGGAATGGTCGTGGCACTTCCAAATTTTTGAGATTTTTCAAGGAATTACAGAGAATTTAAGGTTGCAGGTCTAACAGGCACCTACTATATTCCCTGACAGTGCAATTGTACCCACTTGGTTGAATGCAATTAAATGCACTGTACGGATGCAATTATTCTATTTTTTATGCTAACTGCCACATTTAAGGCTAGAGATCTTCCTAGATTTGGTCACAAAGAACGGAACGAGAGTGGCACAAGTGCCACGGCCATGGCCTGTGAGAGGAACGACTTTTCGCTTCTTCAGAAAAGCCTGCAAAATGTGATTTCCTCCTTGTTTCTCGATCAGATTCTTACAATTTCAGGTATCTTCCCACTAATTTTTGAATTTTTGATTCAATAGAGAGCTAGAGCTAGTCTCAAGCTATCTATTGATGCCTCCAATGCTTAAAGGAACATAACTAATTAAGATTAGTTTGTTAATTAATCTACGATGTAAACTTGATGAAAAAAGAACAAAAATTCCAAGATTTGCATGAATGTCAAGGGCAATGTTTGAACACTTGCTTGCTTCTCCCACGCTCGCTCAAGATCTCAATGCTCCAATGCTGGATTAACTTCCATTGATCCATGGAATCACCATAAAAAAACAAAAACAAGCTCAAATTAAAGCAATGAACCGGTGGATTTGCATTGTAACTGCCAAATAAGGACTCTAGAAAATGAACAAAGTGGAGGACTCTAAGCTAAATGCATTTGCCGCCGCCGGCAGTGGCGCCAAAGATGTTAATCCTAGCATACTACGTTGCATACAAGAGAGAGAGAGAGAGAGAGTGAGAGAAGAAGAGATACAATGTGCAAGGGTCAAGTTTGGAGAGGTGCACTTAGTCAACTCTAATGAGGGTTAAATCCTCGATGTGAAGATACTAGGAGCTCACTCCAGCTCTACTTGTGTCACTCAACTAGAGATTCAATACCTAAGTAGAGAGCAAGAAGGAGGGAGCTATGGAAAGCTCAACCTTTACTCCATGCCACATGCATTCAAGAGGGACTTGGTAGAGAGAAAAGAGAGGGAGAGAAGCTAGATTATCGCCAACCCTACAAGCACATACCAACAATCAAGTATGCAAGCACAACAAGCAAGCATACATCCACATCTCATGAGAGAGAGAGAGAGAGAGAGAGAGAGAGAGAGAGAGAAAGGCAAAACTCAAATGAGACTAATGGGATTGACTCCTTTCATATTTCATCAAATGTCTTATATACAAGAGCTCATAGTTTACAATGCTTTGCCTCCCATTTACAATTGAGGGCCCAAAACTAGTCTTCCTAGCTCTATGTATAACTCTTTCTTATGACCGGCATTCAGTGGAAAAAATAGAAGCTATTTATAGCCCAATGGCTATTTTATACCAATCATTCAAACGATTATTCGTCCAATTATTTTCAAATTTTTAGAGGGAATGAAGAAAGATTCGCCAAAAATACAATAGGCACTACAATTTTGTATGAAAATTTCAAAAGATTCGCCCAATGTTCTAAATTTCTAGGTTTTCATAGAACACATATTCGCCCACCCATATACACTTACACATTGTTGAAGGTGTCTTATTTTTTACCCTACTAGCATTACACAAGCCGTAAGCTTGGTCATCCCATGTCTCTTTTATATTATATTAAGTGCTTTGTGCGGTTACAAAAGATAAATTACAATGAGCGTATCCACGCTTTAAAAGTAATGTTAACCAGAGTGGTTAACAAAGAATAAATCTAAGACCTAGGCTAGTTCCCTTTAATGGTGGTGACACAAAATATGTTCAAGTCAAGAACCTTAGCATGGCGAATCATGTGTCATTAGGTCTTGCCTCCTTCGAGCCACAATGCAACTCGGTGCACTAGTTCTTGTATCATGTCCTCACTGCATTCTCACACTGAAATACTCCTTTGCTAACAGACTAGAGGAAGTGTAGCCATTTGTATGGTAGTGATGTGTGGATGTAGGCTAATAATGGGCCGGGCACTTTTTCCTTATTTAGGAGTTTTTTTTCCCAGCGTATGTACACACTCTTATGAGTGTGTGTAAGTGACCTTCTCATTATTTATTCTCATCAATGTATTTTCTAATGTTGTGCTTTTATTTATCTCTCCTTGCTTGCTACATCTATGTGTGTGTTGCTACTTTGATCTCTACTCCAACAATTGTTGTTAGCGTTGGTTCTCTGGGCCATCAAGTTACTCTTTTGATTGTCTTTGATTGAAAGTTAACAGAATTTTTTGTGCATTTTGTAGCCTTATGGGTGCATTTTAGGGCTCTTTTGCATGTTGTAAGGTTATCGTAGGCATCCCACAGGAGTATTAGTTCAAACTACTTTGTTCAATTTTGGGTTTTCTACACTGCAATAACAACATTTGGTGTAGAGACAGGGTCGTCATCATCTTTCACATCACATCTTCTTCAGACTCATCTTCAATAGCATCATCAACATTATCACTAATTTTTGCATTCATACTAAGTATCATTTTCACACCCTACACTTTGTAGTTTTTCATACAGTTTGTAGGTTTCTTACATCATCAGCCATCTCAATTGCATTCAATGGGCATTGATATTACGCACATGTAGTTGTTGGGACATTTGCATTCTGTGTAAGTGATTAGTTATTTGTAGGCTAAAATGTAGGTAGTGATATATTTGGGATGCTTTCTGCTGATAAGCTTGATGAGACCCCATACCCGTTATGGTCCTATGTGATGTGTCATGTATTGGTTCTTCATCAACAAGAGAAGGGTGTAGATTATGATAAGACCTTTACATGTCTTATATGACTTTGATCAGAGATATTATTGCATTGAAAGCATACCACGGTTGGAATGTACATCAGTATTGGACACAAATTAGGTTGGTGATTTGGATGCACCAAGTTCTTATTTTATTGGGCACCAAAAGCGCTCTGATTGGGTGGGTGATTTCGATGTCGGGTGCTTAGTAACAATGTATACCTTCTCTGTTGGTTCAAGATGCATTTCTTAGATGAGTAACAAGACGCGTAGAGTTACATTCTCATCGATAGTAGCTGAGTATTGAGTTTACTCTTAAACACGTTATCCTAACATTGTGGGGCCCGAATGGGGCCTTACATGATCCCAGATGGTCGTGAGAGGTGGGGTACAGTCTACATCAAAGACAAATGGCACCGATTATGATCCCTAATCCATACAATTGTGTTATTGTCATCCCACGTATATATATAAACAAACCTATATAGATACACACTAGCCCCTTTCTCCACACAATTCATCATTCATCACTGAGATTTCACACCATAGCTTCAACTAACATACAAACTCCATTTAAATAGGAGTTTCAGGTCAATCACCAAAGTTTCATGGCACAAGTGCACACGGGTGTAGTACTTTGCTATCTATTTTATCGCTTCAATAATACATTATTCAAGTTTTTAAGTTCTTTGATCTTACTTCTTATGAGTGTTCTCTTGTATATACTACTTGTATCCTCTTAGAATAACTTCGAGGCCATTCTACAACATGATTATGTGGGATATTTTCCTTCTTCTCATGTGTTCCATGTTTTGATCCCAAGCACTTTTCTTTGCAAGCAATTTTTGCCTAAGCTGCTTGAAAAGAACAAAGCGAGCACAGCATACACAGCATACCAATGGCAGTCTAAGGCAAACTATAGTAAAAATAACCAAGGTAGATAAAGCACATGCTACGAAGGAGGAATATAATAAAAAGAAACCACGCCGATGGACAGACCGCGTTTCTGAAAACTTACGGCATTGGCCCAATGTATTGTTGGTCCATCCTTGACATCCATCATCAGGATGCACGCACCATCGCCTTGTGCTCTTGCACTAGTCCACAGTGGCGGTCGCTCTTAAGAAATAGTAGCCACCGTTTTGCATTCTGGGAAGATCGTTTGTAATACGCCCCCCGGCAAGGCGCCGATTATAGGTCGTCCAACGCCTTCCTCAGTAAGCGGGTGGTAGGTCCTCTCCTCGTGTTCAAGCTCCCTGGAAACGCTTCTGGTACTCTTTTAAGTTGGGAGGTCATCTCTGTGGCATGCCTGCAAGCTCAGTTTCGCCCAGCTCAATGTTGGCATACCCAACATGACGGATTGTGCGGGTCTAGCTTTCCGGCGCCGTGGGTCGACGCATCGTTACAGCTAAGCTTTCTCACCACCTCACATATCAATGACCTTCAGGTGGATAATTGCCGGAGTCTGGTTTCTTTGGACATCCGTGCCCCAAACTCATGTCTTTGGACATCCGTGCCCCCAAACTCATGTCTTGCCGCTTAGATTTTGAAGACTCCAAAAAAAATAAATTCAGCACTCAACAATCAAAGAGAAGCAAAGCCAGCCCTCAAAACAAAGTCAGCACTACTGAGCGCTCATCTCAACACTCAATAAAAGAAAAGTTAGCACTAAGCACCTAGCCTGGACAATAGTCTATGTGGCAAAGGACAAAGAACAGCACTCGCTATTGAGATTCCTATTTTGCTAGCCACTTGCAGGAGACACTTTGCTTGCATCTTAATTTTGTTCCTAATTTGATTTTTTTTTTTGCTGATTGTGGCTTTGGTTATGAGGTCGAAGATAACTCCTACACATCGACAACGCGGTTATAACTGTACATTAATTAATGATCATGAAACAAAATTGCATGAGACTCATCGCACATCCACTTCAGTATCGCAAGCTCACAAAGGTATTTCTATTTTTCTCTCTTTTATACTCAAACAAAATAATGGCCACTTTCAACACTCAAGGTGTGTCTTTGGTCCACTTTGATACCAAGAGTGTTATTTGGAAAACGAGGGAAGGGCAGGTTCCCTTATGTTTATAAAATATTGGGAAAGATTGTGCCAACTCCCCACTAACTTTATGTATGTTTTTTTTTCACTCGCACGAGACACGCACAAACAAACATAAAATTCATATGACTTGAACAGCGACGTGTAACTCAGATTCAGATATGCTAACCAATTTGTAATTATTCTTTTTGTGAGGTACTTCAACATCTCCATCAATCATAAGCATAGGCATGCAGTTCATCGAGCAGGGGTTGCTCTAGCACCATTTCCAATTATGTTTACAGATTCATGTTGTTGGACTCAGCATGCAGGAGGTGCTGAAGATGGCAAAATTGTGAGCGTACGAGACCATAGATCGGACTTTGTCAAGGTTTATAAAGGTACTGTGGGAGATAGGAGCATCAAAGTGGTTGCATAAGCATGTCACCTTCTTGGAGAATCTTTAAGATGTGTATCAAATTCTCAAGCTTTTGAGGGCACCATACTTTAGCAATGTAGAGCGGTGAAGGTATGGTGGCCACCTTCAACACTAAAGGTGTATCTTTGGTCCACTTTTAAAAACAAAAGTGTTATTTTGGAAAATGGGAGAAGGGCACGCTCTCCTATGTTTATTATTTTGTACAGAGTATTATACTAACTCCACTGAATATAAGCATAGGCTTGAGGTTCACCAATTGCGAATGTGACTCTAGCATCCCTTCGAGGTAACTGGCAAAAAAATTGTCAAGGGGGTAGTGACATTTCTATAGTGGATTTTGTAAAGGGAAGTGGAAAAGTGTCGGGATGTAAGCACCACTATTTTTTTGACGCTATAAGAATCGCTATTACTGCTCATTTTATTGAAAACACCATATTAGTGAATCTAGGAATTTTCCAATTCCCATTTTTGAATACTTAAAAAAGGGGACATGGATAACATGTTTGTAAGTTTCTCAAAACCCTATCATATGACCTATCGTTGGAAAGCGCTTGAAAAATGGAATCTAAAGAGCTATAAAGCGCTCATTTTGGATTAGTGTTCAAGTTATGGTTAATCCAAACTTTTGACCACGTGTCCCAAACTTGTGAGAAATTCCCATATTCCCCAATATGGTGTTTGAACACCAAAAGTGCTCAAATTAGGTGGATGATTTTGACACTGGTGCTTAGTAACAATGTACACTTTTTTTGTTAGATGAGTTAACAAGAAGCCTAGAGTTGCACTCTCGTCGATAGTAGAGCTGAGTACTGAGTTTACTCTTAAACACCTTGTCTTGACATTGTGGTGCCAGAATGGGGCCTTACCTGAGCCTAGATGGTTGCGAGAAGTGGGGTAGAGTCTACATCATAGACAAATGGCACCAATTATGACCCCTAATCTATACAATTGTATCATTGTCATCCCACATATATATATAAACGAACCTATATATATACACACTAGCCCCTTTCTCCACACAGTTCATCATTCATCACTAAGATTCTACACCATAGCATCACTAACAAACAAACTCCATAAGACAAATTTAGGAATTCTGGGAATTATTCAAGTCCCATTTCTTATAGGATTGGTTGGAAACTCAGTATTTTTGTGTAGTTTGAGCTAACATCTATTTGTTGGTGCACTCTTTGTGCCAATAGATTATATCTTGACACAACTATTTGGCGTATTTGTTTGTAGTTGTATAGATACATACGTGACACTAAACTTAATTGAGATTATACAACACCTTTCATATGAAGAAGATAATGTTAAATACTATCTCCACTTTGAGACATTGAAGTAAAAACATGGGGTTTATTTAATTTGCCAAAAGAATTCTAAATATCATTATAAAAAGGAACCTTAAAAATGAGAGATCTCTAAAGGGTGTGGTGTTAGAAACAACAAAACAAAAAGTAAATCTCAGTGACAGTAACAATATGCTAAGTTTACGATTGATCCACAGATAAAAACCCATCTTAGACACTATATCAAGATTATAAATCATGATATATATGCTCAAATTTGAGGGACATTGAAGTAAAAACATGGGATGATAATGCCAAAGAACACTTGTTACATTCAATGAGATTGTTACATTCAAGTTTACAATTTATCCGAAGACAAAAATCCTTCGTCAAGATAATAATTGAGTACAAATTGTATCTCAAACATAGCGTTTTCTCATGTATTGCTCCAATACATACAAAGTTTCTCTATCATAAGCTGCTTCATTTACTAAAGTGTTGCAAGTATACTCCCGTTTGTTCTTTGCATAAATCCAACCAAGTAACCATGCGCTGATTGTTGTCTCCAAAAAACTTTGAAGCTCCTCTATATTTTGATTCCACATCTTTGGAAAAATCAAGTAGGTTCCGGGCATATTCCACATTACATTGTAGAGGGTATCATCAAAAATTAGTGTGTTATTTCCATCCAGGTCATGAAAAATTCTCCATGCTACATCTAAGTTTTTGTGGTATACAAATCGATATCCAATAAGAAGATCCGTCTTTTGACATGCTGCATGCCCTGCTACGACCTTAAACTTTTGATGGTGCCGAGGAAAGCACAACTCAAGAATGTGTCGAGTCCTTTGTAGTCTATTAGTACTCCAGATCCATACCTCAAACCATTGCATACAAAAATCAAGGAAAGTGAATGCATCTTTGCGAATCAAATGCCAAACACTTGTATTCTCTTCCACAAGATGCATATGTTTGGCCCAGTCTGGACATACATCACCATGTTGCATCTCAATGGTCTTAAGTAAAACACCATTGAGTTCAAGTATCAATACTCTTCTTTGTTTCCTTATTGTATCTGGGGGTGGTGGAACTCTTTTGCCTCTAGGTACATAAGTCACCAATGATTGGTGCCACCTCAATAGTAAGTTTTCTGTACACTTGAAATCAAAGCTATATGCTTCAACATATCCTGTTGAAAACAAAATGTTTGGTTAATGTACATTCAAAATTTTGAATAAATATATTATGTGCCAACAACATAAATTCATCCATGATATGGATGGTCTTAAACCTTCATAGGCAAATGCTCCAATACCTCATTAGTTCAACCAAAAAAATAAAAGAGCGAGTATATTGTCAATGCTAAATATCATCAAATTTATTGAATATGATGTATAAAAAATTTTCACTATTGAGATAATTGAGTCTATCCAAATTAAATTATTATGATATTCATAGCCTTACACCTTGACAAGGCAATATATTCAATAAAAAACAAACACATCTTTATTGCAATCGAATTGCAAATATTGACAAAAGAGATAATCAAATGACAGTAAGTTTGAAGGCATTTGATTTCTTGATACAATAGTGTAAAGATTTGGCTCGTACAATCCAAAAATTAAACCCATCTAAGTACATTGTTTTGGCCAAAGCTTAAGTCTATCTTATGGGCTTTTAGGTACAAAATGGCTCCAAACATTCTGCACCCAACAAGTCTTGATATTTGTACAGATCTTATACTTCAAACTGCACGTTTAGACCTCAGAAATGGTTTCCTTCGACCTGCACAGCAATAACTAGTTTGGGTTAGGTTGGAATCTGATTATACTGTCACTCAATGTTTAATGAAACCAGACATTATCCTACCCATAAGCTCAAGTAAGCCTTTTGTAGCCTTGATATGTATGCTTTTGCTGCAACTCCACTTATGAGATGACCACGATCATATCCCAAGCGAGTAGCATAAGCAATAGCGTGTTGATCACTCAAAATCCTTCTTTTGTAACACACTTTTAACAAGCTTAGCTGGTCTTTGGATAGTAATGGTACTCCAGCTTTGGATGCCAACATTGCTAGATCCTTGCTTATAGATTCTACTTCTCTTTTTTCCCCTCTTGATTGGACATACTTTAGCTTATCACCATATAATGGTAAGTGTGAAGATGCAGAAGATGAGTTTTCCACTTCTTCTCGCAAAAATAGGGAGGTGAATTGAAGCCATTCTTCCAGTACATCTTGAAAATTGATAAATAAAGTATGGCCATGTGTGATAGGAGATTGACCTAGCCGATTAAGCAAAATAATAGACCTAATGTCATTTGTATTATTTAGATTTAAAAGGTAGGGTAGAAGGTCATTGCACAGTACGTAGTCGTGCCCTCCTTGAAAACTTTCAGGGAAGAGACAGTTGTCTTTTGGATTAACACATCCCTTGAAAGGGCTATCATCAATAAGCAATGTATTCTTCTTATTGCAAATATCTTGGAACTGATTCCAAACCTTGAGTAAAGGTTTAAACATAGCCTCAACAGTAGGCTTATCTGGCCTATACACTTTTCGAAGATTATGGATATAACATTCTTCTTGTCCCCACACCATAAAGAAATGATATTTCTTATGTGCATACTGTTCAAGAGTGTTTACATAGGCACAAACATTCTTGTGTAGCATGGTGGACCAAATACCAACATGAAAGTACTGGCAAATCTCATCCAAAAATTCAAAACACCCGGGGCGAATAACAACTGTGGTGTGACCAATATCAATTCGAATACAATTTGTTTGTGGATGCCTCTTCTCTTCCTTGTTGAGTAAAACTCCATTAAGATCAAGAATAAGTGCATGTTTCTTTATGGTGATTGCACGAGGAATATTTTCTGCATACAATACAGAAGAATGATAACACTTTAATGTGTTTACATACTTAACAATATTAAAACAAGTGATCCTATATTATCAATGAGAGCTAATTACAACAAAACATCCACAAGTTTACTTTCGTTTCATGCTCCCATATTCATCTATGACGATGGCTCCTAGACGTGATTGCATTTCCCTATTGATTGGTGAAGATTGAAATACTAATCTATCTCCATCTCTCTCAAAAGAATATAAACTTCCTAGAGGCCTACTCTTTTGTGTATCGGAACGTAGCTCCTCAACACGTTGCTCTATTTCTTGCGTACTTAACTTGTGATTGTTAGAAGCAGCTATACCTGCAAAAACAACTCTCGCTGAGAAACATACTTTTTAACACACAAAATTGCTGAATAAATCATCTTAAATAACATCCTATTGAAAAAGATATACCTTTAGTTTTCTTGGCACCCTCTGCCACCACAGAGTCCTTGATTTCAACTATTCTCTCTTTATTCGTAGCATATGTAGCCTCATCAATTTCTTCAACACCCTCTGCCACAGAGTCCTTGATTTCAACTATTTTCCCTTTATTTGTAGCATATGTAGCCTCATCCATTTGTTCAACAATCTCTTCTTGTCTCTCCTTGGTTGCAGAAGTGTCTTGAAGCTCTTCATTGACTTTATCTTTATTCTCACTAACCTCAACATTAACTTTCAAATTAGGAATGTCCTTAGTCTCTTTAGTCCTATCACTTGAAGGCCTTGAAGATGTTTGCAAAGCTGAATCATTGATGTGATCTACCTCCACCATGTTGTCTTCATTATTTCTAGCATTTAAATCATGAGAGTTGATCTCTCTAGTAGGGCTTTCATGATGATGTTCTAGTTGAGCAATGTTATCTTCGTCTTTCCCTTCTTTGTATATATCTGTAAGATTAAAATAAAATGCTATTACTTTTAGGATTTAAATAATACAACAAGGCTAATACAATACTAGTCATTTTTATATCTACACATATACTTTGTATCCAAACTTAGATTACTAAACTTCGACTGATGTACCATAATGAATTAGGAACCATAACATAAGAGTCAAACTTGAGTTTGAGCCTCACTTACAAGGGCAACGTAAAGATTGCTCAACTTGAGATTGTGCCTTGTGTTGGAAGACATCCCCAAGGTTGGACATAAGTGGAGGTACGGTTGAAACTTAAGTTTGAGACTCACCGCTACACTAGGATATGGAGTAAGTGTAATTTCTTAATAGTAAGTGTGCGTCATCATTTGTATTAGGCTCAAACTTAATTCTGAGCCTCACTGCTACACTAGGATATGGAGAAATTTCTTAATAGTAAGTGTGCATCATCATTTGTACTAGACGTTGGCATGAAATAAAGGATAAATAGAATAGAAATATTCACTTTAATAGAAAAATGTTAAAAGTGAATCCAAAAAAGCCAATGTATTAATCAAAAGACAAATTATTATTTCAACAAATCCACACTTTGAACAAAACCTTTGCTCCTTTCAATGATTCGTTGTACATTCATAATAAGCACTATCAATGCACTTTTCTACCTTTCTTTGGTTGAGAGCTTGATGGGCTATGAGCATGGAAAGCCTTGTTGACATCTGTATCCCCAATCTTCTCAACGGCCATAGCAACCCCAACATTTGTAGCTTCCATGGCTTTTGCAGAATCCAATATATCATCACCATTCCCACCTTCATCATCATTTTCATGCCTTCCAATATCTTCAAAATTGTCTTCGGCATCCTCATTGAATAGAGCATCATTCCCTTGGTCCTCTTCATTCCTTTGCCTTGCATCTTCAAAGTCTATAGCATCCCCAACTTCTTTATCATCATCTGTGTCATTTTTGTTGTCAATATCATCACCTTCCTCTTCGTCCTCTGTACTTGGTGGGTCATCAATGTGAAGATTTTGAAGGTTCTCTTTTTCTGCATCATCTAGTGTTTGCTTTTTTGTGCCGCCACTTGCACCACACCACTCTTGCAAGGACGGGTGACCATCTAAAAGAGCAGAGCACTTTGATTCTAATGCCATCGCTTCCAAATCATCTTTGCATAAAGCAATACATCGTCTCTTCTTTAGCAAGCTCTCCTCTAGCACAACTCCACCACAATATATCTCTACAACATAGCTCTGTTCAGGACAAAACCCTGTGATGAGACCATCAATAAAGCCTTTGTCGATGAATTCTCTATTTTGGCCACTAGATCCTGAGATGAATACCTTTTTTGTGAGAACCTTATCAATGGCCTCAAACTTGTCAACCTTGCTGATGAAAAGAATAACAGTTGCAATCTCAACTGTTCCAGATGTCCAGGCATCATCTTTTTGTGTGTGGATCACACCAAATTCATAGTGCACCTTTGTTGACTGGCTAGAAATCCCTTCGATAAGCATTCCAATGGTGATGAAATCAACAAAACACACAAGAATATATTCATATTGTGAGTTTAGTGTGTTCAAAGCAAGTGCCAACTTGGAGAAAAATTCTGACGAGAGCTGCTCCTTTGTACCATGTAGGTCCATGATTGCCAGCTGAAATGGTACATGCTCTTCACTACAGAAGGCTATAATCTTTGTCATATCAAAACCCATCCCCCTAATTTTCCAAGGAATAGACTCTTGTTGAGATACAATACCCATAGATGCTCTATATAGGTGATTCAGTAAAGTTACTACACTTTTTGAAAGTGAAGGATTTTTTTTTGAAGGATTGAGAGCATCCCTAACAAAGGACTGGCTGTAGCTCCTCAATTGATTATACTCATACTCCCCTAGCTTATATGTCTCACACACCTGTTCCCAAGTCATCTTTTCCCTTGTCAGATCAAAATAGAAGGCGGTTATTGCATCTTTGAGAACTCGATCTGTTTTTAGCTTCCAAGCCATCTCCTCCATATCCATTCTTTGATGGGTTTGCTTTCCCTTTTTAAGTAGTATTCTCTTGTCAAGAAGTGATGTTTGAATGTCCAAAACTTCACTCTTCTGAAGGCCTAAAATGCACCTAAACAGCGTTGGGCCTAGTTGGACTGTTCCTGGTGCCTGCTGAATTTGCCCACTCTTCAAAGTTGGAAGTCTGGGATTTTGATCAAGACCTTTAGTTGGAGTTTCGCCCTTTGTATTTGGTAGCAAGCCTTTTGCATAAAGCCTCATGATCTTAACCCAGTTCTGCCATACATCATCATCACATAGAAGCAAGTGTAAATCATTTTTGACAAAGTTCTTATGTAATGTGTGCTCCGTGGTCTCCACAAAGGCCTGCAAAGTTGCAAAGTAAGAAGTTAGCCCCCTCACTATAGATATCACAAAATATTAGGAGGAATTATGCATCTATGGGTTTTCAATCATTTGGAGCTTATGCTCAAACTTGAGTTTGAGCCTCACTTGCAGTGCTAAACTAGTATATAATCGTGATGCTCGATCTTAGGTTTGAGCATCACCTCCGTATGCAAATCTAGCACTTGAAAGTGAGGCTCCAACTTAAGTTCGAGCCATAATTAGATATGCAAGTGCTACACCATCACAGAGAGGTGAGGCTTGAAGTTCAATTTCAAACCAAACTATTAAGTTTATGTAGTTTGAGAAGAAGCCTTACATGCATCTTTCTTATGCTACTGCTATACTTAAAACTATAGATCTATGAAGAAGTAAAGAAGAAGTAATGTAGGTCTATGATTTACCAAGATATAGCAAAGAATCAAAAGAGTACCTTCCAAGACTCGTCCATCTTGGGTTGATTGACACCAGGCAAAGGTTTACTAGGACGACCGTTTGCATGCCATTGTGCTCGAGCTTGTAGAAGTTGATCGAGGAATGGCTCCTTTTGCATTGACTTTGCAACAGATAAATTCGCATCCTTGGAAATGTCACGAGAAATCTTGGGCGGGCAATTTACAATTATCTTACATCTCCTGAACCTGAATTGCTGACGCAGTGGAGGGGTCACTTTAGCCATATTTAGAGCTTGCAAGCTTTTTGCAGCACTAATGGAGTGTTGACCAGAGATAATCCAATATTCAACTTTATGAATATCTTCTTTTGCGAGTTTATCAAGGGGTTGTTTTGTAGCACGATTACAGGGCATCAAAATTGCAAGTATCTCCTCTTGCTTTGGGTCCTCAATAAAGTCTTGGGTCAAAATACGAACCCAATCCTTATTTAACCTTCTATACACATAGTTTGAAGGAGCAGGATAACATTTCATCACATCAATGCTGAAGACCTCATTTAGACCAAAGGGATAATATCCCTTCTTTATTTCTAATGAGATAATTGCATTGCTGCCCTTGTTTAGAGTCTCAACCTCCATTAGCTCGTCCTCGGACGCATCTATCTCCTTTGAACCACTTGCTGGTTTTGTCCTTTGCCTCTTTAAAGAGATTTCCTGAACCTTTGTGGAGTGCTTTGCCTTTCTCTTCTTTGCAAGGGCTTGCTCCTCTTCTTGCACCTGAGAGCCTGCCATGTCTTCAGCTGCTATTGTGCTTACATCAAGGACTTTTATTTTGTCACCCTCCTTTTTATGTTTTGAAGAAGTTGCACCAGCATTTGTAGATGCTTCAAGTGCACTCTTCACTATGGCCCTGCCTTTTTTCTCCACAATTTTCCTAACTTGAGTGGTTGTTGTCTCCTTTTCAGGTATGGACTTTTTTCGTGAATCCAAAGCCTTCTTTGCATGCCTCACTGCTTTCACCAGGTCCTCCACATTATCCACCCCTGAGTCTTCTTGATTGGAAAAGTCAATGATCTTCAATCCTAACTTTACAATACAATTGTCCTTTCCTAGTTTACTGCCAGTCATGTCTGCTGGGTGAAAAGTTTCCAATGATAAGCAAAACTTATTTGCTTTTGTAGTTTCTCCTTCTGGCAATACAGTGCATGTGAAGCATGGATTTGCTCTTGCATCCACATCATCCTTAGCGCCTACCACAATCCCCATATCTCCATATGATGTATCACCTTGAGACAAAAACAAATGGAGGACTCCTTTGAAGTTTGCACTAGCATCGTAGCTATCCACAAACCATTTTACTCCTTCTTTGTTACTCAATTCGAAGGTTTTATCCACCTTAATTCTAGGAGTGACACTTTTAGCTTGAGTTGTTGTTTCGAGAGCATCCAGAGTAAAGATTGGTGCACCATGTGGTTGCGAGGTAGCGGGCGCTCTGCTAGCTTCCATTCCTGTGAAGCAAAAAAAAAAGTTTCAAAACCTTAGAAAAAAATGGATTTAAATGCTACATATCAAATCAAAACCTATCAAACTTAAAAAACTTAATGCATGCTACAAAAAGTTATCTTGAATAGCAAGAGCCTCACTTGCATTTACTTAATCTATACAGAAGCTCGACTTGGAGCCTAGATCCAAGTTGTGTACTCATATGCTAGGGGTACGCTAGCATAGAGAGACAAGGCTCAAACTCAAGTTTGAGCCTTAAGGCGAAGTTCCATGTATGGGAGACTTGAACTTAAGTTGGAGTCTTAAGAGGCCAGAGTACAGTAGCATGGAGAACAAAGGCTCAATCTGAAGTTCGAGCCTTAAGGCCAGTGTACACTAGCATCGAGAGCCAAGGCTCCAACTCTAGTTCGAGCCTTAAAGCCGGTGTACACTAGCATGGAGAACAAAGGCTCCAACTCAAGTTCGAGCCTTAAGGCCGAGGTGCACTAGCATGGAGAGCAAAGGCTCAAACTTAAGTTCAAGCCTTAAGGGGCCGGGGTGCATTAGCATGGAGAGCAAAGGCTCAATCTGAAGTTCGAGCCTTAAGGAGCCGCGGTGCACTAGCATGGAGATCAAAGGCTCAATCTGAAGTTCGAGCCTTAAGGGACCGGGATGCACTAGCATGGAGAGCAAAGGCTCAAACTGGAGTTCAAGCCTTAAGGGACCGGGATGCACTAGCATGGAGAGCAAAGGCTCAATCTGAAGTTCGAGCCTTAAGGAGCCGGGGTGCACTAGCATGAAGAGCAAAGACTCAAACTCAAGTTCGAGCCTTAAAGCCAGAGTACACTAGCATGGAGAACAAAGGCTCAATCTGAAGTTCGAGCCTTAAGGGGCCGGGGTGCACTAGCATGGAGAGCAAAGGCTCAAACTCAAGTTCGAGCCTTAAAGCCAAAGTACACTAGCATGGAGAACAAAGGCTCAATTTGAAGTTCGAGGCTTAAGGCCAAGTGTACACTAGCATCGAGAGCCAAGGCTCCAACTCAAGTTCGAGCCTTAAGGCCCGTGTACACTAGCATCGAGAGCCAAGGCTCCAACTCAAGTTCGAGCCTTAAGGCTGGCGAGAGCCAAGGCTCCAACTCAAGTTCGAGCCTTAAGGCTGGGGAGAGCCAAGGCTCCAACTCAAGTTCGAGCCTTAAGGCTGGCGAGAGCCAAGGCTCCAACTCAAGTTCGAGCCTTAAGGCCGGTGTACACTAGCATCGAGAGCCAAGGCTCCAACTCAAGTTCGAGCCTTAAGCACACTAGCATCGAGAGCCAAGGCTCCAACTCAAGTTCGAGCCTTAAGGCCGGTGTACACTAGCATCGAGAGCCAAGGCTCGAACTCAAGTTCGAGCCTTAAGGCTGGGGAGAGCCAAGGCTCCAACTCAAGTTCGAGCCTTAAGGCCGGTGTACACTAGCATCGAGAGCCAAGGCTCCAACTCAAGTTCGAGCCTTAAGGCTGGCGAGAGCCAAGGCTCCAACTCAAGTTCGAGCCAACTCAAGTTCGAGCCTTAAGGCTGGGGAGAGCCAAGGCTCCAACTCAAGTTCGAGCCTTAAGGCCGGTGTACACTAGCATCGAGAGCCAAGGCTCCAACTCAAGTTCGAGCCTTAAGGCTGGGGAGAGCCAAGGCTCCAACTCAAGTTCGAGCCTTAAGGCCGGTGTACACTAGCATCGAGAGCCAAGGCTCGAACTCAAGTTCGAGCCTTAAGGCTGAGGAGAGCCAAGGCTCCAACTCAAGTTCGAGCCTTAAGGCTGGGGAGAGCCAAGGCTCCAACTCAAGTTCGAGCCTTAAGGCCAGTGTACACTAGCATCGAGAGCCAAGGCTCCAACTCAAGTTCGAGCCTTAAGGCTGGGGAGAGCCAAGGCTCCAACTCAAGTTCGAGCCTTAAGGCTGGGGAGAGCCAAGGCTCCAACTCAAGTTCGAGCCTTAAGGCCGGTGTACACTAGCATCGAGAGCCAAGGCTCCAACTCAAGTTCGAGCCTTCAGCACACTAGCATCGAGAGCCAAGGCTCCAACTCAAGTTCGAGCCTTAAGGCCGGTGTACACTAGCATCGAGAGCCAAGGCTCCAACTCAAGTTCGAGCCTTAAGGCTGGGGAGAGCCAAGGCTCCAACTCAAGTTCGAGCCTTAAGGCCGGTGTACACTAGCATCGAGAGCCAAGGCTCCAACTCAAGTTCGAGCCTTAAGCACACTAGCATCGAGAGCCAAGGCTCCAACTCAAGTTCGAGCCTTAAGGCCGGTGTACACTAGCATCGAGAGCCAAGGCTCCAACTCAAGTTCGAGCCTTAAGGCTGGGGAGAGCCAAGGCTCCAACTCAAGTTCGAGCCTTAAGGCTGGCGAGAGCCAAGGCTCCAACTCAAGTTCGAGCCTTAAGGCCGGTGCACTAGTATGGAGAACAAAGTCTCAATCTAGGTCGAGCATTAACACATAAGTTCTATGTAGAGGAGGCTCGAACTTAAGGTGGAGTCTATATCCAAGTTGTGGAGTCTATCTTGGATCAGTTTTACAGGTTCTTGACATATGTGAAGATACAAAAGAGAGCAGCAAGAGGTGGAAACCATCTACGACGAGCAACGATCGACAAATGACACACTTAGCGTGCAATCAAGTAAGCGTTTATATTAGTGTAGACAATCAATTAAAGAAGGACTTACTTGCTGAAGTCTCCGATGTTGCACAGTCTTGATCTTGACGGATGCTTGAGGTATCCGTGGAGAAGAAACCGCTAGAAACGCAGGGCTGCAGAGATTATTGCTGCGAGAGGTCTGCTCCGGGGTGCGCTTGAAACGCAGGGCTGGATCTGCTCCAAGGTGCGCTTGAAACGCAGGGCTGCAGAGGGCGCGCTTGAAACGCAGCGCTGCAGAGACAGAAGGAGCGGAGAGTATTGCTGCGAGAGACTTGGTCGAGGGTGCGCAGGTTTTTTGTATGGGCGAAACGCGAGGTCGGCCGGTTTTCCTTTCTGCGAGCGAAGGCGGGTGCGCAGGTTTAGTTTGCGAGGTCGGTCGATTCTGCGAGAAGGCGAAAAAAGTTTAGGGGTCGGCAGGGAATTTCGGGGTGCGGGCGGAAATCCGTTGGGGGGAATTCGAATTTGAATTTGGGGGGAATTTTCGAATTCGAATTCGGCGGTTTTGAATTTGGGGGGAATTTTTGAATTTTGAATTCGAATTCGGCGGTCGTGGGGGGAAACGTGGGCGCCGGAGGAAGGGCGGTGAGCCTGTGCGCCGAGAGAGAGGAGGAGGGGGGGCCGGGGCTGTGAGCCGACGCCGGGGGGCCGTGGGCGGCGAGAGGAGGCGGGGCTGCGCCGAGAGAGGAGGAGGGGGGCGGGCCTGTGCGCCGGAGGAAGGGGGGGCGTGGGCCTGTGCGCCGACGCCGAGAGAGGAGGAGGTGGGGGGCGGGCCTGTGCGCCGGAGGAAGGGGGGGCTGCGCCGGGAGAGGAGGAGGGGGGCCGTGGGCCTGAGGAAGGAAGGGGGGCGGGGCTGCGCCTGTACGCCGGGAGAGGAGGAGGGCCGACGCGGAAGGGGGGAGGAGGAGGACGTTGACGGAGGAGCGCCGGGACGGCCCGGCAGAAAGGTGTTTCGGTTTCGGTTTCATTCCCCAAGCCCAAGCCCAAGCCCAAGCCCAAGCCCAAGCCCAAGCCCAGGCCCAGGCCCCAGGTCCCAGGTCCCTTGATAATAGTCACTATCACTTTTGGTTATATACTCATCTTCATCCACACCCCACTTGCTCTATGGGATTAGGCTAGTTTCCCTCTCTATTCCTACTTGCTTGTGTAATAGACAAGGCTCCAACTCAAGTTCGAGCCTTGAGCTTGAGATTTCTTGTTTTCTTCCCTATTTTTCCCATACACCCCACTTATTCTATTGGATTATTCTAGCTTCCCTCTCTATTCTTACTTACTTGTGTAATAGACAAGGCTCCAACTCAAGTTCGAGCCTTGAACTTGACCTTGAACTTGAGATTTTTTGTTTTCTTTCCTATTTTTCTCATACACCCAAATATACTTATAAACTATGCGATTAAAAATTCAACTAAAATCTATATAATGCACAATGGCTCATTCCCCAAGCCCAAGCCCAGGCCCAGGTCCCAGGTCTTTTGATTATAGTTACTTTCACTTTTGGTTATATACCCATCTTCACCCACACCCCACTTGTTCTATTGGATTATCTTAGCTTCCCTCTCTATTCTTACTTACATGTGTAATAGACAAGGCTCCAACTCAAGTTCGAGCCTTGAACTTGACCTTGACCTTGAGATTTTTTGTTTTCTTTCCTATTTTTCTCATACACCCAAATATACTTATAAACTATGCGATTAAAAATTCAACTAAAATCTATATAATGCACAATGGCTCATTCCCCAAGCCCAAGCCCAAGCCCAGGTCCCAGGTCTTTTGATTATAGTTACTTTCACTTTTGGTTAGTTACCCATCTTCACCCACACCCCACTTGTTCTATTGGATTATCCTAGCTTCCCTCTCTATTCTTACTTACTTGTGTAATAGACAAGGCTCCAACTCAAGTTCGAGCCTTGAACTTGACCTTGACCTTGAGATTTTTTGTTTTCTTTCCTATTTTTCTCATACACCCAAATATACTTATAAACTATGCGATTAAAAATTCAACTAAAATCTATATAATGCACAATGGCTCATTCCCCAAGCCCAGGTCCCAGGTCCCATGAGTATAGTTACTTTCACTTTTGGTTATATACCCATCTTCACCTACACCCCACTTGTTCTATTGGATTATCCTAGCTTCCCTCTCTATTCTTACTTACTTGTGTAATAGACAAGGCTCCAACTCAAGTTCGAGCCTTGAACTTGACCTTGAACTTGAGATTTTTTATTTTCTTTCCTATTTTTCTCATACACCCAAATATACTTATAAACTATGCGATTAAAAATTCAACTAAAATCTATATAATGCACAATGGCTCATTCCCCAAGCCCAAGCCCACAGGCCCAGGTCCCAGGTCTTTTGATTATAGTTACTTTCACTTTTGGTTATATACCCATCTTCACCCACACCCCACTTGTTCTATTGGATTATCCTAGCTTCCCTCTTAGCAAATTAGCATTGATAGGTGAGATTCAAACTTTGGTTGGAGCCTGAACTCATGTTGAGATTGAATTACATTTATAGTTTTGTGTACTACCGCAAAAACATCGCTTCAGTCTTTCTTATTGAGATTTTGATTTTTTCAGGGATTGGAGGGTCTAAAACAAGGTGCTTCAGTGTTTCTCATTGATGGTTCTGCAAGGAAGGCACGCGGGGTTATTCATTCTATTGATGCATCTCAAACATGTGGTTTTCAATTCATTGGTGAGACATGTGCAGCAATACATGTTCAACAAAGCTTTGATGACACATTTCTCATTCCATTTGCCACAATGGATGCAAGAACAATGTCTCAAGCAGTTGGAAGCATCATCAAATGGCCATTGGTCAACCTTGTTATGGACAGAGACATTACTAATACCAAAGAGGATAATTTTGCGAAACTTCTTGTTGATCAAGAAGATCACTTTATAGATAGGGAGAGCTGGAAAGAGAAAAGTGTCATCCTCTGGGATGACAACAGATCTACAAAACTTGGCAATGGAGTAGTATTGCTGGTCCACCCATACGAGGCTATAAATTGTAGAGAACTAGGGGAGAGTAGCTTGGGTGTCATTGTAGAAGGATCTTTGCATCCAAGTTCAACTTGTGTTTCAGGTTTGAATTTGGTTAGTTGGCCGATCAGGCAACTCACATTTGAGAATGGTGAACCATTAGTGAAGGACACAGAATCTTCTTCTATTGATGAGGGTATTCAAGATCACTTCATGCAAAAAAATATTGACAGCCTAAACAATTCAAGTGATGAAAAAGAGGATGTTGATGTAGAGGGCAATGATGGCGATAGTTCTGATGACAAACACCATGATGCCATGATCACTGACTATGATATCATTGAAGGGACAAATAAGAAAAGGAGCTATGTCCATAGGGTAAGGGTAATGAAAAATTACGATAAAACCCATGGAGCTGGCAAAAAATGTGATGTTGCAAACATTCACAACGTCGCAACCATTGATTGTTGCGAGAACCGATGTTGTCAAATTGGAGATAGATCCAAAATCATGCAAGCTAGGGTACACTTTTGGGGACAGAGCTATAGTACACGATACACATTTGTACTAGATTGCATGGGCATGGCCTATAGACAAGGTCAAGATGACGAGTGCTTTGAGTTCACATTTGATGGGAAGAAGGTTTGTAGTAAAGCATGGTATGTAATGCATGGCATCGGTAAGTCAACGTTCTATAGGCTCAGAAAGAAGTTCTTGAATGGTGCATGTAATGTCAGTCATGGCAACAGTGGGATAATACGGAAGGGCATGACACATGTTGAGATGGCAAAATCAATCATACAGGGCTTCATAGATAATAATGCCGATCAAATGCCACATAGGTCAAGGACAACTATGCATGGAGCCCGCGAGACCCAACGTGTTCTACCAACAATGTACAAACAGGTGGACATATTGCGTGAAGTGAATGACACACTTGTCTCGTTCGAATACCGGCCACTGTCACAACCATCATTCTCAAGATTGTGGAACACAGAGTTCAAGACAGTTAGTTTATCAAAAACCAGCACCTTCTCAAAATGCGACATTTGTACGGCAATCAAGGTCAAGTTGGAATCAACAAAAAATCAAGAGGAGCGTGCCAGATACATGGCACAAAGAAGGGCACACATGTTGAAACAAATGAGTTGTAGAAATCTATACTATGCTTGGAGGAGCTCTTCCGAAATGAACCCAAACAGGTATTTGTGTATTATACATGATAAGATGGACCAGAGCAAGACTGCCATACCACAAATTAAACCAGTTCCTAAATCTCTCAATGGGGTTGAGAGGCTTCCAGTATCCTTAACAGGAATGCTCACTCATGGACATGGACAAACAGCTTATGGTCACTTTGCCTTGGGGTTATGGCCAAGTGATCCCAACTTCACAATTTCATCTCTCTCAAAATGTTTAAGAAACTTAGAAAGAGGAGAGCAACACATGTATGGTGACTTGAGCTCACAAAACTCAGATGCTGAACCACGAACAGATCTTTTTGATTGTGTTTTGTCTACTATGGCCCTGTATCAGCATATGGAAGTACTGAAGGAGAGAAATGCATATTGCAAGCAGAGCATTGAGGATGCAGATGCAGAGACAGAAACAAATGTGGATATAGAGGAAAATTGTTCTTCACATATGCAGTCAGTCTTTCATACTAACACACATGTGCAAGATAGGGGCAATGGAAATGCGTCAAGTTTAATGCCATCAAATTCAAGGACATTTTTTAAGAGATTGCCAAGGACGTTGTTGTTGCAACTTGACAATTGTGGTTCTGAAAATAAGAACCGTTATGTATTTGCCTATCTATCCCTATTGGTTGCACGAGGAGTGTTTGACATGGTGCAGCTTGGTTTTCTTATGGTTGGTCATACTCATGAAGATATTGATGCATTGTTCAGTCGCTTCTCTGAGAAGTTAAGGAAACAAACCATTTTCACATTTCCACATTTGATGAAGATCTTTAATGAGTGTGTTAGCATGCATCCAGCACCCTTTCTCCTACAAAAGGTGGCAGACTTCAAAGGCTTTGTCAAGGGATGCTTACATGATGGAGCCGATAGCTTGATTGGACATTCAAAGCCATTGCAATTCAGGTTTTATATGAGTGATGGAATACCTTTGATGCAATACAAAGTACATCCCAAAAATGTTGATTGGTTACCAGAAAGCGGTATAGAGTTATGGAAGAGAAATGACGAGGGAGGACCCAAGCTTCCTGAAGGTTTTCCAAAAGTATTGCCACCCTTTGAGTATGTTAAGGAAAATGAGAAGGTTGTGGAGGGCTTAAAAAAACATGTCAATTGGTGGAAAGAGCACTTGCAAGAGAAAGGAGACCAAAGTGATTATGCTAAGTGGGTCAATCCGGTCCTTGCCTATTGGGAGAATCTTATGCTAAACATGCAAACCCCTAGTGCAAGGGAAGACATTGGATTTTATGACTTTTGGCCAAGGAGTGAATGCAAAAAAGCTGAGCCTCTTAACCTTCAAGTGGAGGATAATGTAGATGAAGGGTTTGATGTAAATGAGGACCATTATTGTGGTCCAATGCGCAACAAACCTGCTGAAGAGTTCAACCCGACTCTTGATGTGTCTAAAGGAGATTTTGCACTTGTACAACCTTGTGATGCAAATTACCCAATATGGTTGGGAGTGACAACAAGTGATGTTGATCAAAACAACAACTCGATAAACTACCTACAAGTTCAGATACAATATTGGGCACCAATTTCAAAGAAGAAGAATGCAAGTGATGTGGAGGTTTATAAGGATTGCTGGAACAAGTATTGGCGAGAGAACAGAAATGATCCTCAGCGCTGGGAAGATACTAGCTGCATCATTTGGGCATGGAAGCCCAAGGGTGGACGACTTCCAGAGAAAATCAAGATTCCAAAGGCTATAATACAGAAGGCCAAACAGAATCAATTGAATCAACATGTCAGTGCAGTTGAGCAAGAATGATTTGTTAGCATATGGGCAACTAGCTTCGTAATCTTTTAGCAATGTTGTATGAAGCTACCAAACTCATAGTTCGATCATTATTCAGATTGTAAGGCTTTCTTAAGCTTTTAGATTTATGGTTCACCCATTGTTCAAGAATTTTGATTCAATACAGATGGTGATCTTTTTAATTCTATCACCTAGACTTTCTTACAACTTAAAGTTACATTGAATATCCTTTCTTTGTTAAAGTTTCTGTGTTTGATGGTCAACTGCTGGAGGCTATGTGATATAACAAGCTTAATTCCTGGTGTGCATGTGTGTGTGTGTGTGCAGGCAAATTTACATCCCACCACCAACATCATATACACTTGTTACAAATGTACAATAGTATATAAATCATATCGCATTATTCAAATGCTTGTTGAGAACATCCAATAATAAATCTTGCATATCGTATAGTAAACATTGTATTGGATCTAACAACAAAGAATGCTTGTTGAGAACATCCAATAATAAATCTTGCATATTGCACAGTAAACATTGTATTGGATCTAACAAAGAATTGTCCCAAAATTGTGCATATTTCCCAAAATTCCTAAATTTGAGTTCCATCTAGATGGTAGTTTTAGGTCAATCATCAAAGCTTCGTGGCACAGGTGCACACGGGGGTGATACTTTGCTGTTTAATTCTCATTTCAATAATACATTATTCGTATCCATCTTTGTTATTATACAATTTGAGTTTTAAAGTTTTGTTTTTTTTCTCACTTCAATAATGCATTAGTCGTATCTATCTTTTTTATTATGAAATTTGACTTTTAAAGTTTTGTGATGTGTTTAAGATCTTACTTCTTATGAGTGTTCTCTTGTGTATACTACTTGTATCCTCTTAAAATAACTTCGAGGCCATTCTACAACATGAGTATGTGGGATATTTTTTCCTTCTTCTCAAGTGTTCCAGGTTTTGATCCCAAGTATTTTCTTTTACATGCAATTTTTACCTTGGATGCAATGTTTACCTTGGTGTGTTCCATGTTTTCATCCCAAGTATTTTCCTCCTTGGATGCAATGTTTACCTTGGGTAGCCTAAGCTGCTTAAAGCAAGTTGCGACAAGAAATAACGAAAAATAACCAAGGTAAATAAAGCACATGCTACCAAGGTAGAATATAGCGAAAATAAAAACAAGAAACCAAGATGAAAAGAGCACGCGGCCGAAAACTTACAGCATTAGCCAAATGCGCCGTCCTTGAATTCCTTCATTACATGCACCATCGGCTTGTGCACTTGCATTTGCCCACAGTGTCCCTCGCTATTAAGAAATAGCAGGGACCATTTTGCAGTCTGGGAAGATAGTTTGTAATACGCCCCCCAACAAGGCGCTGATTATAGGGCATGGAACGGGTTCCTTAGTAAGCGGGTAGTAAGTCCTCTCCTCATGTTGGAGCTCTTTAGAAATGCTTCTGCCCGTGAGGACGTAGCTAGGGCAGAGAGTGCTTAGGCTTTCCCCTGCATCCGCTTTGTTAGGGATCTTTGCATGATGTTGTGGTTCCACGGTACTCTTGCATGTTGGGAGGTCTTTGGTAAGTGCATCTCTGTCGCATGCCTGCAAGCTCAGTGTGAGTTTTCACTTGCTAAGATTATGTTTGAAATGAATTCATAAACTGAAAACTCATAAATTGAACTGGATTTTTAGATGGATACCCCAAATCTGTCTAGCATTCATGGACTTTCCCAGAGTCAGGATATGATTGCCTTTGCCTTCCAAAATCTCATCAACTCTGCTCCTACAACTCGAGAAAGTAGAGTGAGGCTCGCTCGTCACTTTGAGGATCTTTACTGTCCTGATCCAGTAGAGCGGTCAGCATATGTGGTTCTCTGGAGAGGGCAATGTATTAACGTCAATACCGATCAGCGTCAGAGACTCAGACAGAATATCTCGCTAGCCATGATTTTGATAAGGCTATGAGTTATTCATTATGTCCAACTCTATAATCATTCACCCTGGAATGATTTTGATAAGGCTATGAGTTATTCATTATGTCCAACTCTATAATCATTCAGCCTGGAATTCTATAAATTCTTGCCGAATTTTTAGACTTCTAAGATGCTTTATTCCTAGGAGTAGAATTATAGTACCCTTATCACTGATGAATTGTGTATATCATAGCATGTCTCCATCATAGTATCGCCTTTTTATGCATACGCGATTGAGGCAGTGACTTTTGGAGCCGAGACGCTCTATGTATATATCAAAAACTTTTGATAATAAATGATGTTTTGTAAAATATTCCAAATTGTTTTCGTGGTTGTGAATATTGGCTAACAAAATTATCATAGTGAATCTTGTTTTCAAAAATTATGATGGAATATTTATTGTTTAAGAAATAAATCTCAAAAATTAAAGTCATAAATCTGATGACAAAGTTAGTTAACAAAAATCTCATTTTCTCATAATCATGAGGCGTGCGGCCCGTGCTAGGCAGCCGGATCCTCTTACCGATGATGAAGAGTTAGATCCGGATGTTCGTAAAGCCTTGCACCGATCCCAACCTGGTCCATTCAAGGGTGAAGGGAACAGTTAAGTGAAGCAGTGAAAAAATGGATCGAGGCAACAATGGAAGAGTACTTTGCTGTAACCTGTTATAATGACAGGAGCAAGATGGCTCTCGCCAGATTAAAAATTGTGGAAACGGAGAGGCTTGCATGGAGGAACCATTGCGAGACAAACTAAGTTCTATGTTGTATTTTAATTTCAATTGTGGACTATTCACTAAAGGCTAAGGTTAATAATCCCAAGACTTGGGAACAAGAACACTAAGCTAAATGATTTTTTTAATGGATTGGACAAGGAATCTTGCATTAGTATCTTTAAGGGGTTTCAAAAAGTTAGATTTAAAGTTAGGAATTCAAGATAGATTCCTTGCATTACTTAGGGGTTCGGTCTTAAACTAATTGAGCCTCAAGGAGCCGTTGGTGAAGTCAAGCATCTAAGGCAATGTTGGGAATGTACTGATGTAGGATCCTTTATTCTCATTTTAGTTAAATTTTAGGGTAGGGTTCTTACAAAACCTTTCTGAATATAATTATAAATTTATTTAAAGCTTATAACCAGAATAGTTTATCGACATGATTTTGTGAATATCTCAGGGGGGGTCACTCATAAATATGTAAGCGTAGCACGTGGGTTCAATAAAAGGGATTTTTACAATCCTTTTTTAACACATTATTTACATACAGAAGGGTACCATTTAAAGGGGATATTCACAAATTTAATAGAAAAAGGATGTGTTTTATTCATGAAAAATTCACAGATAAGGGTTTTTTAAAGTAGGCCTTGAACACACGTGTGATACATAGGGTTTACATACATTGAACCCCCCGAGGTGAATATCGTATATGCACTTCAAGAATATTAAGTGAACTTACTTTTGTCTTTATTTTGAGAGATCACATGAATTTTTTTGATACCAAAATATATAAAATGGATTAGAACCATGGTTACATCAAGTTTGGATGTCCTTACATCATTCTATCAAGTCAATCTAGATGCATTCACATAAGAAACCAACCATGCTATCAATGGGAATGATCACCGAGGGAGCTCAATGAAGGGAGCTTTTCTTGGATTTCTTCTCTTTCTACTTGAACAAACTATTCCCACCACCATCTCCGCCCACTACCTCCCAGTCCACCAGTAACCTTTCTCCTCCCTTTCTCTCTCTATCTATTACCATCTTCCCTTCCTCTCCTCTCCTCTCTCCAACCATCTCACATCTTTTTGTTGCTCTTCTCTCTCTATATATTTCTCTTTTCTCACTCTCTCTATCTACCATCCCTCTCTCTCTCTCTCTCTCTCTCTCTCTCTCTATATATATATATATATATATATATATCCTTCTCTTTCATCTTATCCTCTTTCTCTCTCTCTCTCTCCATATATATCCTCTCTCTCTCACTCTTTGCTCACTCTCTATTTCCTCCTCTCTCTCTCTATCCTTCTCTTTGCTCACTCTCTCTATCCTCCCTGTCTCTCTATCTATGTTTTTGCTCACTTTTTATAGCCTCCTCTCTCTCTCTTTATGCCCTTCTCTTTACTTACTCTATCCTTCTCTTTGCTAACTTTCTCTATCCTCCCTATGTCACTCTCTCTATCCTTCTCTTTACTCACTCTCTCTATCCTCCCTATCTCACTCTCTCTATCATTATTTCTTTTTTCTAACTCTCATTGTCCTCCCTGTCTCAGCCTCTCTATCCTTCTGTTTACTCACTCTCTCTATCCTCCCTCTCTCCCTATATATATATATTTCTCTTTGCTCTCTCTCTCTCTCTCTCCCTCTCTCTCTCTCTATATATATTTCTCTTTGCTCTCTCTCTCTCTCTCTCTCCCCTTATCTTTGCTTATTCTATCCTTCTCTCTACTACTTCTCTCTATCCTCCCTCACTCTCTCTATCCTTCTCTCTCTTTGTTGCTAACTCTCTCTCTCCTCCCTATCTCGCTCTCTCTATCATTCTCTTCACTCACTCTCTGTATCCTCCCTCTCTCTCTCTCTCTCTCTCTCTCTCTCTCTCTCTCTCTCTCTCTCTCTCTCTCTATCCTTCTCTTTGCTCACTCTCTCTATCCTCTCTGTCTCTCTCTGTTTCCTTTTCATTTCTCAACACAATAGACTTAACTCATGTTTTGCGTACAAATCCGTGAGTCTACAAATTGAACACTACCTTATTCATCCACACAATACAAAAAATTTAAATTCTTTATTACTTTGTACAACATGTTGTGCATAAACATCGAAACTGTCAATGATATCTTATTGCAAAACCCAAACATGCATTTCTCTCACCCTCTTTCTCTCTTTTTTCACATGAAAAATAAGAGCATGACATAATCATAAACAATTGCTAAACCTAGTCACTTGAATATTCACAAGCAAATGTGTTTATTACACTACAATAAAATCTTCATTAAGACACCCTCCACAACGTCCTCTTTGGGATCAATACAAACAATGTGCACGCCTAATTTACGTGCTACCATAGCACAATCTTCACACCTACATAAAGCTCTACTATCACTTGCCCCTTTTTTTACATGACGCTTCAACAGGATAATTTGTTCATGCTTAATTTGTGTGGCACCATAGCTACGTTGGTACTAGTGAACATTAAGAATACATGTGTCCCTTGTTTGATTTGGGAAGGGGTTATGTAGAAAAGAGGAGCTCGAAAGATGATTGTAAAATAAGACCACTTTGGAAGGAGATTGGAAGAGGAGAGAAAGAGACCGAACAAACAAACTGAAAAAAAACCAAGAAGATGTAAACAAAGGAACCAGAGATATAAATAGAGAGAAAGCTATAAATAGAGAAAAAAATATGAAAAATATTTAAAAAAATCAAGGTTTGAAAAAATAGGAAAGTAGCAAAAAGAAAGAGAGGCATGAGAGAGAGAGAGAGAGAGAGAGAGAGAGAGAGAGAGAGAGAGAGAGAGAGAGAGAGAGAGAGAGATGATGATGATATTCTATCATCCACAGGAGGAGGCTAAATAGTAACCTATGGGACAAAAAAGTTATACAGAGTCTCCACCCTAGGGAGGGAGGGTAGTGTGGCAATCAAGTAGATTTTGACAATACTGAAAAAGCACTCGTGCGTAAGTCCGAGTCTTCGGGGATGAGCCTGTAGTAGTTGTAAAAGACTAGTTCAACCCTCTAATAAATGGGGAAACTAAAGTCGGATGTGAGTATAAGCTAGGCAAACAATCAAGATGTGTTCTTCATCCTTAACTGCATAGGTGTCACATAGGGCGTAGATGCAGTTTTCAACTACAACTCCTCCCCATGCACCAATTTCAATACTTAGGTTGTGAAAGCGGGTATGTAATTGTGTTATGGCCCTGTGAGATCCAACTGACATGGGTATGCTAAGGTAAAGCTAAGTACATTCAAGTGCCGGTTTTCTATAAGTCACCCAACACTCTCGATTGAAATGAGTGATATAGTATTGTAGCCTAGATACTTTCTTTCCATTCTCCCGTGTGGCTTTTAATATATCAAGTAGTTGTGTGTTCACATTCACATAACACATCTGATCAGGAGGAAGGTCCAAAAGGGACATCTGATCACATAAGGGGTAGAGGCCTTTACCCCTAGATGTCGACGTAGAAACATCTTATGTACCTTCTCATGTCATTCCATGTGGATTGTTATATACTTTCTCCCCAAACTTCCACTCCATAGAGCAAGACTTGAGTAACCAATACATCAAATAAAGCAGCTCAGACATGCCATCCACGAGTATCACTTTTGTTGCATTGGTTATCAAACATATAATAGCTTGCCCAACCAGCTTCTTCCAATCTATGCTCAATACATAACCCCCATTTGTGTGTGGCTGGCACATCAAATACCCAAGTACTTGAACATTTGCATTACCTCTATTGGCCCAAGAGAGAGAGAGAGAGAGGAGGAGAGTGGAGAGGCAGGGAGGGCGGTCTCAAGGGAGCGAGCGAGGGAGCGCGCGAGGGAGCGAGAGAGAGAGGGGGGGGGACGCTGGCCTTACGTGAGGCGACGCCTTTGTATAATAAGATCACAGCGGTGTCGTCATGTGTCAGTAAGTCCCCTGCGGCATCAAATAATGTGAGCAACTAGCAATTGCACCTCATGCGCTAGCGTCTTCTCATTCGATGGAAAGAACTTTTGAGCCAGGAACGTGAGAGCAAGCTGATGCCATGTATTGGCAGCTTCAGCGTACCTATTGCACACTCTACACCACCATACTCTCTAAGGGTAAACATGCCACATCACATAGAATACTCTACACCACCATACTTGGACACTCTACACCACCATACTTGTACTTTACTTCCACATGAGCATTTCCTTTTCCTCTTGCCATACAATGTCCACATGAGCATTTTCTTTTCCTCTTGCCATATAATGTCCACATGAAAACTGCCCTACACCATACTCTCCATACATCTCAAAGCAACACGTCTCTTGCAGCTTTGCAATGAATATAGCAGCCCACTTGCCATGCATGTCCATAAAAGCTCCTAATAGAGCATTGTACTTGCCACACACATCAACATTGCTATCTATGCCATATACATCCACATGTGCAATGCACTTATGATACATGTCTACATTGCTATACATGTCTACAAAAGCTCCGAACAGAGCACCATACTTGGCATATAGATCCACATCATTATACATGCCATACACATCCACATGTGCAACTCACTTTTGCCACTTAGGGAAACGACATCTCTCTCTCTCTCTCTCTCTCTCTCTCTCTCTCTCTCTCAAAGGAGACGTCATTATTTAAAATTTTATATATTAAATAGAATAGTTTTTCAAAATTATGATTTTAATCACCAAAATAATACCATCACGTATAATACATGTATTCATGAAAACTCAAGGTAGTTAAAATAGTAAGTATCAATAGAAGTTAGTTATGTAAGCATTTATTGTTAAATAAAATTATTGAAAATAAATTTTAGATTTTGTACATTAATTATAATGTTTATAATGATTAAAGAATGTTTTTATGTTTGTAAGAAATAATAATTTTTTTAAAATAACTATATTTTTTAAAATTTATTTTAATGTACTTAAAATTAGTGTTTAAAATTCGATTTCGTTTTCATTAGTTTGTTGTGTGTTTGTGAGTTGATTTTGCGAGATATAGTGCTTGGCAAATAGATATCTTTTTCTCTCCTATCTTGTTTTAGTATGTGTGGAAGTATAACTATGAACGACACACCGAATACAACATCATGGATTGGTAAGGTTATTATCTTGGCTCAATTTCAGTAAACCTTGATTAGTAAGAGTATTTATTAGGAATTTATAATTTTCCAAATAATAGGCAAGCTCACATAGAAGCTTCCCTCCTCGGTGGGTTTAACAACAAATGGATATAGCTCTCTAGCTTGTTTCTATTGCAAGAGCAAATATGTATGTAGAAGAATGTGTGGTGCAGTTTGGTCTTGTTAAATTCTTCAAGGTACAGTTTGGTCTTGTCAAATTATTCAAAATTTTGAACTTGTTTTCAGCTGCTTTCCAATTGTTATACGATGGCATGCAGCCTACAAAGAGCTCATGACAATTACGACTTGCAAAATAAAAGAGGAGGACATAGTGGCACGTCTTTTTTGGGAAATGATTAACAATGTTGTGGTGAAAAAAGGCTTTTTTCGAGAGAGAGAGAGAGAGAGAGGAAAGGAGAGATTATGCATAGGGAGAGGGAGAGATACAGAGAAGAAGAAAGGAGAGATGATGCATAGGGAGGGACAAGGAGAGAGCAAGAGAGGATGGGAGAAGGAGAGAGAGAGAGAGAGAGAGAGAGAGAGAGCGAGAGAGAGAGCGAGAGAGAGAGAGGAAGAGAGAAAGGCAAGAGGTTAGGAGAGAGTGAGAGGGAAGGGGAGACGGAAGGACATAGAGCAAGAGGGAGGGTGGATAAGGGAGAAAGAGTGAGAGGGGGAAGAGGGTGGGAGAGGGACAGAGAGGGAAGAGGGTGGGATATTGGGAGATATATATATAGAGAGAGAGAGAGATAGAGAGAGAGAGCGAGAAGGGAGGAGCTAAATTGGGCTAGAAAGGAGAAATTGGGCGGGGTTGAGAGGTGGTGGTGGAGGTTGTAGGAGAAAGTAGTGGCTAGGCTGGAGGTAGTGGTGGAGGGACATGAGAGAGAATGTCCACATGTTTAAGAGAGAACAGTTGCTAGTAAAATCTCCCTCCACCGAGATCCCTCAAAAAACACACTCACTATAAATATTGCATGCCTTTAGTTTGTATAACAAATAAACAACACTTATTTGCGTAAGTAGGGAATGGCAAGTAAAGGCTTTGAGCGATTGACCACTGCCCCAAATTTCTCGGACAAGTCCACCTTATGGCCAATAGCAGCTTTCTAGTCAAAGGCGTGAATAAGATTTGAAAATCTGGAATCAATAAGAGGGATAGCAAGAGGAAGTCGAGGGAAGCTTCGTCTACCGGAGCCAAAGGGTAACAACTCAAAGTCTTGGCCATAGAAATCTGTAGGATGCCCTTGTCTGTTAGAATCTCTTTGGCATGAACCTCTATGGATCTTCCCACATTTTGGGATCACGTCCAATTGCCCACACATTTATAACAAGCCTGGTACCTTTTGGTAGGGTGTAACCGCCCACCTTGCCTGCCTCCATGGACATGTGTGGCAGTAGAAGTGGCAACGGTGAATGCAAACGTAGTCTCTTTCACCATTGCTTTCATGTTCATCAAGTTTGGAAAATTATTATCTTCTACCATCCCTTTGTGTTGTACCACCTCATCTAGTTCTTCTTTAAACCTACGCATGACATGGGGGCATTCCAACAAATCTGCCATCTCCCAATCCAATAAAGGGAAGTTGTGTCAACTATAGCCACAAGCATCTCCTACACAACATAAATTTAACACAATGTCATTAAAACTTTAGAGTTAGGGAAACCTTTAAATATCTCATGGATTTAAAGGCATTATTAGAAAGAGTGTGTTTGTTCATAGTTTTGAATGGATTATAATGATAAAATCTCCATGCTCACACTAGATGTAAAGGCATTATTAGAAAGAGTGTGTTTGTCCATAGTTTTGACTGGACTATAAAAATAAAATCTCCATAGTTTTGACTGGATTATAAAGATAAAATCTCCATGTGAGTACCACTACTCACACAAAAAATTGGCCTTTAGTGTATTTTCAAAAATGCCCGGTGGAAAACCGGTATGGCGTGGTTTCTCGAAAAGAACTTTACTTCATCTTTAAGAAAACCGGTATAATTTTTACATATTTATTTATAAAACTGGTCAGTAGCAAGATTTTTATTAATGAAAACTAGCTAGGCTTCAACCTTGTCCTTTTTAGGCCTGTTGAGAAAAAAGTTTTTCGTGAGCACTAGCCATCACATAAAATATAAACTCTAAAGATTCGCCTAGAGTTTCTTTGGTTTTATATACCTAAGAAAACTATATTCACCCATTTATATTTTTACTATGATAATATGCTGTCTCTAAAGAAAACACATACATATTATGCATATAAAAAAACGAGTCAAGGAAGGCTCTCTTTCTCTCTCTCTGTCTCTGTCTTTGTCTCTCTCTCTCTCAAAAAAAAAACCACAAACAAACATACATTTATGATTTCATTACTATTCGGGCGGTTGCAAGATGAGGGTACTCACTTTCGTTCACTCTCTCTAAAATTGGGACATCCACGCATCTCGGGCGGAGTACCTCGATCGTGATATCGCCATCAATTAAAACATGACATGTGCCTCCCAAGCCTAAAGCGACATATCTCGAAAGAGATACCAACTAATGCCACGCTAGCACGTCCGGGTTTCCAGTCATCATCCATGTCACTAATACAAGTCACCACCACACTATCTCGATCGAGATATTCATGCCACTCGGATCCACATCAATGCCATGGTGTATCCCCCTAGGCATATTTGACCAGTCCATCTTCACCGTCCACATATCTCGAACGAGATATTGAAATAAAATCTCGACCATTCATTGAAATACATCGTTCGAGGTATAGAGATGCAATCTCCACCATCCACATATCTCGAACGAGATATTGAAATAAAATCTCGACCATTGAAATACCTCGTTCTTGAGGTATAGAGATGCAATCTCCACCGTCCACATATCTTGTTCGAGGTATAGAGATGCAATCTCCACCGTCCACATATCTTGTTCGAGGTATAGAGATGCAATCTCCACCGTCCATTCACGCACATTGGAAGATGAGATCCCAGCCGTTTAAATATCTCGATCGAGGTATTAAATGAATCTCGACCGTCAAACATACCTCGATCGTGGCAGTGACTTAAAATCTAAGCCGTCCATGTACCTCGAATGAGATACTAATTTCAAATCTCAGCCGTCGATCCTTCACCAACCCTAAAATTAAGTGTGTATCTTGGCCGATTGTCTCACTAACCCAAAAATCTAGAGCGTACATCTTGCAAACCCTAAAGTGCATGATGCCACCGAACCTTGTTCGAGGTTATAAAACCGAAAAACTTTTTTTTTTGCCTTATTGTGTCAGAAGTCGTTTTCACTCTCCTTACTAGATTCCCATATACTTCGCAAAGCAATTATATGTGGAGTTTGTCTTAGAGGAGGAGGTGGATTACGCTAGCCATTGGCTGGCGGGTAGTGGTGGATTACGCTAGCCATTGGCCGGCGGGTGGTGGTGCTGGCCGAGGCCGACTCCAGGACCGCGGAAGGTGGCCTCCACTAGCCCTTCGTGTAGCTGCTCACAGATCCTTCATTTGTGCCTATGTCGCGACAGGCTCTTGGCACCTTGATTGGTAGCATTGACGTACGGAGTACCACGGAGAGCATCCAGCACGTGGTGCACTTGTTCTCACGATCGATACCGACGACAGTATTAAGAGACTAAGGTTATGTAGAAGAGGAAAAGAGCTCACAAAATACAAGAACAATATCTTGCTTATTAAGTTGTTTATGAATACAACTAGGCCTTGCTCAATACAAATAGGTGAGCTAGTGGACCTTAAGTCCATTCACACTCACACTCTTCTCTTCCCCTTCTATATAACCTTAGTCTCTTAATATTGATTTTACCTCAGCTCTACTAACTTGGGACTCGACGCTGCCGATGACAGAGATCAGGAGCTTGAGGTCCCAAGTCAGCACTACTGACTTGGGACTCGACGCCGCCGATGACAAAGATCAAGAGCTTGAGGTGCCTCGAGAGATTGAGTAGAGTGCACATGAGTTTGATGCATCCCAGAGAGTCCTCACGAGAGCCAGATCACAGCATACGAACATGTGGGTGGTGCTGGTCCTAGTGGCACCTCGGGTGATGGTGCTAGTATCAGTGCTGCTTCTCATGAGGAGCGTGTCCTTACAGCAGAGGAGCTTACAAGAGCAGAGTGACAGACACATACCATTGCTCATTATAGATTTTGGGTTTACAGACAGAGACGTCTTACAGTATCACGACGTAGGGAGAGGGAGAGGGCTATAGAAGCTTATGGGACTCGTGAGCTCCCGAGTACACCGGCACCAGCTCATGATCCTACCTTTGAGGTAGACCTCCCCTGCAGCCAACACAGCCTCCCCGACGTGCACAACAGCCTCGACGTGTACGTCGACTAGCAGTTAGAGATTATCATTTTGATTGGGTTGCCGTTGATAGTGACTAAACTCAGACTAGCTGGGTTAGCTCATTTTCATTATACTTAGATTTATGGGCAGTGACTAAACTCAGACTAGCTGGGTTAGCTCACTGAGATCTAGTCAACAGCACCCTCTCTAGCTCCCAACTGCTCTAGAATGCTCTCATGGTCATCCACTTGAAGCCGAAAACAAGGGTGAGAACTGTGTTTTTGGCTCTATACTCGATCAAGAGTGAGACTGGTAGCAACCACTAGATGAGAGAACTGAAATGCCTCTAACTCCCACTTTCACTGCTGGAACTCAAGACTCCCCCGATGAAGTCAAATCTGCTGGTAGAACCGGCCTGCCACAATCATGCTATGGGCATCAAAAGAAAACCCATGATCATCCACTATATCCTAGTTAAGGATGCACTTTGGCCTAGTGCAACTCATCAGATATAGTAGTCTACTCCCTTGCTATTTTCCTCACCAGCAATAACAGCAAATACATCACCCTCCTGTAGCAAATCTGTCAAGTCATCATAACTGACCATGAACGTAGGACGTGTGCTCATTAGACAACACTGGATGTGAAGGATGCTCGGGGGAGAGGAATGTCTGTATCCATGCATCTGCCCATCCTCTCGAGGCACAATGTGACCAATTGCCATCCATACATGCTCCACAGAAGCATGAAAACCATTGTGTGTAAATCGTGGAGGGACCGCCATGCACGTGCTCCTGATGGAATGTAAGCCCAAGGTGCCAGGTACTGTGTCACAATCATGGGATGCTCTACGGTCAATCATGCCACCATCCACATGCCAAAAAAATCTTTTGACAATCCGAGCACCACGTTTGGGATACAATGATGCTGCACTCCCACACAAATGTTGGGAGCACTACTGGACTATGTGGGCCGCATCTCTGAACCGCTCAGCATCCTGCCATAGAGCTGATGACGCCTCAAGGTACGTTTCACACACACGCCTGCTTTGCATGTCGATAGCTAATGTGGACCATAATAGCAACCTGGTGAGGTAAGCAAAACAGACGATTAGGACACAAAAAATTAAATAAGTAATATATCTCAAACACGAAACAAATATTATGAAATATAACCATTACATGCTCTGAGAAGTAATACTCATATTGTATCTCCTGAAAAAGGTGTGAAGGTGTAGTTCTCTGCAAAATCAATCACACAGACGACAACACCAATAGGAAACTCTGCCAGGCATGCTCGATCCTGCCACTTGGCACAATGACTGTGCTGTATATAGGGGTAGATCTGCTCCCTAAATGTGGCTGTGAAGTGACAACGTGGTGTATGTTTGTCCACGAGCTGCAACTTCCTGGACTGTCCACCACTCTGGAGCTGGTGTGTCACATACTCATAACGTTTCCATGGCACTATCTCTTGGTCACTTGCATCAAGATCTACCATCTGTAGATGTGCAAGTGAACCACATGATGTGCAATTGCTCTCCACACAAGGCATCCTATGGAACTGTGCATCCTCCGTGCGTGCACACAAAAGAGAGTGGATGAAATCACGAGGACTATGAGGCAACTCTCTATGCCCACTAAGAGAATGGAACACATCATAAAAAATTTGAACTCAACATGGTAGCGACAACATGTGTCACGCTGACGTGAGTACCTCACAAACCAAGTCTTACACCCCTCAAATGACCTTTGCCCAATTTTAAGCTCTAGATACGAAGCCACTAACTGAGAATACAACTTTGTTTGGGTCATTTCAAGAAAGTAAGCACCGTGCTCAATGAGCACTCCTCTTGTCAATCTCTTATGCAAAGCTTTCTTGAAAACTGGCGAGGCACGACAATTCTCCTCCCAAAAACTTTCTATCAAGGCTCTAGTGGTTTCATCTAGTAGGCGATCATGCCTAGCTACACGACCACTACTCGCCCACAAAGCACCAACCTCATTGGCATCTAAACTTTGTCGTCTAAAAGACCCAACTCTAAGTGCGTTTGGTGCTATGGAAAGGATGCGAGATGTGGCACTCACCTTACCCTTCATTTGGGAGCTACTTATGACTGCCACAATAGCCCGTCGAGCAGCCAAAGCATCCGCAGAGTTCCTCTTCTTGTTAACTATATAGGAATGATGAACACTTTGTAGCACCGCGGTCCGCCATGCCAACTCTCCTCTCTCTTCGATCTCCAATGTCGGAAAGTGCCCTGCAGTTGGCCATGTTGGGCAGATCGATCAAAGCATCAAGCACACATGCCTGTGGTGATGAAGGCATGATGTCTTTGAAATAGGAATGGAAGATTGCATGGGCACGACGATGTGCCCCTGACTTTGATAGTTCTTTCCTATCCACACGATGGGCCCCCACGATGGGCCCCCAAAGGAGGGGGGGTGGGTTCTTGTAGAAGAGAAGGGGACTCAGGAAGGGCGGGTTCATGTGGATTATCTAAACTAAGGGATAGTGGGGGGGAAGAGGGTGGAGGGAGAGGAAGTGGAAGAGGAGGAGCAAGGCTTGGATCATCGCAAATGGAAGGTGTTGCTCGTTGACGTGCTCTCCACTCTCTCTTTCTCTCACGAGCTACCCTTTTCCTCTCCTCCTCTCTTGAACTTGGTGGACGGGGGGAAGTCTAGTCCTATCACGTTTCCGACTCCTACGACTTTGAGAACCCATTCTCAAGGAACCTAAGAGAGAAAAAATTATGAAGGCTCAATGATGGGATAATACTAGAGATAAGTGTGGGATAGTACTAGAGATGTGTGATTAAATATGTGTGATTAAATAGGAAAAATAGGTTATCCACTTCAAATCTCATTGGATTTCCTATCTAAGATTGATTGGATAATTAAGATAAACATAAAGATAATTAAAGATAAACTATTATCCACTTAAAAATCAATATTATTAATAATATTTATTAACAAGTCTAAATATTTATCATTACTAGATATATAAATATATCTTTAAATATATCTTTTATTTTATAAATATATAACTATATTTTTTTATAATGTATTTTTTTCAAATTCTATTCAAAGGTTTATTCTACACAAAATATTTTCAAGAAATATTAAACTTAAAATTTTATTTTTTTGGATCTAATTCTAAAATATAATCCTTTAAAATTAGTGATTTTAAATTCTTTTATTTAATAAGTTAAATATATTTTATTATTTAAAATTTTATATTCTAATTCTCTAAATTACTAAATTAACTTTTGCAAAAATATGTTTTTGAAAAAAAAGGGGAGGTGGGAAGAAGGTGCCACGTGTCACATGCATGAATGACACGTGGCATTCTCTTGACATGTGGCACTATTATGGTTGATGTGGCAATTCCATGATGTGGCATGCCATGTCACCAAGTGTGAGGTGACATGAAAAGGTGGTAAGAAGATGTGGCATTAATGATGACTAGGATGATGAGGTGGGGAGTCAACTAGGTTGACCATGTTGACATGGAGGGTGGAGGTGGCAAGGTGAGGTGGCAAGCTGCTTATGTGGATCCTCTCGAAGCTGATGTGGACATAAAGTGGCAGTCATATATAAGATTTGTGCCTACCCAAGCCTCACACATGGAATGATATCTAAGCTTTGTAGTTTACCAAGCCTAGGCTTTGTAGTTTACCAAGCCTAGATTAACTAGGATTGGTTTTAGACTTGAAAAGGGGAGAGTGGACACAATATGGGAATTTTCACTTGGGAGGATTGAAAATGGACCTTCCCATACTCAAATTAAGCCATTTTTTTTAATAAATTCATGGCAACAACCGTATTGATCCCTAGAGTTTTTAGATTGAAAGTTTTAATATTTTATTTTCTAGAATTAAATTACAATTGATTTAATGGGCCTCTAACAGTCATAACAAATTTTCCAAAGTAAATCTACAAAAATCCAACCGTTAGATTTATAATTTTACCTTATACCCACATTATACTAATCTTTCCCAATCTAATCATCACTAGATCCATACAATTTGAGCATTTTAAATGGTAGATGTGGTGGGAGGACAAAATAGTATGTTTATTAACAATTCTAATACATTTAAATAATATAGAAAATAGTAGAACACATCAAAAATTACTCGATAAATCAAGTTAAGCTCTATGTTATTTGTATTTATGATATGCAAAGTGGGAATATCATATGAGCAATAATTTAAAAGTTATAGGTAATTTTCTCACATTCACTGTACTTGTCTAAACCTTCGATAGAGGGTCTGTATACAATTTTGGTTCCCAAAGAAAAGGGGATTTGCAATTATTGGATATTCGATCAGATTATAGTTTTAGGTGCCCAAATTTGCATATGATGTTTCATTAGAAGACCTTGAAGTGAAACTCCTTGGCTAACTAGGAGAGATTGGCTATTCTTCTTGAAAAAATGCTTGTTTTTCGGCTAAAGCCAAGGGCGCCACTACATGAAACTAGATAACCTCATCTTGCAACCACCCATTCAAAAAAATATTTCATATAATGTCTAAACAAAATAAATATAAGATAATAAAAATACGATTTTCATTTTTGAACGAGTGCTAATTTTGTCATATACTAATATTTTTGTAAACCTCATTTGGATTAACATATGTAGTATATCATATTATCATGGTAAAGCCATCTTCCATTATCTGTGCTTTAACACAATCATTTACATAGAAATGCTATAAATTATATTAATGGAAGACATGTTTAAAATACAATATTTATATTGTGTCTTACTTATTGTTGACAAATAAGATTTTTTTCATGATATAATGTGGTATGCTTACTAGATATAGACTAAAAAGAATGTTCAATATGCATCACAAATCAATTTCGATGTAAGGAATAAATGACAATGGACTACCATTGCAGTTAGAGAGTATGCCAATAGTTGGTTAGGATATGGGATAACTATTTTGCTAGTTGTTAAACAAATATTTCACAAGATGACAAAACCACAAAACAATAAAATGTAATGAATGCAATAATTTTTGTTAGTTGTTCAACAAATATTTCATTATAGTTTAAACAATAAAATGTGATGAATGCAATAATTTGTACATTGATACATCCCCAACATACTAATTGCTAATGATCACGTGTTTACAGCTACTATGACAGTTTTGGTGTCTCCCTTGTCGAGGTTATTGAGAAGCATATCTAGCATGACTGTCCATGCACCCTCTTGGGATATCCTCACAAATTAGGGACTCTCTCTCTCCCCTCCGCTTATAGCCTGACATCTATCTCTCCAAATCGAGAGTCTCTCAGAGCCTGACATTTATTTAACCAAAAGTAGACTTTAGTATATTAATTTTTGTATTTGGTTTTATTTGGTACACCACATGACTACATGTTTTTTTCATTATTTAATCAAAAGTAGACCTTTATATATTTATTTTTGTTGTAGGTATCTAAGGCTATAAATTGGTCTCGAATACATAAACTGGTCTCCTTTCATTTTGTGGTCTTTCTCATTACTATGGAGAAGGGGCATAGTGAGCTTGCCCTAACACATTAGACCATTGCTAGTGTTATTATTAGTGTTGAGAGGAGTCAGTACAGGTGAATGGCACTGACATGTCCATCACATTACACATTGTTGCATGCTTGGATGCGATGTTGGCATCTCTTCATAGCCTTATCAATGTGACATATGCGGATGAGTGGATGGAGAGGCATTTTGTAGCTCCCATATCATATGGCATGCAATATAGGGAGGTTTGTAGACATCCTAGGATTAGAGAGGCAATTCTAGAGCTATTTTGTAGCCCCATATGTGCAGCTGGGAGGTTTCTCAATATAGTGAGGTGCTCCTAACCCACAAATGAGATCACATATATATAGCAGATATGTAGTTGCGTGTGGGATGCTGCCGCATAATCGGTAGATCCCACTATACTTTGCAAAATAGCTATATGTAAAGTTTGTGCATAGTCATGAGGTGGACTACACTTCTAATAGACATAGAGTTGGTGCCAGTAAAGGATGTATGCATCGTGTTGCACCGAATGACAAGGAGAGGTGACATCGATCTTCAACATGTCCCTAGTTTGACTTTTGAGGCTTTAGAGAGGCACATTGGGGTGCATGTTAGATTGAAGGAGTCTATACATCAGGTGGTACAACTATTCTTGACATAGCCGAGGACCACATGCCAAGTACATCTCTATTTTTATGTTTATGTACATCACATGATATAGCTATTCTCAAGATAGGTGGCGTGGACCACAGGTGAGTTACATCTCTATCTTTATGTTTATGTGCATCTTTATATCAAAATTTCTATATATATCTTTAATTGATGGTGGTGACTTATTGGCATATTGGCTATCCACATCTACTATTTGAGCTTTAGAAATACTGATCGAGGGTCCCACATAAATGCCCATGGAAAAAGGTATATCTCTCTTTGTATGTTTATGTACACCATTATATAAATGTTTGTTTATATATTAATGTTTGATGATCATCATCTTGATTAGCGTGGTTGACCTTTTGTGTAGGCACCAACATCTAGGAGTGCAAATCGAGCTACATCACAATTGATTGTTGAGAGGCTTTCTATAGATCTTGAGAGTGAAGCTAGATACCTTGTGCGATAGTATGGCCGATAAGATGATGAGACAGAGGATCTCACAGAGCATCGCATCATCGAGCACTTCTTTCACTAGAGCTAGTAGTGTCTTGACATGGAAACATCTGTAACATGCAACCATATACTTCTTTGTCTCCATGACCAGTCAATGAGATTATTAGGGATAACGACCATAAGCATCACATGCGTGCGTGATACTACATGTCCAGTCTCTGCAAAGTGGCCCCTGATGACAAGCCTGTATATGCTCGGATGTAGGCACTTTTTCACAACCATGAGCATCACATGCACCTAATCTCATGCAGTTGTATCAATGACCATTAGCATCACATGAACCTAATCTCATGCTTGATATTACATGTTTGATCTCTGTTAAGTGGACCTTGATGCAGCAAGCCTGTATGTTTGCATGCGAGAACTTTTTCTAGATCCACATAACATTACACATGGAATAATAGGCAAGATGCTCTACTTATAGGTATGATGAAGACATGGTCACCTATCATGCACTCAACATCAATGATCTCTACCCAGGCACAAGTGAGAATGACCACACCACTAGCTGGTTAGTTTCACACATTACTCACGGGAACAACTTTTTGTCCATTGCTCAAGATATGGTCCATGTGCAGATGTTTAGCCACGCTTTGAGGAGACCACGAAGGTCGAGTAGAAAACCGACGAGTTTGGGTTTGCTACTTTACAACACCTACTATAGGAGAGGAGGCAGATGCCTCTAGAGTTATTTGGTGATGCAAGTCCTAGTGGCACATCTGCAAAGACATTAGAGGAGCTCAATTGAGTATAGTGGGAGACTTGGATAATGAGGACGAACTTTACATTTTGGGTACATAGGCACAGCCTATTGTAACCCAATGGAGCATGATAGGTAGAGGCTGTGAGGGCACTCTAGGTGGTGGCACCATCGGTGTATTGTGTAGCCTTGCCAAGGCCCCAACAGTGGTAGCACTAGTAGCATAGATAAGAGTATCACTAAGTGGTAGCATGAGCTTGATGTTATGCTTTAATTGGTGTGCTTAATATTATGATTTAATATGTTGTTATTGCTATTGTTTTGGTTTACTACTATGTCAAGTTAACTTTTAATGAGTTATATTTATCTTGTTTAATATTTAAGAATTAATGTCACGCTCTTTATTAAGATTCAATGATTTTTTTTGTATTATATGTTTTGTGGTTAATTTTCTATATATTTTCGATACAGGATGCATGAAGGAACATGAAAGGAGATATACACTTTCAATTAGATGTTGAGTAAGCACCTTTACACAAGAGGACATAAGCAAATATAGTGCAACAAATAGTGATGCAACAACAAAGAGATGCAAGTAAAAAACATGTTGATCTTTGGGTAGAGGGATCAATATATCCAGTTGATCCTCTTACTCAGCAACCTCCTCAATTTTCAAGATTAACATCTTTCATTAAGTATGTATGTGAGGATCATGCTGGTTTCCTAGGATACACAAAAATACTTATCAATCAAGTATATAGTGTTTATACATCTACTCAACACCTAATAAGAACAAGGAAGCAAGGATTGTGTAGCTCTCAAATGTGTTGATTAAGAAGGAAACTGTGTGTGATAAATTGCAGGATACAGTGCATGTTGTTCAAATAGAAAATGCTCAGTTCTCTATTAATGTGTAAAGTTTAGAACAAAGGAATAGAAAGATACAAACTATGTTAGAGAAGTTGACTCCATTAAGGCCACGTGAATGTGTGAAATAGCTAAAATTAATCAATAAATTGATCATTGGAGGTGGTCAATGGAAGCGTCAAATTAGAGCGTGCAAGAACATTAGACAAATGTTTACCAATCCAGATAATGAAGTTGATATGGCAATTTCAAAATTACTCATAAAAGGCATGGTAAAGTATACACTCAAATCTTTCAAATTTAAATCAGTCTCTAAGGACATAGCCATAAATTATTTGAAGGGGGTGAGCAAATCTTTCACACCCAATGATGCTCAGTGTTTTTAGTATGCATATGTTGATTCCACAACGGAATGCAGCATATCTTGGAGTCTCATGGTCCATACTTTTCTAACGAGGGAAAATTGGCAATATGGTCTACATAAGGCATGGAAGGATCACATTGGCAAGCTCGACATGGATTTTAAATGGCAACAACTCATGGATGTGGAATACATGATGTTAATCCTATGAGACAATTGCTAAAATGGTGGTATATAGGAGGATAGAGATAAGGTATGAGGAGAAGATGTTCAAGTCCATGCTTAATGAGTGAGAAGTGGTCTATAGAGCGAGACGTCTAATAAAAAAAGCACGCTATGAGAACTCAACAATACGAGAATACCATGCAAAAGGATTGGTAGTAAATGGAAATGTAGAGAATAATCTAATGATGGTAGTATTTAGTAAATTTAGAACTTTGTTGGTGTAACGATTGAAAAAAAATGCTTAAAATGTTAGTAGTCCTATTAAATTGTAAGAATGATACTTTATTTTTTTTATTTATGTGTGTTTGTGTGTATGTGTACATACACATACATATATGTGTGTATATATATATATACACACACATATACGTATGTATATGTATGTGTACATACACATACATATATGTATGTATATGTATGTGTACATATACACATACATATATGTGTGTATATATATATACACACACACATATACGTATGTATATTATCTTTAGTATCTTGTATTAAACTTGTGATTATAAAGTGTGAAAGATAGAGTCATCTCACTTCACTTCACTTCACTCAAGAAGTAATATGGTATGCATGAGGAAGTCTGCTCATAAAATCCCAGTTAAAGTATGACCACAACCGCCTCCTAATCCTAACCACAAAAATTACAGTGAATGTATATTATCGAACAATGGTGCTATTTCTCCACCACCATCAGGTTCTGTAAATGCAAGGACTCCTCCAGCTTTAGCTCCAATGGGTCCTCCAAAGCCACCTCATAAAAAGCGAAGATGGAGACCATGCATTGTTGCCCTTTGAGAGATAAGAAAGTATTAAAAGGCAATGGACTTGCTTATACCAAAGGTCCTTTTCACAAGGTTGGTCTAGGAAGTGATACAAGATCTTCAAAAGACATTTACAAGGAGGTACTATGCACAATGTTATAGTAACTTCGTTGATCGCCCTCGTTGGGTCAACCGAAGCATTGATGACAATTCAAACAATAGTTGACATTATCTGGTTAAATTATTGCTGCATGATGGAAAATTGGCAGCTATCCATGCCAAGCGTATCACTGTCAAAGACAAGGATTTACGGTTGGTGATGCCTTTAATCTCAACCTTGACACGATGTGAGGACCTAAAGGTGTTGGGAGATATTTTAGTGTGAGGAACATTATGCACACTAAATCAAGCTTTGTACCCCTTACTTTTTAGCCCTTTTTGGTATTTACTTTGGTCCTCGTATCTTGTACTCAGATTTCAACTAAGTACTTTGTTCTATGAAATTTGTACCTTGTACTTTAATTATGGTAATTTTAACTTATATCATGGATATGATTTCTATGTGATAGTAATTATTTTTTGTATTGAGCCTATGAAGCAATTTGGATAAAACTTAAGTGCAATTAAGCTATCCATAGATAACAATTCAATGCAAATATTGATATTATTGTCACATTTCATCATGATATTAGTTTTTTTTTTTAAATTTGACACAAGAATTTTTGGATATTATCAAAACATGAGACACATGACTGCTATAATATATTAATAAAAAAATCACACTTCCATAATCAAAATTTTATCTAGCCCTGCGAACAAGTATCAAAATATGCTGGCAGATCAACTTTGTCAGAATGCTGCCACTGCAACACATTGGGAGCATAGCATCAATTTTAGCAATGTTTCTACAACGTTTTCGTCGAAAGAGAAATATCGGGGGTTTTTTGTTATTGAACAGCATTTTTTCATTGTAAAAAATGATGCCCAGTATAGCGATAAACGCTACTGGGAAGGGTTCCTAGCAGCAAAAAAATGCTGCTATACTGTAAAAATATCCTGCTTCTTTTATCGTTGTGTCATTTTTATCTTTTGAATGTACTAAAATTGGTACTTTGAGTTTTTTTACAGGTTTATGTCAAATCTACCACTTCTAGCTCTCTGGTATGTCTTTTCTTTTTCTTTATCTCGTATGCAAACAAGCTTTCCATGAAAGATTTCTTGTGAGTCTTTTCCTTCTTTTTTCCTTCTTATTGAATCTTAATCTGAACCCGAGATTTTACATAGAAACCCTATTTAAGAGCTCTCCATTAAAGCCTTACAAGATAAGAGATCTTGATTTTTCTTAATACATTTTTTTTCTTAATTTGGTTTGATTTTGTAGGTCCTCAACACATAGAAGACTCACCTTTTTAGAAATGGCAAAGCATGTCACAATCCATTTTTTGATGGTGGGCCAAAGTATACTCTTTGAAAATTTCTCCTTGATCTCCCTATGTATATGGAAATAATATAGGTAAGTATGTTTACAACTCAAATAAAGGACTTTAAGAAATATCTTTGTTGACACTTTGAAATATCATGTCATAAAGCATAATGTATAAGCATTTCTACAAGTCACATAAAAAACTTTTTAAAATATAACTTTAATAATTTTTTTGTATTAAAGTTTTATCTCCAATTATGACCATTAGAAAAATAAACATATAATTATTCATTATTTAAAAAATAATACCATTTAAAAATATAAAAAAGTATTAAATTATCTATTAAAAAATATTAAGAAAGAAACTTTAATTCTATTCCCAAGATTAAAATAATTCTTCCATCTTTAAAGAGGATGGATAAACTTTGAAGCAACAAATGGGATGATTTAAGCATCATCATTGTATCCTTACTTCTATGCCATTATATAAACTCCATATATACTTCTATGCCATCATATCTTTATCACTTTCATCATTAAATCTATAAGCTCCATATCTACCAAGGTTTGCATTTGATAAGAGTCTAAAATGACTACTTGCGATATGTCGATAGTTTTGAGCCTTCATCATCCAAACATGTTTTTTGAAAAAAAAATTGTAAATAAATTGCCAAAAGTGGTAAACAATTTCTCAAATATACCATCTCTCTCTCATATAAGGGAAGTATGTGAGCTGAGTTTATATAGAAAAGATATGAACCTATAGACGTGATCCTAGACACATGATCCTAGAGATGTGTTTCTAGAGGCATGAACCTGGACACGTGAACTCACATATATGAACATGGATATATGAGCCTAGATATGTGAGTCTAGATACATGAGCCTAGAGACATGCGTTTAGAGGCATGAATTTACATACTTAAGTCTATATATGTGAAACTAGACTCGTGAACCTAGAGACATGAATCTATAGATGTGTGTCTAGCATTAGTAAAAAAACAAAAACTGGCATACTTAAGTCTAGAGATGTGAACCTAGACTTGTGAACCTAGAGACATGAATCTATAGATGTGTGCCTAGCATTAGTAAAAAATAAAAAACAAAAAAAAATTGGTTTGGAATAATTTTCAGACTTACACTAGAAACACTAGTTGGAAATGACAATATAGTTAACTATAGTGCATTAAATAACACTTTTTAAAATCAACCAAATATTTAATCCTAGTAAATCACCAACACTCTCACACTAGAGTGACTACAAGTCAATAAAGCTAGACTCCCTCCAATCCATCTCAAGCAAGGAGATTTTTGGGAGGAATTGAGTCAAATGAAACACATAACTAAGTGGAGGAACATCAAAACACCTCAAAATGCCAATAGGGTCCTCTAAACTTTGGATTCATTACCTCGCTCTATATATATATTAAAAGTGCCTTAGATTATATGAATAAGGCATTCAACTTATTTTTAGGTGTAGCACTATGAAGGATCGGGACTGGGATTGGGACCAAGAACCTCAAGGTTTTCTCTCATTGTTGGAAGCACTCAAACCATGTGAAATGCCAAAATGATTCAAGCATTTGGCATCAATCTTGAGCTCAGTTTATCCCTTGATTTGAGTGTAGAGGTTAACTATAGGGATGTTGAAATGTAGCATGTGAGGTATTTTGGTTAAAGAAGTTACTTATAGTGTGATGGTTCCGAATCTACCCATACCTTAAGCGTATAACTTAGTCTAAGAAAATATTAAACTCACTTAATTGTGTTATTTCTACATAGCAATACAATCAAATCAACCTTCTCAAATAGCAAACAAGCATGCATACCATATCTAAGATTCTTATCACATAAGCAAAGAATCATGTAATCTCAAACAAACGTGTGATCAAAAGCATCCTAGATGGAGGTGCTAGTGTAAGCATCCTCACACAAACATGTTGGGAAAACTAGGGCCAACCACGCCTTATCCCACGACATTGGTGATCAAGCTTACAGACAGGAATTTTGCAAATGCATGGGCCTAGTGCATGACCTCAAGGTCAAAGTTTGTGACATGACATTCCACCTCACATTTGTAGTCATGGACTTTTTTAATGCCGCCTAGGATGCCATCTTAGGTTTCCCCTTCGTGAGACAAACCCGACCGATCCTTGACTCCAACATGCATCATGTCTACCTCCGCAAAGGTTCACAAACACTTAAGGTGAATTTATATACATGGCACTCACATCTCATGGACAAATCTCGCTTTGCTGAAGACTCTGTGACCACAACAAGGAGCAATGTTCTCTTGGTTTGCAATGCTTGTCATCAAGCCCTTGATGATGTGCGGGTGCCATGTATGGTCGCTTCTGTCAAAAGTGATGAAGTCAACCACGATTGGCTTGCTACAATGGTCACCCTCCCAGGTCACAAACTTGGCACACACTTCATGCTCCCAAATGGCCATACCCTCCATGAACCCTACAAAGACATCGCCTCGCTTAACACCCTCAGTGTAAGCATAGCTCCACAACCTGCAACAACCACCCTACGATTTTGGATATATTTTCCTTTGGCAAAAATATGTAAATAAAATGTGCCTTGTTGTCTCCCACAATGAGCCATATTATTTTGCCATGGGAAACATGGGTCTCTCTCGGAAAACCATCTCTTAAAACTGTCCATGCCAAAGCTCAATTTTCGAGTGGATAACGCATACCAAACCTTGGGTCCTTTACACAAACTCTACATATTATATCTAACCCATTGGCTTGTAAATTCTATGTGGTTCCCATAGGTGAGACAAAAGAAGCAATCATCCTTGGAGGAATTTGGGTCCAAAACGCTACAAGAACAATCAACCAAGATGATAACACACCTACCCTCAAGATTCCATAGGGCAAGGTGAAAAGATGCAGGGGAGAAGAGAGCTTGAGCTCTTGCAAGCATACACACACTCACAAAACCCTAAAAGAGAACACACAAGGTGAGAGGCTGAAAATCTTCTTCTTTTTTACACAACACTCAACACACCATATATACAAAGATAAGAGTACACACAATATGAAAAGGTACTCAGCTAAATACATACTAGGGTTCTCTATAATGTGAACCCAACTAAATGAGCTGGCGCTATAACTATGCCAGTCTCTAGAATGGTTGTCACACAGCCTGTCATCTCACTGGCCACATATCACCCATGATCTCACCAACCATGCTAGTAGTGTAAGTGTGGGGCCTATCCCCCAGGCGGGTCATCAGTTTCCACTGCCTCAGTAGATGAGCTCGATATCTCAACACTCCCCCTCGAGCTCAACTCCATCTCATGTACACCAAGTGAATATGCGGAGCTTCTCTATACCGAACGCTTTGGTAAAGATGTCAGCGACCTGATCCTGTGTGCTCACATAAACAAGGTCAATGTCTCCTGCCAAAACCTTCTCTCTGACAAAATGGTAGTGGACCTCTATATACTTCATCATGCGAGCATGAAAAACTGGGTTCCTGGCCAACTGTATACTGCTAATGTTGTCACAGAAAATGATAACTTGTCTATCCACTGATAGACCCAAATGTGCAAGTAGCTTTCTCAACCAAGCTACCTCACATGCTGCCACCATAAAGCAGCACCTCTATACTCGGTCTCTGTGTTGGATAGAGCAACTGTAGGATGCTTCTTGCTGCTCCAGGAAGTCACAACAGCACTCCCCACAAAGAAAACATGAAGCCACTAGTAGATCTTCTATCTGAGATACTACCAGCCCAATCAGCATCTGTGTACCCATGTACACAGATCTCTGTCCCAGTTTCATAAAATAGTCTAGAATGCAAAGTAGACCTCACATACCTTAGTATACGTCTCAATGCATCCAAATGAAGCTTCGGAGGAACCTGCATAAACTGACTCACCTGTCTCATGAGAAAGAAGCACCATGAAGCTCGTAGTCAGATGGATGTTATAAGATTTTCATTTTAAAAAAACAAAAAAAAAGGAAGAAAAGAAATCCTAAGGTATTGAATCTTATCTTCTTTTAAGAGGAGGTTCATATGCAGTAATGAGAAAAATTGTAAGGAACCCCATCAACATGGGTGCCATCAACAAGAATTATAAAGTCATCATCATCGACATTTTCAAACTTACATCGATAATAAACAATTAACAAAAACTATAATGTTGTAAGCGGCCAAATGAACACATATTAAAAAATTATCATGTTGTAGGCGAAAAAATGAGCGCGCAATTAAAAAAACCTCTCACTACTCATCTATTAAGAAAAAAAATTATGTTAAAAAAACAAATCCTACTTCATACAAAAAGTGCTTTTAACTACCCTCCTCTAGCACCGATGATGTAGCCAAGGTAGAAAAATAGCCAAAAAATTATTAGCACACTCTTAGAAGAGACCTCTAGACTTCAAAGATAGGTCGTCTTTATTAAGGGGGGGACCTCACTCTTAGAGATAACCTCTAGGCCTCAAATATAGGTCAGGTAACCATCAAAGAGGGGAAGTGCTAAAGTAGCACATGAGCCAAAGTTTCTCACAGCACGAAGGGGAATGTAGAAAGTAAAAACTCAAAACAATATTTTTCAACTGACATCCAACCAACCACCTTGAATAGCTTAAAGATTTGGCACCAAGGGGGAGTGTTGAGAAATGTGGTGCAAAAGAGCATAAGGAAAAGGTAGGGAGTGAGTTGAGTAAGCCAAGAAAGTGCAAAGTGCTTGCAGCCACATGAGCAAAGGGATTTATCCCACATTGATGTTGTACAAGCCCAAGAGTGTACCTCCTCATATAAAATGGGGCCATTTCAACCAATTAAATCATCACTTGCACAAATCTCAAGTCACTCTATGAGTACATGTTTCAATCTTGTAGCCTAATTTTACTTGAGTTTATTAGCACTACTCACTCACTCATGATGATGAGTTGACTTAGGTATCACCCACCTTAGATTGTTCATTTTAATTATGTTGTTATTAGATTAGTATTAGCATCTCATTTGTCATTATTGAAGAGGGTGATCCTCTCAACAATGTTGAGTGATGAAGTTAAAAGTTTGCACTTGTTGATGATGCCTCTTGTTGATAGTCTATGGTTGGAGATGAAAGCAATGCAAAGTACTAAGCTCAACCTTGTATATATATCTTACTGGTAGACCAAACCTCCCTCTTGTGTCGTGCATGTTATAGATCAAGATTGTATGCTCTTGGCTTGGATGATTCTGGAAACTCGCATAGTTGAAATATTTAGTCAAAGGCTTTGCAATAGAACGAGTTGACAATGATGTTGATGATACGCTTGAACTCATGCTTGTTAGCCTAAAGTTGAAATCTTTAGTCAAAGGCTTTGCAGCAGAAAGAGTTGATGATGACATTCATGATGCGCTTCAATTGATGTTTGTCTATCTAACGTTGATCTTGAAGGAGATGAAGTCTTTGACTATGGAGACCCCAAGCCTTTAATAATGGGGCTCTCTCTTGCAAGTCGCAAGAGAAACAACAAACGGCCAAGGTCCTCTAGCTATGGCATCCTCTGAATAGCTGCATCTTATGTTTGAACTCAAGGCCATTTGCAACAAGTTGCCCAGAAGGATGCAATGCGAGTACTTATGGTGATGAGAACCTGTTCATCTAGAGTGCCACTGTGTTTGGTCTCGAAGACACTCCCTGGAATTTTCTCTTTATGCTTGATCTTTGGAGAACACTATCCTTGCCATAATGTTTCAACTATTCTAACTTCCATTCAATCTTCCAAACCCACCAGTCCCCAACCAATCCAGATGTAACCCATTTGTAGCAAACTGATATCAAGTCATACAATAGGAAGGTAAGGCAGAGTGTGCGAAAGTAGTTGGAATCATGAAGAGATTAGTATTCTCAAATGATGAAAGATACATACCGATGGTTCTTATACATATAAAAATTATTTTTACTATAGTTCTAATATTCTAATCATACAATGGAGAACATGTTGGGTATGTCTTCATGAGATTGTCTAACTCAAAAGAGACTCTTCTCTTAGAAGAGTTTTAGGAAGAACGTGTATTGATTCTCCAAGTCCTCACGAGCGGATATGGGCCTGGTTAACGAGGGAGGTTATAATAGTGTTAAAACTTCTTCTACTCAATCAATACTTTTATGATAATGTATGGAAATCATCTTAAAACCATGTGGATTATAAGTCTAAGTTGACACTATCATTGACTTCTTGAAATAACACCAAGAGATGTGAGGCTTCATTCACCTAGATGCTTAATTATGCATAAAATAACTTAAAATAATAGAAATTAAAAATTAGGGGCCTCAATCATTGTAAAAAATGGATTTTAGTCTTACACATGCTAATGGGGAATGGGCTTGGGAAGATGGGGATTAGCAGCATTTACACATGTGGTGTTAGGCCATGAGGGATTTTGGACTATAAAAGGCACTAGCCCTTGGACTATTATATCTTTTAAAAACTTTTGGAACCTTTGAAACCTTTATGATATTGGATACCTTTAGACATATTTAGCTTTGTCTTTAATCTAGGCTAATCATCCTAAGTTAGGCTAATCTCAAGATAATCTAGGTGTAGCTTTTGGTATCAAAACTCTTGGCCTAGATCTTGATGTTTTGATTAGGGAGTGCTTATTAGTACTTAATCCAATTTTGGATTAGTGTTTTTACACAGTTTTAAAATTTTCTTTTGATTATATTTTGAGTGGATTAGTAATAATAGGATTAATGGCAATCACTCTCGAAGTATATGCTAATCATAGATTTTAGAAACCCTTTTTTCTACACAGATTTGAGAGAATCTTGATTTTCTTGGCTTTCGTGATTTTTGAATTAAGGTTTTAAACCATTTTGAGAGTGATTTTCTTGGAATTCCTTATTATATAGACACATTTTCTGTTAATTATAACATGAACCCCCTAAGCTCTTGTTCACTATGTCGCTTCTCTCCCTCCCTTTTCCTTCCTTTTTCTCCATTTTGTCCCTCCCTTTTGCTGCTTTCTCTCTTGATTAAATCAAGATTTATGATCCAGATCCAAATCTCCACTCTTTTGTTTTTCATATGTTCCTTAACCTACTTGTCTCTTTTAATATTATGGGAAAAATATAATATAGCATTTAAAATCTCTAAATTATTGAGAATAGTGATTTAATAGAGTTTATCATCTAAAGAGTAGGAAAAACACTCTTTCTACTTATGTAATCCCATCAATCAAAATATTGTAAGGTGGCTCCAAAGTTTTAGTGACAGCATGTTGCTGCATTTATACAGTATTGCCAGTGCAATTGACACAACTACCACCATGTTGGACTAGGGAATGTCAAAGCTATTGAAAAGTTCCCATGCGATGTGCAAGCTTCAGAAAGAGCTATATGAGGTGGTACAATAAGAGAGGATTGTAGAATAAGAAGATTTGAACGAGAACTTGGTGTACATGAAAGTTGTGGGTGGTAAAAGAGATAATTGGCATGCATCCACCCCTAGCACATTTACTACCACATATGTCGCATGGAGGCCTCAAAGGTGGGTGACTACACCCAACCCAAAAGTACAAGGCTCTTTTCCATGCTAATCCCTTGCTTGTTATTCCCTAGTTATGGTAAATTATTCCCACGGCTCTTCCTTACAAGATGCAAGATTGTTACCTTGTCATTTCATCATCGTTATGGTAAAGTGTTTAAGCCATGGCTCCCTTACAAGATGTAATGTTGTTCAATACCTACTTACAATAAAGTGTTTCAATGTCTTTTCTTGGGAATATGTAATGTAGTTTACTTGTTTTCATGCAAAGGCGTGCAATCTTAATCCTTTATAGTAGATAATTCCTTGGTTAGCATTCTTTATCTATACAAGTTCTATTCTTCATGACTTGATCTATATGATAATCTTGATACCATGGCTCTACTACATTATCCCTTATTTGGTATTCACACAATTCATGTGTGCTCCACTTTCTTAAATGTAAGTTCATTCATTATGTTATTGAATCACATTTAGCATGGATGATCTATACAAGTTTGATTGTTCTTGACTTGATCTATATAATAAGCTTAATACTACATTATCCCTTATTTGGTTTCCAAAAAATTCATGTGTTCTCCTCATAAACCTCCCTTGCAGGAAAACTTTAAGCTCACTGATTACGTGCTTGAATTACATTAACTTTCTGGATTGAAAGCATAAAAAATAGAGGTTTTATATATAAGGGGTTGTTTTATATATAAGGGGTTGTTTTCTTGATGGGCTTTTCTAGTTACAATGCCACACATTATTCTTTCATTCGTGCAAGGAAACCTTGAAACACAACCTCTCCCTCCCACTTGCTCCCACTACTACCAACTTCTCAATAACCTTATATAAGATAATGGGTTGGAAAACCCTATGTGATATTCCTCCCATTAATACTACTCCTATAATTGATCCAAAAGTCTCTTCAATGAAAGAAAGAATCAAGTTTTATTTCCAATTGTTAAATAACTAGGAAGCTCAAAAAGCTGTGAAGTTTCTTCAAGTGTGGTTGTCACTCATAAATATGTAAGTATAGCATGTGGGTTAAATAGAAGGGATTTTTAAAATCCCTCTTTTAGACTGTTTTTACATACAAAAAGGTGCCATTTAAAGGGGGTATTCACAAGTTGAATAGAAAAAGGGTATGTTTTACTCATGAAAAAATCACATATAAGGGATTTTTAAAATAGTCATTGAACTCACGTGATACAAAGGGTTTACTTATAGTGAACCCCCTCGAGTTGTTTGGTATCATGTATTCCACATAGTAAGTGTTAAAAGAGACATGTAGTTAGGGGGTTGAAACTTTTTAGAAATATTGACCCCCTTTGAGAAAATTTTTATAAAGATTAGTATTCTCAAATGATGAAAGATACATACCGATGGTTTTTATACATATAAAAAACATTTTTATTATGGTTCTAATATTCTAGAAAATGTTTGTTATTGTATTTATAATATCAAAAAAAAAGATATTTTCAAACTAGAACTGAGAGTTAGAATCTTTTTGTAAAAAGATCCTATTGAATATTATACATAAAAAATATATAAGTGTTTGATATTTTCATTGCTACTTTCTGGTGTTGAAAGTATATTCCTGTTGATTAAATTTCTTTAGAACCCTAAAGGTAAAAATTTCATGGCTATTGATACTATTTGTAAAGATTAAATTTATTTAGTATTCTAAAGAGAAAAATAACATCTTCAAAGCCCACACAAAATGTTTTTTCCTTTCTTAAAAACTAATGTTAAAGCGATTACATAGGGAAGCTGTAGGATGCCCGATATGACACCTATTATAGAAAGAGAGAGAGAGAGAGAGAGAGAGAGAGAGAGAAAGAGAGAGAGATTTTGATTTGGTAGCAAAATTATTTTCTTTATATAATGTAGTGTGTTTCTACAAAGTAGTATCAAATTGAGAATGTGAACTAGAAAATGGAGAACATGATTTATGTATATGTCTCCATAAGAATGTGAATCGGACAATGGAGAACATGTTGGGTATGTCTTTATGAATCAGACAATGGAGAACATGTTGGGTATGTCTTTATGAGATTGTCTAACTCGAAAGAGAGTCTTCTCTTAAAAGAGTTTTAGGAAGAACATGTATTGATTCTCCATGTCCTCACGAGCGGATATGGGCCTGCTTAACGAGGGAGGTTATAATAGTGTTAAAGCTTCTTCTACTCAATCAATACTTTTATGATAATGTATGGAAATCATCTTAAAACCATGTGGATTATAAGTCTAAGTTAACACTATCATTTACTTCTTGAAATAACACCAAGAGATGTGAGGCTTCATTCACCTAGATGCTTAATTATGCATAAAATAACTTAAAATAATAGAAATTAAAAATTAGGGGCCTCAATCATTGTAAAAAATGGATTTTAGTCTTACACATGCTAATGGGGAACGGGCTTATGAAGATGGGGATTAGCAGCATTTACACATGTGGTGTTAGGCCATGAGGGATTTGGGACTATAAAAGGCACTAGCCCTTGGACTATTATATCTTTTGAAAATTTTTGGAGCCTTTGAAACCTTTATGATATTGGATACCTTTAGACATATTTAGCTTTGTCATTAATCTAGGCTAATCATCCTAAGTTAGGCTAATCTCAAGATAATCTAGGTGTAGCTTTCTTTCAGTGTGGTATCAAAACTCTTGACCTAGATCTTGATGTTTTGATTAGGGAGTTCTTAGTACTTAATCCAATTTTGGATTAGTGTATTTTCTTTTGATTATATTTTGAGTGGATTAGTAATAATAGGATTAATGGTAATCACTCTCGAGTATATGCTAATCATAGATTTTAGAAATCCTTTTTTCTACATAGATTTGAGAGAATCTTAATTTTCTTGGCTTTCATGATTTTTGAATTAAGGTTTCAAACCATTTTGAAAGTGATTTTCTTGGAATTCCTTATTATAGACACATTTTCTCTAATTATAACAGAACCCCCTAAGCTCTTGTTCACTATGTCGCTTCTCTCCCTCGCTTTTCTTTCCTTTTGCTCCATTTTGTCCCTCCCTTTTGCTACTTTCTCTCCTGATTAAATGAAGATTTATGACCCAGAGTCCAAATCTTCCCCCTTTTGTTTTTCATATGTTCCTTAACTTACTTGTCTCTTTTAATATTATGGAAAAAATATAATATAGCATTTAAAATCTCTAAATTATTGAGAATAGTGATTTGATAGCATTTATCATCTAAAGAGTAGGAAAAACACTCTTTCTACTTATGTTATCCCATCAATCAAAATATTTTAAGGTAGCTTCAAAGTTTTAGTGAGCATGTTGTTGCATTTATATAGTATTGCCAGTGCAATTGACACAACTACCACCATGTTGGACTAGGGAATGTCAAAGCTGTCAAAAATCTCCCATGCCATGTGAAAGCTTGAGGAAGAGCTATATGAGGTGGTACAATAAGAGAGGATGGAAGAATAAGAAGATTTGAACGAGAACTTGGTGTACAAGAAAGTTGTGGTAAAAGAGATAATCGGCATGCATCCACCCCTAGCACATTTACTACCATAGATGTCCATGGAAGCCTTGAAGGTGAGTGACTACTACACACCCTACCCAAAAGGTAAAAGGCTCTTTTCCATGCTAATCCCTTGCTTGTTATTCCCTAGTTATGGTAAATTATTCCCACGGCTCTTCCTTGCAAGATGCAAGATTGTTACCTTGTCATTTCATCGTTATGGTAAAGTGTATGGGCCATGGCTCCCTTACAAGATGTAATGTTTTTCTATCCCTACTTACAATAAAGTGTTTCAATGTCTCTTCCTTGGAATATGTAATGTAGTTTACTTGTTTTCATGCAAAGGCGTGCAATCTTAATCCTTTATAGTAGATAATTACTTGTTTAGCATTGTTTATCTATACAAGTTCTATTCTTCTTGACTTGATCTATATAATAATCTTGATACCATGGCTCTACTACATTATCCCTTATTTGGTATTCACACAATTCATGTGTTCTCCACTTTCTTAAATGTGACTAGAACTGAGAGTTAGAATCTTTTTGTAAAAAGATCCTATTGAATATTATACTTTAAAAATATATAAGTGTTTGATATTTTCATTGCTACTTTCTGGTGTTGAAAGTATATTCCTATTGATTAAATTTCTTTAGAACCCTAAAGGTAAAAATTTCATGGCTGTTGATACTATTTGTAAAGATTAAATTTATTTAGTATCCTAAAGAAAAAAATAACATCTTCAAAGCCCACACAAAATGTTTTTTTCTTTCTTAAAAACTAATGTTAAAGCGATTACATAGGGAAGCTATAGGATGCCCGATATATGACACCTATTATAGAAAAAGAGAGAGAGAGAGAGAGATTTTGATTTGGTAGCAAAATTATTTTGTTTATATAATCTAGTAGTATCAAGTTGAGAATGTGAACTAGAAAATGGAGAACATGATTTATGTATATGTCTCCATAAGAATGTGAATCAGATACTGGAGAACATGTTGGGTATGTCTTCATGAGATTGTTGAACTCAAAAGAGAGTCTTCTCTTAGAAGAGTTCTAGGAAGAACGTGTATTGATTCTCCAAGTCCTCCCACAAGCGGATATGGGCCTGCTTGACGAGGGAGGTTATAATAGTGGTAAAAATTCTTCTACTCAATCAGTACTTTTATGATAATGTATGGTCATCATCTTAAAACCATGCGGATGATAAGTCAAAGTTGACACTATCACATTGACTTCTTGAAACAACACCAGGAGATGTGAGGTTTCACTCACCTAGATGCTTAATTATACATAAAATAACTTAAAATAATAGGAATAAAACATTTGGGGCCTCAATCATTATAAAAAAGGGATTTTAGTCTTACACATGCTAATGGGGAATGGGCTTGGGAAGATGGGGATTAGCAGCATTTACACATGTGGTGTTATGCCATGAGGGACTTGGGACTATAAAAGGCACTAGCGCTTGGACTATTGTATCTTTTGAAACTTTTTGGAACCTTTATGATATTGGATACCTTAAGACATATTTAGCTTTGTCTTTAATCTAGGCTAATCATCCTAAGTGAGGCTAATCTCAAGATAATCTAGGTGTAGCTTTCTTTTAGTGGTTTCAAAACTCTTCACCTAGATCTTGATGTTTTGATTAGGGAGTGCTTAGTACTTAATCTATTTTTGGATTAGTGTTTTTACATAGTTTTTAGATTTTCTTTTGATTCTATTTTGAGTGGATTAGTAATAATAAGATTAATGGTTATCACTTTCAAGTATATGCTAATCATGGATTTTAGAAACCCTTATTTCTACACAGATTTGAGAGAATCTTTATTTTCTTGGCTTTCTTGATTTTTGAATTAAGGCTTTAAACCATTTTAAGAGTGATTTTCTTGGAGTTTTCTTACTAAATCTCTTTGATTACTAATTTTTTTTGTTCAATCTATTCAATCTTAGTTTCCTACTATATTTGCCTAGTTCTAGGGATCTTCATAGTTTTGGAGGATATTAAAGGTTGTCTCGTGAAGATTTTGGTGTAGATCTTTTCACGAATTGGTGCAGATTGAAGATTCTATACAGATTTCAATGCACTCTAATTATGATGCTTATTTGAGTAGATGATAGTGCAAAGTGCAATTATGGTATAGAATATGTTGTGCAAAGTGGTGCAGCTCAGAGTTGTGTAGAAGATCTATGCAAAGTTATTATGCAAAGTACTGTTCTTTACAAGTTTCTTGGTGTAGATTTATAAACAAATACAAAGACAGTGCATAAATAAAATCTTGAAGCAACATTGAGTGACTCTTGATTAAAACTTTCTTAATCTTGATCATTTCTTTTGCACTGTTTCTTAAAGAGAAAATTATTGAAGCTACAAAGAAATCAAAAAATATTATAAAGTTTGATTCAAGATAAACATAACTATGGTGTTCTTGCTTAATTTGATGCAAGTAAACAAGATTATTGAATCTTGTTAGAAGAAATTTAAGATTATCGCACACTTGGTAGTTTGAAGTGATCATGAGAATTTCTTAACCAAGAAAGAGTTTACAACAAATGACCTATGCTAATCAAGAATGATCATGATAATTTCTTAACCAAGAAAGAGTTTAAAGCAAATGATCTATGCAAATTGATCACTAATCAATATGATCAGTGATCAAATTGGATGAATTTTGATCTCTTGTCAAGAAACATTGAACAGAGACACATTTGTAGAAAGCAAGATACAAATAGTTTACAAAATTTTAGCAACAAATTTCAATGTGAGATTTGCTAGGAATTGAACCTAGTCCACTGGTGTAAGAAAGTGTGCACCATACACCACAAGGTTTCTAACCTACAAACTAGAGTGAGGACATTGTTGGGAAAGGAAACTAAATTGAGAATTTTAAGATGTATATCCAGTAATATACAAGGTGTTAGTTACAGTGGGAGAAGACAAAAGTAAAAGAATATAACATTGAATTGATAAAACTTACATTAGTATTACAATTGTTTCAAACAACATTAGCTGAATATAGAACAAAATCAGAGCAGAGAAGCGCAAAGAAGTATTTTTAGTTTACTCTTAACACTTAATCTTTGTATTGTATTTATAATATAACATTGAGTTGATAAAACCTACATTAGTATTACAATTGTTTCAAACAACATCAGTTGCATATAGAACAAAATCAGAGCAGAGAAGCGCAAAGAAGTATTTTTAGTTTACTCTTAACACCTAATGTTTGTATTGTATTTATAATATTCTAAAAAAAATTTACAAGATATTTTTAAACTACAATTGAGAGTTAGAATCTTTTTGTAAAAAGATCCTATTGAATATTATACTTAAAAAATATATAAGTGTTTGATATTTTCATTACTACTTTCTGGTGTTGAAAGTATATTCCTATTGATTAAATTTCTTTAGAACCATAAAGGTAAAAATTTCATGGCTCTTGATACTATTTGTAAAGATTAAATTTATTTAGTATCCTAAAAAGAAAAATAACATCTTCAAAGCCCACACAAAATGTTTTTTTCTTTCTTAAAAACTAATGTTAAAGCAATTACATAGGGAAGCCATAGGATGCCCGATATGACACCTATTATAGAGAGAGAGAGAGAGAGAGAAAGAGAGAGAAATAGAGAGAGAGAGAGAGAGAGAATTTGATTTGGTAGAAAAATTATTTTGTTTATATAATGTAGTGTGTTTCTACAAAGAGAGAGAGAGAGAGAGAGAGAGAGAAAGAGAGAGAAATAGAGAGAGAGAGAGAGAGAGAATTTGATTTGGTAGAAAAATTATTTTGTTTATATAATGTAGTGTGTTTCTACAATTTAGTAGTATCAAATTGAGAATGTGAACTAGAAAATAGAGAACATGATTTATGTATATGTCTCCATAAGAATGTGAATTTTCTCAAAAAGGGGGTCAATATTTCTAAAAAGTTTCAACCCCTTAACTACGTGTCTTTTAACACTTACTATGTGTGAATGCATGATACCAAACAACTTGAGGGGGTTCACTATAAGTAAACCCTTTGTATCACGTGAGTTCAAGGACTATTTTAAAAATCCCTTATGTGTGATTTTTTCATGAGTAAAACATACCCTTTTTCTATTCAACGTGAATACCCCCTTTAAATGGCACCTTTTTGTATGTAAAAACAGTATAAAAGAGGGATTTTAAAAATCCCTTCTGTTGAACCCACATGCTATACTTACATATTTATGAGTGACTCCCCCCCCTTAGCCAGACAACCACACTTGAAAAAACTTCATAGCGTTTTGAGCTTTCTAGTTATTTAACAATTGGAAATAAAACTTGATTCTTTCTTTCATTGAAGCGACTTTTGTGCATCAATTATAGGAGTAGTATTAATGGGAGGAATATCACATAGGGTTTTCCTACCCATTATCTTATATAAGGTTATTGAGAAGTTGGTAGTAGTGGGAGCAAGTGGGAGGGAGAGGTTGTGTTTCAAGGTTTCCTTGCACGAATGAAAGAATAATGCATGGAATTGTAACTAGAAAAACCCATCAAGAAAACAACCCCTTATATGTAAAACCTCTATTTTTTATGCTTACAATTCAGAAAGTTAAATAAACCTAGATTTGTGAATATCATTAATGTAATTCAAGCACGTAATCAGTGAGCTTAAAGTTTTCCTGCAAGGGAAGTTTATGAGGAGAACACATGAATTTTATGGATACCAAATAAAGGATAATGTAGTATTAAGCTTATTATATAGATCAAGTCAAGCACAATCGAACTTGTATAGATCATCCATGCTAAATGCGATTCAAGAACATAATGAATGAGCTTACATTCAAGAAGGTTGAGCACACATGAATTGTGTGAATGGGATAATGTAGTAGAGCCGATTATTATATAGATCAAGTCAAGAAGAATAGAACTTGTATAGATAAACAATGCTAACCAAGTAATTATCTACTATAAAGGATTAAGATTGCACGCCTTTGCATGAAAACAAGTGAACTACATTACATATTCCAAGGAAGAGACATTGAAACACTTTATTTTAAGTAGGGATTGAACAACATTACATCTTGTAAGGGAGCCATGGCCCAAACACTTTACCATAACGATGAAATGACAAGGTAACAATCTTGCATCTTGTAAGGAAGAGCCGTGGGAATAATTTACCATAACTAGGGAATAACAAGCAAGGCCTTGTACCTTTGGGTAGGGTGCATTCACCCACCTTTGAGGCCTCCATGGACATCTATGGTAGTAAATGTGCTAGGGGTGGATGCATGCGGATTATCTCTTTTACCACACAACTTTCTTGTACACCAAGTTCTCGTTCAAATCTTCGTATTCTACCGTCCTCTTTTATTGTACCACCTCATATAGCTCTTCCTCAAGCTTGCAGATAGCATGGGAGATTTTTAACAGCTCTGACATTCCCTAGTCCAACATGGTGGTAGATGTGTCAATTACACTGGCAATATTGTATAAATGCAACAACATGCTGTCACTAAAACTTTGGAGCTACCTTAAAATATTTTGATTGATGGGATTACATAAGTAGAAAGAGTGTTTTTCCTACTCTTTAGATGATAAATGCTATCAAATCACTATTTTCAATAATTTAGAGATTTTAAATGCTATATTATATTTTTTCCATAATATTAAAAGAGACAAGTAGGTTAAGGAACATATGAAAAACAAAAAGTGGAGATTTGGACTCTAGATCATAAATCTTGATTTAATCGGGAGAGAAAGCAGAAAAAGGGAGGGACAAAATGGAGCAAAAGGAAGGAAAAGGGAGGGAGAGAAGCAACATAGTGAACAAGAGCTTAGGGGGTTCATGTTATAATTAAGAGAAAATGTGTCTATAATAAGGAATTCCAAGAAAATCACTTTCAAAATGGTTTCAAACCTTAATTCAAAAATCACGAAAGCCAAGAAAATCAAGGTTCTCTCAAATCTGTGTAGAAAAAAGGTTTTCTAAAATCTATGATTAGCATATACTCGAGAGTGATTACCATTAATCCTATTATTACTAGTCCACTCAAAATATAATCAAAAGAAAATTTTACAACTGTGTAAAAACACTAATCCAAAATTGGATTAATTACTAAGCACTCCCTAATCAAAACATCAAGATCTAGGCCAAGAGTTTTGATACCACTAAAAGAAAGCTACACCTAGATTATCTTGAGATTAGCCTAACTTACGATGATTAGCCTAGATTAAAGACAAAGCTAAATATGTCTTAAGGTATCCAATATCATAAAGGTTTCAAAGGTTCCAAAAGATATAATAGTCCTCCAAGGGCTAGTGCCTTTTATAGTCCCAAATCCCTCATGGCCTAACACCACATGTGTAAATGCTGCTAATCCCCATCTTCCCAAGCCCATTCCCCATTAGCATGTGTAAGACTAAAATCCCTTTTTTACAATGATTGAGGCCCCTAACTTTTAATTTCTATTATTTTAAGTTATTTTATGCATAATTAAGCATCTAGGTGAATGAAGCCTCACATCTCTTGGTGTTATTTCAAGAAGTCAATTATAGTGTCAACTTAGACTTATAATCCACATGGTTTTAAGATGATTTCCATACATTATCATAAGATGATTTCCAACTTAGACTTATAATCCACATGGTTTGAAGATGAATTCCATACATTAGTATTGATTGAGTAGAAGAAGTTTTAACACTATTATAACCTCCCTCGTTAAGCACGCCCATATCCGCTCGTGAGGACTTGGAGAATCAATACACGTTCTTCCTAAAACTCTTCTAAGAGAAGACTCTCTTTCGAGTTAGACAATCTCATGATTGAAGACATACCCAACATGTTCTCCATTGTCTGATTCACATTCTTATGGAGACAAATACATAAATCATGTTCTCCATTTTCTAGTTCACATTCTCAATTTGATACTACTTGTAGAAACACACTACATTTTATAAACAAAATAAATTTTCTACCAAATCAAAATCTCTCTCTCTTTCTATAATAGGTGTCATATGGGGCATCCTATAGCTTCCCTGTGTAATCGCTTTAACATTAGTTTTTAAGATAGAAAAAAACATTTTGTGTGGGCTTTGAAGATGTTATTTTTCTCTTTGGGATACTAAAAAAAATTAATCTTTACAAATAGTATACAAAGCCATGAAATGTTTACCTTTAGGGTTCTAAAGAAATTTAATGAATAGGAATATACTTTCAACACCAGAAAGTGGCAATGAAAATATCAAATACTTATATATTTTTTAATTATAATATTCAATAGAATCTTTTTATAAAAAGATTCTAACTCTCAGTTCTAGTTTGAAAATATCTTGGAATTTTTCTTTAGAATATTATAAATACAATACAAACATTTTCTAGAATATTAGAACTATAGTAAAAATGTTTTTTATATGTATAAAAACCATCGATATGTATCTTTCATCATTTGAGAATACTAATCTTTATAAAAAATTTCTCAAAGGAGGTCAATATTTCTAAAAAGGTTCAACCCCCTAACTACATGTGTCTTTTAACACTTACTATATGTGAATGCATGTTACCAAACAACTCGAGCGGGTTCACTATAAGTAAACCCTTTGTATCACATGAGTTTAAGGACTATTTTAAAAATCCCTTATGTGTGATTTTTTCATGAGTAAAACATACCCTTTTTCTATTCAACTTATGAATACCCCCTTTAAATGGCACCTTTTTTCATGAGTAAAACATACCCTTTTTCTATTCAACTTATGAATACCCCCTTTAAATGGCACCTTTTTGTATGTAAAAACAATATAAAAGAGGGATTTTAAAAATCCCTTCTGTTGAACCCACATGCTATACTTACATATTTATGAGTGACTCTCCCCCCCCCTAGCCAAACAACCACACTTGAAAAAACTTCAGAGCTTTTTGAGCTTTCTAGTTATTTAACAATTGGAAATAAAACTTGATTCTTTCTTTCATTGAAGTGACTTTTGTGCATCAATTATAGGAGTAGTATTAATGGGAGGAATATCACATAGGGTTTTCCAACCCATTATCTTATATAAGGTTATTGAGAAGTTATTGTAAGTAGGGATTGAACAACATTACATCTTTTAAGGGAGCCATGGCCCAAACACTTTACCATAACAATGAAATGACGAGGTAACAATCTTGCATCTTGTAAGGAAGAGCTGTGGGAATAATTTACCATACCTAGGGAATAACAAGCAAGGGATTAGCATGGAAAAGAGCCTTGTACCTTTGGGTAGGGTGTGTAGTCACCCACCTTCGAGGCCTCCATGGACATCTATGGTAGTAAATGTGCTAGGGGTGGATGCATGCCAATTATCTCTTTTACCACCCCACAACTTTCATGTACACCAAGTTCTCATTCAAATCTTCCTATTCTACCATCCTCTGTTATTGTACCACCTCATATAGCTCTTCCTCAAGCTTGCACATCGCATGGGAGCTTTTCAACAGCTTTGACATTCCCTAGTCCAACATGGTGGTGGTTGTGTCAATTGCACTAGCAATACTGTATACATGCAACAACATGTTGTCACTCACTAAAACTTTGGAGCTACCTTAAAATATTTTGATTGATGGGATAACATAAGTAGAAGGAGTATTTTTCCTACTCCTTAGATGATAAATGCTATCAAATCACTATTCTCAATAATTTAGAGGTTTTAAATGCTATATTATATTTTTTCCATGATATTAAAAGAGACAAGTAGGTTAAGGAACATATGAAAAACAAAAGGGTGGAGATTTGGACTCTAGATCATAAATCTTGATTTAATCGGGAGAGAAAGTAGAAAAAGGGAGGGACAAAATGGAGCAAAAGGAAGAAAAAGGGAGGGAGAGAAGCAACATAGTGAACAAGAGCTTAGGGGGTTCATGTTATAATTAAGAGAAAATGTGTCTATAATAAGGAATTCCAAGAAAATCACTCTCAAAATGGTTTAAAACCTTAATTCAAAAATCAAGAAAGCCAAGAAAAGCAAGATTCTCTCAAATATAGGTAGAAAAAAGGGTTTCTAAAATCTATGATTAGCATATACTCGAGAGTGATTAACCATTAGTCCTATTATTACTAATCCACTCAAAATATAATCAAAAGAAAATCTAAAAACTGTGTAAAAACACTAGTCCAAAATTGGATTAAGTACTAAGCACTCCCTAATCAAAACATCAAGATCTAGGCCAAGAGTTTTGATACCACTGAAAGAAAGCTACACCTAGATTATCTTGAGATTAGCCTAACTTAGGATGATTAGCCTAGATTAAAGACAAAGCTAAATATGTCTAAAGGTATCCAATATCATAAAGGTTTCAAAGGTTCCAAAAGTTTTCAAAAGATATAATAGTCCAAGGGCTAGTGCCTTTTATAGTCCCAAATCCCTCATGGCCTAACACCACATGTGTAAATGCTGCTAATCCCCATCTTCCCAAGCCCATTCCCCATTAGCATGTGTAAGACTAAAATCCATTTTTTACAATGATTGAGGCCCCTAATTTTTAATTTCTATGATTTTAAGTTATTTTATGCATAATTAAGCATCTAGGTGAATGAAGCCTCACATCTCTTGGTGTTATTTCAAGAAGTCAATGATAGTGTCAACTTAGACTTATAATCCTTATGGTTTTAAGATGATTTCCATAGATTATCATAAAAGTATTGATTGAGTAGAAGAAGTTTTAACACTATTATAACCTCCCTCGTTAAGCACGCCCATATCCGCTCGTGAGGACTTGGAGAATCAATACATGTTCTTCCCCAAACTCTTTTAAGAGAAGACTCTCTTTCGAGTTAGACAATCTCATGAAGACATACCCAACATGTTCTCCATTGTCTAATTCACATTCTTATGGAGACATATACATAAATCATGTTCTTCATTTTCTAGTTCACATTCTCAATTTGATACTACTTTGTAGAAACACACTAGATTATATAAACAAAATAATTTTTCTACCAAATCCAAATCTCTCTCTCTCTCTCTCTCTCTGTCTCTCTGTCTCTCTCTCTCTCTCTCTCTCTCTCTCTCTCTCTCTATAATAGATGTCATATCGGGCATCCTATAGCTTCCATATGTAATCGCTTTATCATTAGTTTTTTAAGAAAAAAAAAAACATTTTGTGTGGGCTTTGATGATGTTTTTTTTCTCTTTAGGATACTAAATAAATTTAATCTTTACAAATAGTATCAATAGCCATGAAATTTTTACCTTTAGGGTTCTAAAGAAATTTAATCAATAGGAATATATTTTCAACACCAGAAAGTAGCAATGAAAATATCAAACACATATATATTTTTTAAGTATAATATTCCATAAGATCTTTTTACAAAAAGATTCTAACTCTCAGTTCTAGTTTGAAAATATCTTGGATTTTTTTAAGAATATTATAAATACAATACAATCATTTTTCTAGAATATTAGAACTATAGTAAAAATGTTTTTTATATGTATAAAAACCATCGGTATGTATCTTTCATCATTTGAGAATACTAATCTTTATAAGAATTTTCTCAAAGGGGGTCAATATTTCTAAAAAGTTTCACTCCCCTAACTACATGTCTCTTTTAACACTTACTATGTGTGAATGCATGATACCAAACAACTCGAGGGGGTTCACTATAGGTAAACCCTTTGTATCACGTGAGTTCAAGGACTATTTTAAAAATCCCTTATGTGTGATTTTTTCATGAGTAAAACTTACCCTTTTTCTATTCAACTTGTGAATACCCCCTTTAAATGGCACCTTTTTGTATGTAAAGACAATATAAAAGAGGGATTTTAAAAATCCCTTCTGTTAAACCCACATGCTATACTTACATATTTATGAGTGACTCCCCCCCCCCTTAGCCAAACAACCACACTTGAAAAAACTTCACAGCTTTTTGAGCTTTCTAGTTATTTAACAATTGGAAATATCTATGTCTTCTTGTTCAATTTATGATTATGATTTCATGTCTTACAAGATTGATCTTTGGTAACAGTTTTGTGTAGGGTTGATTGGTTTTTTTTTATTATATGTTGCCTACATGATTTTATAGCTCCACTTGTTGTAATTAGAATTGTTTCTTAATCGCGTCCTTAAAACCAAAACACCTTGCATCACCTTGCAGGCTGATTCTTGTTGTGCTTCCAGTATCATAAATATGGTGTGCACTTTTGTCTTGCAGCCATCGTTTTCAAGAGAAACGAATAGATCGTAAAAGAACAACTTTTAATAGCGGTGTATAGCAAGGCTAACTTCATATGCAAGAAAGCCGATCAAGTGCAAGTGACTTCAATGCAGAAGTTTTCATGCTTTATTACTATCAAACCATTCAAAACATCATTTACATTGCTTTTAGAAGGTTTAGCATGTTTACCTTTGATGTGAAGTGGTTCAAGGTAGTAACAAATGGACCAAATGTAACCATAAGGGAGAATAAGAGTGGGTTTGTTTAAGTTGACCTCACTAAGATTTGGAACAATCAAAAGGGGCACCTTTTTGCTACCAAAACATTGTGAGAAAGTCATCTTTGAAGCAGATCTAAAGGATCCAAGGTGAGTAACTAGAAGAACAACAAGCGAGTCGCAATGATGGAGTTGATGTTGTTTAAACTCAAGAGCCACAAACTGATAGACTTTATGTTGAAATCCAAGAGCGAATTACAATGAACCTACGCCTAAGGGAAAGGTCAATGGAAATCCAAGTACATCTGATAAAGGGGAGCACATAGATGACCTTGATCTTATAGAAGAGAAATACATTGACCAATCAGTTCAAAACTCCTTAGGTGACATTAAAGAAGATGTATAGGCATTCCTTGAAATTGATCTTTTTGGATCCATAGATCTAGCCGAGATTGATAGAATAGATGCTGATCTATGAACTTGTAAGGATTAGATTTCAATAATTTTATTGCATAATAGCTCTAAAAATTAACACGATATACATAGAGAGAAGCACATAGTAGCTGCCAAGGAGAACTCCCAAAATTGTGTAATTCTAGCTATGTTGATAATTAAGTGGCCATATATTATAAACACATGCAAGGTTTCACAACTATCCCATCATAGATAATTTTTATCCTCTAAAGTATGAGAGAATTTAGAATCTAGTGATGTTTTTATTTTTTGCATTGAATTATACATTTTTAATATCATAGATGAGTTAAAAAAGGGCAAATATGGCAATTTTGACTATAAATATTACAATACTTCATTAATTTTTTAGGTTTTTAAAAAAGCAAGAATTTTAATTTTATACCAACACCTATATCGATGCATATATACCAGCGCCTATACTGGCACTTTATGATATGCCTTTTACCACTTATATCTATGCCCTAAAACTATCATGTCGATCATAATTGAGCTGGTAAAATCCATCATTCCCTTGTAGTGTTGTAATGGCTTAAGGTGTGTAAAGTTAAGAATATTAATACATCATATAGGTCATTAAGTGGATGACTTTGAAGCTCACAATCACTACAAGCTAAGTTGGGGCACTATTGATGTAAAACATTGGCTGCTTGATTCAACACATCTTACCGTGGAGTGAAGATTTACCCACAACTAGTCAAGCAAGAGCTGATTACACCATCTAAATACTTCTATTACATGATAAATAACCTTGTTAAAAATTATTTTAAGTGGTGATGAGCTAGAGTACAATATAGCACTAGAAAACGACTTGAAAACAAGCTAGCCGCCTCCCTAAATGTGCTTCATATCTTATCTCATCTCTCTCCCTCTCTCAACATGGTATCAGAGCAATTCTAATCATAAGGGAAGCATCTACATCTTCTTGTTCAATTTATGATTATGATTTCATGTCTTACAAGATTGATCTTTGGTAACAGTTTTGTGCAGGGTTGATTGGTTCTTTGATTATATGTTGCCTACATGATTTTATAGCTCCACTTGTTGTAATTAGAATTGTTTCTTAATTGCATCCTTAAAGCCAAAACCAATTAGGATAGTTAAGTTGCGTAGATGGTACAGTGCTGGTGAATCCTATCAAAATGACTTGTCAATCGGAGTTCTGAGTCAAAAGTTAGGACAGTTCAGGCAAATTACATCTAAAATAGTAAAACAGGTTCTTTGTGAGAGCAAACAGGTAGTTGTATCTAAGTCATAAGTAGGATTTGATCGTCAAAGCTTTCCGTGAAAGCTTCAAACAGATGCTTGTTGTACAAGTTACAATTAGATACAAAACTTGTTGTGCAAGTTGCGTCATAAAGCAGTGCTTTTACGTGGTGCTTTTTCTTATTATTATTTTCGTCTTTTATGGACCTCTAAGTTTTCTTACGTGCATGAGACACGGGTCTCCACTTTCAGAGTTCTAATTTTGGTTCACGTTCTATTCTTTACACGATCACTTTATGCTCGTCGTCTGGTGCATGCCTATTTTTGGCTATGTTTCTCATATCTCATACATGGTCTGCAAGTTCTGTGATCTTATCTTGTACATGTTCTCACAACCCGACATGGCAAACACCATACTTGTTAACGGATTTCCTTCTGGTGCACAGCGTTTTGTTCCTCTTTTCCAAGGCCAACGATTTCCTGGTTGGAAATACAAGATGCTATTAATTTTGGAAGGAGACGAATTGGCAGATATTGTTCTTGGTATTCTTGCATGCCCTCCTCAACCTATTGATCCACTTCAGAATGATGTTATTATTACCGAAGGTCCTTTTTTTGAACAATGGAAAATTGATCATGCACATTGGATTCATCTCGTGATGATAAGGCTACTCGTCGGTATATACTTTCTGTCCTTAACAATTCACTCATGCTAGATGCTTATCCGTTATCCACGTCATATGCTATATGGGACTATCTTATCACTATGTTTGAGAAGAAAACTGTTACAAAAATTCTGTATCTCCATAATCTTCAATTCAAGGCAAGTACATCCATGTCTAGTCAATTGAATCATTTAAAGGTATTATGAATCAACTTTCTGCTGTAGGGGATCCTATTCCTCGAACTCAATTGGTTACACACCTTCTTGATATACGGTGAAGGATCCTTTGTATGATAATATTGTCACTTTATTATCTAACAAGGATGGAATTGACTTTGAGCATACATGTATTTCTTTGATTGAATATTCTCAACGTCATGATCATCAGATGTTGGTAACTCATGAAACAGTCATGATTGCCCAAGAGTACACAGCATCGAAGACAGCCTTTGCTGTCTGGAGACATCCATTTCAGCAACTCCCTTCTTCCTCCTCCCAATTTACATCTTGTGGCTTCCAAAGAGGAGATAATTCTTCTCGTTTGAGATTTTCTCAAAAGCGTTGTTCTTATTGTGACAAAACTGGTCACTTGGTATTTGAATGTTGGGCACGAGAGTACGATGATGAACACAGTATTACAAATAAGCAACCTCATTTATCAAGGGGTTCTTCCTCTTCTGCAACCTATGAATATTGTGGGAGCACAAGGCATTCATCCAGTGGATGCTTCAAGAGGCATTATGATGAAGCTCAAAATCAAGCTTATGCTACTCAACAAAATCCTCATGATAATGAAGACAATGTTCATCAATAGGCTAATTTGGTTCATTATAATGTCTTTCCAGAAAAGGTACTACATGTTCATGATGGTTCTCTCTTTATTGTTGATTTTTGTGCTACTGGCAACATGACATATCAATTGCAATGGTTACACAATTATCATCCAATTCCTATCAAGAAAGTGGTTTATCTTGCTGATAATACAACTTGCCAACAAGTAATGGGTATTGGCAACTTGTATTTGGGAACTTCTTCCGCAACCAAAATACTGCGAGAAGTTTTATATGTTCCTGATTTACAAAGAAACTTACTTTCTGTTGCGTGGCTTGTGGATCTTGGTCTATTTGTTGGATTTGATAATACAAAGTGTCGCATCGAAAAGAATGGCGCCACTATTGCGGTTCCTCGACATGGTAATCTCTTTGAACTTTCATTGAATGAGGATGTTGCAAATGTTGTTACAGCTCTAGGAGATCTGGATTGTAAGCTATGGCATCATCGGTTTGCTCACCCAAATTTCTCAAAGCTTCTTGATATTCATCGTCATGATCTTGTGAGAGATATGGACCTCAAATCTCACGCATATGGGGATATGTGAATATTGTGCTCTAGGCAAACATCATCATAAGCCATTTCCAATGTCTACAAATATTCATTCAAATAATCTTTTGGATCTCATTCATACTGATATTTATGGACCCTTTCCTCTATCCAAGTCTTGCTACCATTACTTCATTGCTTTTATTGATTATTATTCATGGTATACAAATGTCTTTTTGCTACGACATAAATGAAAAGAATTGGACACATTTAAGAGGTACCAAATATCTATGGGGAGAATCACATTGGTTGAAGAGTCAAATTTCTTTGAAGTGATAATGGTGGTGAATATATTTTCAACTTCTTTCATGATCATTGCATCAACCACGGCATCCACCCATGAGTATACCATTCCATATTCTCCCCAACACAATGGAGTAGAGTGAAAGAATTGTACAATTTTGAATGCAATCAGATGCATGCTTATTCATTCTGGATTATCTCGCTCTTTTTGGGAAGAAGCAGTATTAACAGCCGTTTTTGTTCAAAATCATCTTTCAACTACTGCACCTTCTGGTAAGATTCCAATCACAGCTTGGACAGGCCAAACTCCTTCTGTTGCACATTTCAAAGTCTTTGGGTGTATTGCTTATATTCATGTCCCAAAAGAGACATGACACAAGCTAGAACCTTCAGGTTTGAAGGTTATTTTTATTGGTTATTCTGATAACTCAAAGGGTTACAAGTTTTACAATCCAAGTTCTCAAAAGGTAATTGTTAGTCGAGATGCTATATTCAATGAGCAATTGATGGGAGGTTCGTGGTCCACAGATGATGCTGTACAAAAACATTACTCACTTTTTTTCCTTTTCTACTTTTGGACAATGATTTGCATGATGACAACACTCTTTTGATGGATACTAGAGATAAGTCTATTGATGTTCATCCTACGGTTTCAAAGGAGACTGCTACAGATCTTGATATCTATGTTGATCTTCCTATTGAACTTGAGCACGGTGCAAATCATGTATTTGATGATTATCTTGAAACCTTTAATCACGTATTGGCTGTTTGTGAAGATCCTTCAACTTATTGAGAAGCTATGTCCTCTCCATAAAAGAAACAATGGAAGGAAGCCATGGAAGCTGAATATGAGTCTTTGATCTCGAAAGGTACATGGGTTCTTACCAATCTACCTTCTGATCGTACTCCTATCAAATGTAAGTGGGTTTACAAGACTAAAACAAAGGCAGATGGATCCTTTGATAAATTCAAAGCTCGTTTAGTTGCAAAGGGATACTCACAAATTGCAGGGATTGACTATTATGACACTTTTTCACCCGTAGTTCGTAGTACAAGCATTCGAGTACTACTAGCTTTTGCAACTCAGTTTCATTTGGAAATACATCAAATGGTAAGACGGCTTTTCTTAATGGAGACTTAAAGGAGGAAATATATATGGAGCAACCTGAAGGATTTACAATTCCCGGAAAGGAACATCTTGTATGCCAGCTCCACTGTGCTTTGTATGGACTAAAACAAGCTTCACGATCATGGTACATAAAGATTGATCAATTTCTCATATCTTAGGGGTTTGTTTCTTGCTTCTCTGATCCAAATCTTTATATCAAGCGCAATGTGGATAACCATTTTGTGATATTGGCCCTTTATGTTGATGACACTATACTTGTGTCTAATAATCTATCTTTCATGCAACAAGTAAAAAAGGTTTTAACCTCAGCCTTTGATATGGTGGATCTTGGCGACATCCATTCATGCCTTGGTATTCAAGTTCAAAGGTATCATCACAATGGTATTTTTCTTCTTCATCAAACAAAGTTTATCCAAGATATTGTTCAAAAGTTTGGATTGGCTACTGCACATTCAGCAAACACTCCTTGTCTTCTTGCAAGCTCTACTAGGAGTACTTCTACAAATATTGAGGCTGAATCATTAGCTTTAAATCAACCCTATGCTAATCTTGTTGGTTGTCTTCAATTTGTGGACATGATATTCTGTTTGCAGCAAATCTGTTAGAACAATACTTGTCCTCTCCATCTATAAGACATTGGTCTCAAGCTAAACATGTTTTGAAGTACCTGAAGGGCACTGCAGATTTCGGACTTATATATCGCCGTCAAGAAGACATATCTTCATCAACTTCTCTTAATCTTTTGGGTTATTCAAATGCTGATTGGGCAAGCTCTTACTTGTCCATGCGATCCACCAGTGGTAATTGCTTCTTTATCAATGGTTGTTTGGTATCTTGGGGCTAGCAAGAAACAACACTATATTGCAGTTTTTGCTATACAGAGTCTGAATATGTAGCTGCATCTTTAGTAGCTCGTGAATTGGTTAATTTCTTTACTTGAAGAATTGTTTTCCGAAAGGAATTGGGAGGATAGAGAAAGAATGGGAAAAGAAAAAGAGACCAAGAAAAACCCATGGGACATAGTAAAAGAAATTCCAGTAGTTAAAATCTATCAGGATGACCCAATTAAAGAGGTGTATAGGGATGTGGTAGAGACCTACTATGCAACCACTAAGCACCCGAGCTTAGAGCTCCCAGTCACGCATACAATAACTGTAGAGCATCTAGAAGGTTTCACTAAGCGTGTTCATGATAGATGGGGGAACGACTTTAGAACCCTTGAATGGCCAGAGGTTACGGAAATGACATGGAAAGGAAGACCCCTTTTCACTGAGGTGTCTACCTTAGACACGGCACGTCCAGATGAATCTGCCTTTCGAGGAGAAACACTAGCACCACCATGGGCTAGAACCCCAAGTGTGGCTCGACCAGCACCTTCCTTGCGAACAACTGCTAAAGGACCAGTCTTTCCAACGATTGATCCTACGAGGAGACCCGGGGCTATTAGAGAATCTAGGGGAGAAGACAGACCACGAGCAAGTGGATATGTACCTCCAAGAGAACCCCATAGACCAAGTGAACTGATATTTGAAGAGCCTAGATTTAGAGGCGGAGACTCATATAGGAGACATGACGATGAATATTCTAGAAAAGTGAGACCATCTGCACTGCAAAAGCTTGTCAAGAAGTATGACGGATCCGGAGACCCATATGACCATATAGTAGCTTTTAAGCAAGCTATACATGCGGAGCAAGTCACAGATATGCATACACAAATCGAAGGATTTTGCTTGACGCTAGAGAGTAAGTCTTTATCATGGTTTCAGACTTTAGAGCATGAGGCAAAGCGATCTTTCGATGAGCTGGAAAAGAGCTTTATAGCTACGTTTTCAAAAATGGGAATTAAGTACAATGCGGTAGCTCAAATTTACGCTTTTAAGCAAAAAGATCAAGAATCTGTGCAAGATTGTGTAAATAGGCTAAAGCAGTACATCAATCGATGCCCTGACGATGAGAAGCCAAGCTAAGGAAGATTAATTTCTATCTTCCTGGAAGGCTTACGAAACAAGACACTTCACGCTCACCTGTACGCAAAGAAGCATGCCATCTTCAATGAGTGTTGCATGGATGCCATGGATTACGATGACAACTTCGACATGACTGGCATGGGAAACCAAGATAGTCATTCGGATGATAAACGTATCTCTAGGAAGGGCTCTGACTCTAGTGTGCCATTAGTTAATCCAGATCAGATTGCCCAGATAGTATTGAAAAAGATGGAGAAATACTATAGACCTTCCTATCGACCCCAACCATCATACATGCATACTGTACCTACAGGCCCCTACATCTGTGGAGGATGTGGAGGTAGCCATAAAACCGAGAAGTGCCCAACCTTTTCACCATTGGTTGGCAATCAACCAACAAAGAAGTGATGCCAGCTTTGTAAATGGAACTACACACATGTGACTTCGGACTGCAATCACATTGCAAGGATACAAAGGGAACAAGCAAACAACTCTGCACCTAGGCAGCAAGTTGTGAACCATGAGAGAACCTTAGTTGCTCAAGAGCAAGCACGGCCGGTGCTAGGAGCTCAACCTCCTCCACCTGGTACAGCTCCTAGCACGGCCGGTGCTAGGAGCTCAACCTCCTCCACCTGGTACAGCTTCCTTTAGACATGTGGAATATGAGAATCCTGAATTAGGTATGGAGATGGTTAGCTCTCAAACATGCTACATCGAAATGGAGCATCCTCTTGTCGAACCCTACTTTAAGAACCCAACCGGACCAAGCCTAGCTCATGACTTTAATGGAGACCCAAGCTCTTTGATGCTTATAGGATCTCATCCAACCAAGACTCAAGGTTATCCAGGACCATATCCTACAAAGAGACTATACCCCATGCAACAAACAGGACCATGCTACGAATGTGGTGGACCACATTGGGGGAGAGAATGTCCAAACAAGAAACGACCCCTCTTAGCTAACATAGGCACAACATCTACGTTTCCACCTATAGAGAGGTTTTGCCAAGGGTGTAGCATTGACCATCTACCAAAGGATTGCTTGTTGAAGCCTGCGAATCCGGTAGCACAAAAAGCTAAAGCGCCCCTCAACTATGTTGAAGTGATTCCATCACCCACGACATCTGAGGAGGAGAACGAACTAGTGTCGCTAAGAGTAGTGACTAGAGCTCAAGCACAAAAGAATGTCAAAGAGGTTGTTGAGAAACCCTCTGAGATTAAGGTTCTATCCAAAGATGGAAAAGAGAGAAAGAAATCAACTCGATGTAAACCACGCAGCAAGGGGAGTAAGAAGTCGAAGGAGCAGAAGAGCTCTGATGGAGGAAATTCTATCCCAAAAGAGCTAGAAGGAATGTTGAAAACAAAACAAATATGAGAGAAAACTCAAAATGAGCAAAAGGGAAAAGCATCTGAGTCTGAGGAAAGCTTGGGAGGATCAGTCCTTGTGGACAAGGTGTATGAGCCTTTAGATGCAGCGCTTCAAGCGTATAATAGTAGGATCACAGCTCTAATCGAGCTGCCTAAGAAGCTGCAAGAATATCCCAACCCTCGTGAAGAGAAAATCAGCTTGGCTATCCATAAGAAGTTGATTAGGGATACTCAGACTCTAATAGACGGCCCACCACCTATGTACGCAAGAGGACCTGCTTCTCTGAAGCCTAACTTAGAGACGATACCAGAAGCCACGCAAAGCATGGAAAAGGGAAGTGAAGTTGTATCTCTACATTTCCCAGAAATGCCTGAAGGAGATGATTTACCTCATACCAATGCAGACGAGTCAAAACCATTGACTACAGTGGATTTTGGAGATGAAATTCCTGAAATAGAGGAAGCAGTAGCAAGGGAGATGTGGGAAGCGGTGCAAAAACAAGTTGAGGATCTAGCATCTTCTGACAAGTCACCCCACCGTTCTCTATAGTAGAATTATCGAATCAAAGGGTTCAAGAATTTGATGCTTTATCTCTACCAGATGATGCTGAGACTGTTGTCTCAGCTCGGAGCAACAAGCTCACATGCAAGACATTGCCCTCATATTTAGGACTGTACGAAGCACATAGCCAAATCATGCAAGTACCATCAATAACACGCAACCTCATCAGGAATGCGACATAGGGAGTTTACAAGCTTTAATGTCGGCACCAGTTACGTGTACCATTCCACTCGCACAGTTCTTAAAGCTTAGGTCAAGATTGTGGGGAGAAGTGGCTACACAATTAACTGAGCAAGGATTGTGGAACCAGAACATCCAGGTTAAGGAGTTGTTGAAGGCAAAGGCTTCTGAGCTAATGCTTAGGCAAACAATTCCGGTTCCTGTGAACAAAGTTGGCAAGCATTGTGAGGATGATGAAGGAAATACTACACTTCCTGTAGAGATCAACAAGATTGAATCTATAGCTATTCTAGATAGCGGAACAAGGGTGAGTATAGCAACAAAAACTGTATGGGAAATGTGGGGAAAACCTGCAACTAGAAGTACAAGGATGAGTTTGTAATTGGCAGATGGAAATCTAGAGAGTCCCATAGGATTGCTTGAGAACGTTATGGTCAAGTCATGTGGCATTGAGTACGGACATACCTTTGCTATTGTAGACTTTGGCAAGAACACAAATTACGAAGTGATCCTAGGAAGGCCATTCATGCGCCAATTCAAAATGATTCAAGACTGGGGTTACATTGACTACTTGTACCTCAGACATAAGAATGTAACCACGAGGGTGAATCTGAAAAACCATGCTTATCGAAATGTGACGTACTCTCCTATGGATGAGTTTGATTTCGCCTCTTCAGAAGCATCGAGAGCAACTATGTCTGAAGGAAGAGCTGATCTATGGATCTGTGGAGCATCTTGTCGAGACTTGCAACCTGGAAATGTTACCATAGACAGAAGTGTGACGGATGAGGCGTTTATCCCTATACCTTTTCCTGAGAACTTGATAGATCCTTTAGAATGGAACCATGTTTTAGCTACCATAGACACTTGTGCATTGCCAAGGCAAACACAGTTCTGTGATCCAGAAGGGTATGACATTATTCCCATAAGAATGCTAAGATCGATCTATGCAGAGGAACCTCAAGAAGCCCCTAGGTATGAAGCAAACAAATCATTATTGCTAGGAGATATGGTATCTGTAGAGGAAGTATCCCCTCAGCTCAGCTGATGAAGGAGATGAGGATAGATGCTTAGAATCATCTGATGGGAAGGATTTTGATAACGATGCCATCCCTACTGTGATAGAAACATCCTCAAAAGATCCAATGATTTGGGTAAATAATGACAATGACAATACTCAAGGATGGCATGTGCCAACATCTCTCTTATATGCACAAGGCTACGGAAGGGGGGAAGCACTTAGAATTCAAATCTGGTTACCTAAAGCAGCTCGTCTATCGCGATTCACATCACATCCATTCACATCTCATCTCATCCACATCCATCGAGTCATTCACATGCACGTCTATCCACATCCATCCATTCATTCACATTCACATCTATCACTTCACATCTTATTCTCATCCATTTACATCACATCACTTCCATACATATCATCACATCTATTCACATTCACATCCACATATATTCACATCACATCACATTTCATCCACATCTCATCACATTCACATCCACATCCCTTTACATCACATCTCATCCACATCGACATCTATTTATATCACATCCACATCCACATCCATTTACATCACATTACATCATTTCACATATCCTCACATCTCATTCTCATCTCTTCATTCACATCCACATCCATTTACATCACCTCACATCCCATCCACATTCATTTACATCACACCACATCTTATCACACCCATATCCATATCCATTTACATCACATCACATCTTATCACATCCACTCACATCTTATTCACATTTAGTAACATTTTCTATTTTTGATACCGATGGGACTTTTCTAAATTTCTGCCCATTACTTGGCCTAGTTAAAGGTACTTTTTCTCAACGGATATTTTTATATTCTTTCTCAAATTTCTCAAGTGAAATATATTCAATATGCTTCTTTTGAGTAAAAGATTCTTGGAATTTACAAAAAAACAATTCTACCCATATTTCTCAATAATGCTCAAAATTCCACTTTTGATAAATACTCATAATTTGAATTATGCTAAAAATTCAACCATAGCCTTGATTCTTTGAAAGTGTGTAAAGGCTTTGCTTTTCCCTTTCATGAAGTATACCCACACCTTCCTACTATGGTGCATTCTGATGTTTGGGTACCGTCAACAAAGATTGTAGCAACCAAAAGATGCCACCATTATGTGTTTTTCCTTGATGAGTTATCCCATGATATCATAGATAATAACTTAATTAATTGGAGAAATACTCTCCCTCACCATCTAATCTTAGGCATTTTATGTGAATGCATTTGTCTTTCTTAACCATAGCCTTGAATCTCTAAAAGTGCGGAAACACTTTGCTTTTCTCTTTCATGAAGTATACCCACACCCTCCTAGCGTGGTCTCATCAATGAAAAATAACTAATAGTGGAGCATATTTTGATGGTTACCATCTTTGTTGGTACCCATTTTGATTGATGCCATCTTTGTTGGTACCCAAACACTAGAATGCACCACATCTAATGGTCTTTGACTTACATCTAATGCACCACATCTTTGTTGGTACCCAAACACTAGAATGCACCACATCTAATGGTCTTTGACTTACATTCTCTTTATGTGAAAATATATGCATAAACTATGTTTTGCCAATTGGCATGCTTCACACACTTTGTGTTTTATTCCATCCACTTTGAATTTTGGCAAACCTATAATGGTCATCATATTTTCCAACACACTAAATATAGACATGACTGATATGTTTATGCTAAATGCCAATGTACACAATCACACTTGTACTATGTGCAAACATTGTAGCCTTTACTTTAGGCATGTTTACATCCAATGTAAACATTCTACCCAATTTTGTATAGCCATATTTGGTAGTGATGTGTGTGAATACACTAGGACCAGTTAGGGCACACACTCATCATCTATCTATCATCTCATTGTGTGCTCCCTTTAGCTTCTCCCCATTCTATGTGTGTGTGTGCATGCATGTAACCTTGTTTCCAACATTTGATATCAGAGCATACACTCATCGCCCCCTAACTATATCTACCTTTCAACCCGAGTTGCCTATCTTCTCAAATCTGATCAAGGAGCCCTTCTTGAAGAAGAAACATGATCATTCCAAATACTTTGTGCAAATTCTACTAAAGTTTTGCGATTAGGTTTTTGTTCCAGACGTGTTTTGGGAGTCATTCGCACAATTTTTTATTTCTTTTAGACATCTTTGGGGATAAAATTTGTAGTGTTCTTTATTAGATTCTATAGTAGTATAATTAGATCCACTACAAATGGGTGTGCAAATATGCGTAAAAGCAGCTTTAGACACTCACACCGGATCTTGTCTACAAGCTACACTTTAGTGACATCGATACTACATCTTATAAGTAAAATTTCTACCCACTTTACTTTACATTTATTTTATACACTTTGCTGGTCTCCATTGTCAGTGGTCTTATCAGCACTGGTAACCACCTTGGTTTCGTATAAGAATCACTAAGCACTTGCAAGTTGCATGATTACTTGCTTGGGTATTCTCAAAAATGGTAGATAGCAATGTATTTCGGATGTTATCCTCCTAAGGAAAAGCTTGATAGGACCAACTACCTATTATGTTTCTAGATAATGCAGCATGTATTGGCCAAACGGCTATGGAATGTTGTGGTTGGTACTGAGAAACGTCGTGGCTTCTTATAGTAGTAAACATGGACTTAGTTTCACATGGTGCATTACCACAAAATAGCATATCTCCTACGTAGGAACAAACAAAGTGGGATGGGAGAGATGCGCAGGCACATGTATTTATTTCTTTGTGAGTCTCAAGAGGAGTGTCATTCCTCATATTTGATCATGCAAGATTGCTAAACATGCTTGAGATGCAATTGTGTCATTGTACCAAGTATGTGATGAAGCACATGTTGTTTATCTACGTAAGCAATTAGAGTCAAAGTATATGAATGAGGGAGATTTTATGGACATTTTCCTTACAAAAATCAAGGATTTGAAGGAGAAATTGGCCAATGTTGATGAAGAATATCCTGACAGTTCATGTTGGTGCCTATTGGCTTGAATGTGTTGCGGGACTCATATCAAAGTTTTTCTTCTACCACCATCAGACTCATGTGATGAAAGACAATTCAAATTCCTTGAAGTTGGAGTTAGTTTTTGTGCTCTTGCATGAAGAGAAATCCAAGAAAAATAGATTTGTCATGCGTTCAAGAGATCAAGCTTTTACCTGCCAGTCAATAAAGAGGCAAAGGTAAATCCTTTCCTCGGGCTAGTTACAAGTTGAAATCAAAGAGTGTCATCAACTAAACCTATAGACAAGAAAGACAAGCCAAAGAAAAAGGGCAAATGAAACTATTGCTGCAAACTTGGTCACTACATTAATAAGTGCTGGAAGTGGCTGGAGAAGGTGAAAAAGAAAGACTCAGGTGTGGCTATAGCTGATGCGTCAGCATCTAATGCAAAAAACAAAGAATCTGCAATCTGCAAACTATGCACATGATGATTGGGCTTTCATTGTGCAAAGCAATTTTGACTCCTTGCATAAGGATGCATGCATGGCCATTACAGATGTCCATGTCTAGTATTTTGACAGTGGTGCTAGTAAGCACATTACTTCTCATCATAGTTTGTTCCCATCACTTAAATATGCTTCACAAGTAAAGACTATTACATGTGCAAAAAACTCCTCATATCATGTAAAAGGAGTTGGTAAAAATGTTCTCATTGTTGTAGATGGTGAAACAAACACACTCTCAGATGTATCATTAGGGAAAATTAGGCCTCCAAATGGGCCCTTTAAGGGCTTCTCTCTCTTCCTAAAAACTAGAAAAAGTGCAAAAATAATATTAATATATTGGGTTTCTCTTTCTTCTTTTTGAATCAAAGTTCACTTTTTTCCATATTTTCTAAAGAGATTCAATGCTTATTTTATTCTAATGTTTTAAATTCTACGTAACTTCAATCTACTGTGAGTTAAAATCTATTAATGTGAAAAGCTAGTACTCTATAAAGTAAGAAAATAAACTTGTATGAGAATATTTATGACATATGTAAATATGCAACTATATTTCTGGCATGAGTACAACATGGAATTAGAAGATGTTGGTTGGAAATAGTGGCATTTTTTAAAAGAACTTGAATATATCTTGCATCAAACTTAGTATTTTGAAAAGTTTTTTTTTTCAATGCAATTAAACATGCTTAAGTTCTATTCTAGTGCATTTTCATGAAGTTATGGTGGTTGTCATTGGGCGAGTTTCCTCATTCAATAGCGACTCTTCTCTATTTTACTTTCCCTCCATTCAAATCTTCAATCTCTCAAGGAAGCCTTTAAGCTTTCACCTGAACCTCCTCTTTCCTCATATACTATTTATGCATGGACAACAATGAAGAGAGATTTGACTTTCTCGTACCTTCAAGTGGAACCAAAAAGTCATATTTGCCTTCATTGATTTTATATACCCAATTATTTTACTACCCAAAAGTGTTATTGCATCAAGAAGGGCATCAAGAAGTGTTCTTGTTGTTGGAGTGCTCAATGGAGGTATGTATATGTTTAGAGGGCATTAATTTTTATGTTATTTGAAATGCAAGTGTCTAAAATTAATGATAATGTTTTACTGCACTATATATTTTTGTAAAGAAAGAAGTTAATTACAACTTCACTATTGTTTTATGGTCTGTAGAACATCAAAAAAAGTTGTAAGAAGTGATTTATACATGTGCACCTAGATGATGAGTATGCTTCTCTCTATAAGAGAATAGAGACTTGTAAGAGGTCAACCTTTATGTAATACAATAGACCAGTGAATTAGAGAGAAATCATGTTGATATATGGGTGGAAGGATCAATTTACCCACCTGATCCCTTCACCCAACAACCACCTAAAATTTTCAAGCCTAGCTTCTTTAATCAAATATGTTTGTGGGGGTAATGTTGGCTTTCTAGTCACGTGTAAAGCATTTGGATATCATCACAAAGGATCATGATGATCAAGGAAGCTCACATCAAGCAATTAAATGCTCGATTGTCTAACAAGAAGAATGTATACAATGAGTTGGTAGAAGTTGTTCATGCTCGAACAATGAATTGGAACAGAAAGAAAAGGATCTAGAGGACAAGAACAACAAATTAGAAGTGGTATTAGAGAAGACAATCAAACATGGGACCACCTCTAATTTAGATGCACATGAATAAGTAAGAGAACAAAGACCACTTAGTGCATTGTCAAAAAATAGTGGAAACTACAAACATTGTATACATGCCAAGACCAATAAGCTGAAGAACCTTAAACAAGACATTGGATCACTCTCTCGAGTCTTGCTAAGATAGATAGTGAAGTCTACACTTTCTCATTCAAAGTGCAAAACAATTAGTGATAATCTCATGCATGCATGATTGCAAGATGTGAAGAATTCATTTACTGCAACTGAAACTTAAGGTATTTGTGACAAAGTTGGTTTAAGTAGAGATTTCTATGTAATGATCTATCGAGTCTTGCTAAGATAGATAGTGAAGTCTACACTTTCTCATTCAAAGTGCAAAACAATTAGTGATAATCTCATGCATGCATGATTGCAAGATGTGAAGAATTCATTTACTGCAACTGAAACTTAAGGTATTTGTGACAAAGTTGGTTTAAGTAGAGAATTCTATGTAATGATCTATCAACAAATGAATGGAGGTTTTAAGTATGTGTTTCTGTTACCATATTATAGTAGTGATGTGTGTGAACACACTTAGGACCGCCGGGGCACTTTTTCCCTCACTAGGAGGTTTTTTCCCCCGTGCATTGTATATACGCCCATTATCTTCTAGGGCTTGTTATCTTTCATTTTGGCACTCATAATACACTACTGTGTTGTGCTCAAGCTTCCTCATCTTCTTGAAGTTGTGTGTGCATTCCTGCAACCCTAATTCCAACAATTGGTATCAGAGCAGGCTTCCTCCTCCCGGGCAGCATCACCGGCACCTGCCGCTTCATCTCCTCCGATTGCAACGAGGTTTCACGAGCGTCAGCAGGTTAGTATATGCCGTGGGAAAGCCCGTAGGGCTTGGTCGTTTCAGAATTTTGATCTGAAGTCATTTCGCCCTCCGTTTTTGCATTCCAAGTACTGCGCAGGCAAAATCGTCCTACTGTGCAGATTTTCTGTCAAGATTAAAATCTGCAGGACAGGTGCCCATTCGTCTGTTTTGGGCTGTGCTATATAGCACAGGTTGATTTTATACAGGTTTACCTCTTGCAGACAGCATTTACATCTAGTAGAACAGTCATTGGCCATGGCTGACAACAATGATGTATTCCGCATGTTGGCTGCTGAGGATAAGTTGGATGGCACCAACTATCCATTGTGGGCATATATGATGCGACATGTATTGGTAGCAAAGGGGTTATGGAATATTGTGCAGGGTATTGATGCACGTCCTATTGTGGCTGGAAATGCTGCAAACACATCAGAAACAGGTACTGTTGATGATGGTGCAGGCACAAGTGCTGTAGCAGCTGTTCGAGAACCACCACTTTCAGCAGAGCAGATTCGTTGGGATGGTAGAGATGCGCAGGCTCATGCCTTGATTGCGCTGTCTGTCAAACGTACCATTATCCCACATATTCGCTCCTGCAGGACTTCTAAGGATGCTTGGGATGTACTTGCCACATTGTATCAGGCAAGAAATGAGGCTCGTGTTGCTTATCTCCGAAAACAGTTGGAGAATGAGCATATGAACGAAGGTGATTCTATGGATAGCTTTTTGACAAAGATCAAGGATTTCAAAGAGCAGCTCATTTCTGCAGATGAAATCCTGTCAGACAGTTCACTTGTGCAGACTGTTTTGAATGGTCTACCAGATTCTTATCAGGGTTTTGCTTCCACTCTTCGCTTGATGATGAAAGGCAATCCCAATGCCTTATCATTTGAGGAGTTAGTTTCTGTTTTGCTGCAAGAAGACCAGTCAAGGCAAAACAGGAATAGTATGCGTGTCGCAGATCAAGCTTTCGGTGCTAGTCAGAGAAGCGGGAAAGGTAAAGCTGGCTTTTCTTCTAGTAAGCAGAAATCTGCAAATGCTGCGCAACCAAAGAAGGAAGACAAAGATGAGAAGAAGGAAGACAAACAGAAGACATTTTGCAAGTACTGTAAGGGAAATGATCATGTCATCAAAGCGTGTCCTAAGCTGGCTGCGAAAGAGGCTAAGAAGAAAGAGGCTGGTATGGCTGTTGCAGATGCCTCTCCTTCTAACAATGAATCTGCTAATGTTGTGCTAGATACAGAATGGGCATTCAATGCGCAGTGCAGTTATGACCCATCTTTGCATGACACATGTATGTCTGCAGTAGATTCAGATGTATGGTACTTTGACAGTGGTGCCACTAAGCATATCACCTCGCAGCGCAGTTTATTCACTTTCCTTGAGTCTGCTCCCACAGGGAATACTGTCACTTGTGCCAATAACTCCTCTTATCCCGTTAAAGGAGTTGGACAGATTGTGCTGAATGTTGCAAATGGCAACACCTTTACACTTTTTGATGCATTGTATGTGCCAGGGATCAAAAAGAATCTGCTGTCAGTCTCCGCATTTGCCAAAACAGGTTTGGTTGTAAAATTTGTGGATGACAGATGTACTGTTCATGATCTCTCTTGTGGTGACATCATTGTAGCATCTGGTTCACTATGTCGAGGGCTGTATAAGCTCAATATGGATGGCAAATGTGTAGAGGATTCAGCATGTGCTATTATGGATACGCAGGCTATTTCAAATGCAAAACTGTGGCATGCACGTTTTGGTCATCTGAATTTTGCAAGTTTGCTGCGCCTGCAGAAATCTGAAATGGTGTCTTCTTTGCCTAAGCTTGAGGCACCTGTCAAGCATGTTTGTGAGGGCTGCATATTGGGTAAAATGCAGCGTGCTTCCTTTCCCAAAGATGGATCAGTGAGAGCTGAACGCAGATTGCAGCTTGTTCACAGTGATGTTTGTGGTCCCATGCAAACTCCATCATTTGGAAACTACCTTTACTTCGTGACTTTCATTGATGATTTTACCAGGCATGCATGGGTATATCCTTTGAAGGCAAAGTCCGAAGTGTTTTTGTGCTTCAAACAGTTTTTGGTTATGGCTGAAAATGTGTCAGAAAGTAAGATGGGCACCCTCCGTTCAGATCGAGGGGGGGAGTATATGTCTTCAGAATTTAATGCATTTCTGGCTGAGCGTGGGATAAAACACCAATGTACAGTGCCGTATACACCACAGCAAAATGGTGTGGCTGAGAGAAAAAACAGGTCTCTCATGGAAATGGCAAGATGTATGGTTAAGAGTCAAAGTCTACCACATGGTTTTTGGCTTGAGGCTGTCATGTGTGCCACTTATGTACTAAACAGGTGTCCCACCAAAGCATTACAGGTTGTCACTCCATATGAGGCTTGGCATGGCCGCAAGCCATCTGTTGGCCATTTACGTGTTTTTGGTTGCCTGGCATATGCATTAGTGCCTGTGCAACATCGCAGAAAATTGGATGACAAAGCTGTCAAATGTATTTTTGTTGGATATAGTGCTGAGAGCAAAGGCTATCGTTTGTATCATCCACAGACAAAGCGCATTTTGGTTAGCCGTGATGTTGTATTTGTGGAAGATGCAGTTCAGCCCTTGGTTTCATGTACTAAGGAGACAGATATCAGCTCACGTGATGTCTATGATACATTGTTGCCTCTTTTCAGTGGTGCACAGTCAAGTGCAATACCTCATGAGGCAGTTTTTCAGCCTATGCAGGTTTTAAATGATGGCACAGATCAGCCTATATCTGATGCAGATGTGCATGATGCACTTGAGGATGAGAGACAAGAGATTGAGGGCTCTAGGAATATGCCTAGATGGCTGGTGCAGACTTTGCGTGACAGCAAGTTGGATGCCCCTTTGTCTAGTCGCACTCGTTCTGGCTCTCATGGTGCCTCTTATGCGTCAGATTGTTATGCATTGGCTGTTTCTAGTATGTGCGATGAAAGTGAGCCTGTTTCATTTGATGAGGCACAAAGTTCAGAAAATTGGATGGCTGCTATGCAAGCAGAATACGATGCTATTATGAAGAATGGTACATGGTCTTTATGTGACTTGCCCCCTGGCAAGAAGGCCATTGGCACTAAGTGGGTATACAAATTGAAGCGTAAGCCTGATGGCACAGTGGATCGCCATAAGGCTAGGCTTGTTGCAAAAGGTTATGCTCAAGAGAAGGGCATTGATTTTGATGAGACTTTTGCTCCCACATGTCGTATGACCACTGTTCGTAGCATCTGTGCATTAGCAGCTCATAATGGTTGGAATGTACATCAGCTGGACATAAAGACTGCGTTCTTAAATGGAGATTTGCATGAGGAGGTGTATGTATCGCAGCCTCGTGGTTTTGTTCAAAGAGGGCAGGAAAACAAAGTGTGCAGGTTAAAAAAGGCTTTATATGGTTTAAAGCAAGCTCCACGAGCTTGGTATGAAAAAATACATGCATATTTGACTGCACATGGGTTTCAGAATAGTCCAACAGAAAGCACTTTGTATGTTAAACGTGTGGATGGTGTACATCTAATCATTGCTCTCTATGTCGATGACATGCTGCTCACAGGACCAAATAAGAGTCATATTGCTGATTTTAAGGCTGATTTGAATGCCTCTTTTGAGATGTCAGATTTGGGGCATTTGCATCATTATTTGGGGATACAATTTAAGCAGTGTGATGGAGGTATTGCTTTGTGTCAGACAAAGTATATTGAAACATTGTTGCGGAGATTTGGCCTTGAAGACTGCAAGCCTATTGCTACTCCAATGGAGACAGGTTTGAAGTTGAGTCTTCATGATGCTGGAGATCACTTTGATGTCACACTCTATCAGACAGCTGTTGGTTGCCTCATTTATGTATGCATTACGAGGCCAGACATTCAGTTTGCAGTCTCACAGGTGAGCAGATTTATGCATAGCCCAGGCATTAAGCATTGGCAGGCAGTGAAGCGTATCTTTCGCTATTTGAGTGGTACTCGGCATCTTGGGTTGTTTTATCCCAAGGGGGGATCATTGCCGCCAGATTTACATGCTTTTTCAGATTCTGACTGGGCTGGTTGTTATGACACACGCGTGTCCACGAGTGGTTTTTGCTTCATGCTTGGAAGCTCATGCATATCATGGTTGAGCAAGAAGCAGCCTACTGTGGCCACTTCTAGTTGTGAAGCTGAGTACAGGGCAGCTTTCACAGCTACGGTTGAGTGTGTGTGGCTCAGACGCCTTATGGCTGATTTGGGTGTTGGGCAGCCATCTGCCACCACCATCTTCACTGACAGTCAGAGCGCATTGGCAGTTGCGCGGAACCCAGTGTTCCATGCTCGTACGAAGCACATTGAGGTGCACTACCATTATGTCAGGGAGAGACTCTCTGCAGGAGAGATCAGTTTGGCTTATGTGCCAACACAGGATAACCTTGCAGACCTTTTCACAAAGGCTCTGCCTCGTGAGAAGTTCGAAGCTTTTCGCAAAGCTTTGGGCTTACTCCCTTTTGTGGATTCGTCCACATAGCTAGACACTTCCCTATACATGAGTGCTAGCTCTTGTTCACCGCATCACTCCAGGGGGGATTTGTTACCATATTATAGTAGTGATGTGTGTGAACACACTTAGGACCGCCGGGGCACTTTTTCCCTCACTAGGAGGTTTTTTCCCCCGTGCATTGTATATACGCCCATTATCTTCTAGGGCTTGTTATCTTTCATTTTGGCACTCATAATACACTACTGTGTTGTGCTCAAGCTTCCTCATCTTCTTGAAGTTGTGTGTGCATTCCTGCAACCCTAATTCCAACAGTTTCAAAACAAAAGAGTAGCTCCACTGCCATGCCCTTTTAGTGTCAAAAAAGCAAGGTGACAATTGAATAACAATGTCCTTGAACTCAGTGGTGGTGAGCATAAACACATAGTCCACTCGCATGTATTCAAGCATTGTACTAAAGAAGCGACCTTCGATCTAAATTCAAACAACAATTATTTCTCGGCCGGATGTGTGCAAATTGCAAGCTGTAATGCTCAAATTCTATCATTAGGGGAAGGTTGAGGTCTATAGGGGCCCTTTA